>NC_084853.1:30867287-31169518 GCF_951802175.1 Populus nigra | reverse complement strand
ATGTTTTAAAATTATAAAATTTAAATAAAAGTTTTAAAAAAGTAATTAGGATTTCTGTTTTGGATTCTTCAAGGAGAGTTTAAAGTTTTAAAATTATAAAATTTAAAAGTAATTTTAAAAAGTAATTAGGATTTTTGTTTTGGATTTTTCTAGGATAGTTTAAATGTTTTAAAATTATAAAATTTAAATGAAATTTTAAAAAAAGAAATTATGATTTTTATTTTGGATTCTTCAAGGATAGTTTAAATGTTTTAAAATTATAAAATTTAAATAAAAATTTTAAAAAAGTAATGTTTTAAAAATCCAAAATTTATAAGAAATTTTAAAAAAGTAATTAGGATTTGTGTTTTGGATTCTTCAAAGACAGTTTAAATGTTTTAAAATTGTAAAATTTAAATGAAATTTTAAAAAAGTAATTAGGATTTCTGTTTTGGATTCGTCAAGGATTGTTTAAATGTTTTAAAATAATAAAATTTAAAAGAAATTTTAAAAAAGTAATTAGGATTTCTGTTTTGGATTCTTCAAGGACAGTTTAAATGTTTTAAAATTCCAAAATTTATAAGAAATTTTAAAAAAGTAATTAGGATTTCTGTTTTGGATTCTTCAAGGATAGTTTAAATGTTTTGAAATCGTAAAATTCAAATGAAATTTTTAAAAAGTAATTAGAATTTCTTTTTTGGATTGTTCAAGGATAGTTTAAATGTTTTAAAATAATAAAATTTAAAAGAAATTTTAAAAAAGTAATTATGATTTCTGTTTTCGATTCTTCAAGGACAGTTTAAATGTTTTAAAATTATAAAGTTTAAATGAAATTTTAAAAAAGTAATTAGGATTTCTGTTTTGGATTCTTCAAGGACAGTTTAAATGTTTTAAAAATCCAAAATTTATAAGAAATTTTAAAAAAGTAATTAGGATTTGTGTTTTGGATTCTTCAAGGACAGTTTAAATGTTTTAAAATTATAAAATTTAAATGAAATTTTAAAAAAGTAATTAGGATTTCTGTTTTCGATTCGTCAAGGATTGTTTAAATGTTTTAAAATAATCAAATTTAAAAGAAATTTTGAAAAAGTAATTAGGATTTCTGTTTTGGTTTCTTCAAGGATAGTTTAAATGTTTTGAAATCGTACAATTCAAATGTAATTTTTAAAAAGTAATTAGAATTTCTGTTTTGGATTGTTCAAGGATAGTTTAAATGTTTTAAAATAAAAAAATTTAAAAGAAATTTTAAAAAAGTAATTATGATTTCTGTTTTCGATTCTTCAAGGATAGTTTAAATGTTTTAAAATTATAAAATTTAAATAAAAATTTTAAAAAAGTAATGTTTTAAAAATCCAAAATTTATAAGAAATTTTAAAAAAGTAATTAGGATTTGTGTTTTGGATTCTTCAAGGACAGTTTAAATGTTTTAAAATTGTAAAATTTAAATGAAATTTTAAAAAAGTAATTAGGATTTCTGTTTTGGATTCGTCAAGGATTGTTTAAATGTTTTAAAATAATAAAATTTAAAAGAAATTTTAAAAAAGTAATTAGGATTTCTGTTTTGGATTCTTCAAGGATAGTTTAAATGTTTTAAAATTATAAAATTTAAATAAAAATTTTAAAAAAGTAATGTTTTAAAAATCCAAAATTTATAAGAAATTTTAAAAAAGTAATTAGGATTTGTGTTTTGGATTCTTCAAGGACATTTTAAATGTTTTAAAATTATAAAATTTAAATGAAATTTTAAAAAAGTAATTAGGATTTCTGTTTTGGATTCGTCAAAGATTGTTTAAATGTTTTAAAATAATAAAATTTAAAAGAAATTTTAAAAAAGTAATTAGGATTTCTGTTTTGGATTCTTCAAGGATAGTTTAAATGTTTTAAAATTATAAAATTTGAATAAAAATTTTAAAAAAGTAATGTTTTAAAAATTCAAAATTTATAAGAAATTTTAAAAAAGTAATTAGGATTTGTGTTTTGGATTCTTCAAGGACAGTTTAAATGTTTTAAAATTGTAAAATTTAAATGAAATTTTAAAAAAGTAATTAGGATTTCTGTTTTGGATTCGTCAAGGATTGTTTAAATGTTTTAAAATAATAAAATTTAAAAGAAATTTTAAAAAAGTAATTATGATTTCTGTTTTGGATGCGTAAAGGATAGTTTAAATGTTTTAAAATTATAAAATTTAAATGAAATTTAAAAAAAGAAATTATAATTTCTATTTTGGATTGGTCAATGATAGTTTAAATGTTTTAAAATTGCAAAATTTAAAAGAATTTTAAAAAAGGTAATTATGATTTCTGTTTTGGATTCATCAAGGATTGTTTAAATGTTTTAAATTATAAAATTTAATTAAAAATTTTAAAAAAGTAATTAGGATTTCTATTTTGGATTCTTCACGGATAGTTTAAATGTTTTAAAATTATAAAATTTAAATCAAATTTTAAAAAAGTAATTAGGATTTCTGTTTTGGATTCGTCAAGGATTGTTTAAAAGTATTAAAATAAAAAAATTTAAAAGAAATTTTAAAAAAGTAATTATGATTTCTGTTTTGGATGCGTAAAGGATAGTTTAAATGTTTTAAAATTATAAAATTTAAATAAAAATTTTAAAAAAGTAATTAGGATTTGTGTTTTGGATTCTTCAAGGACAGTTTAAATGTTTTAAAATTGTAAAATTTAAATGAAATTTTAAAAAAGTAATTAGGATTTCTGTTTTGGATTCGTCAAGGATTGATTAAATGTTTTAAAATAATAAAATTTAAAAGAAATTTTAAAAAAGTAATTAGGATTTCTGTTTTCGATTCTTCACGGGTAGTTTAAATGTTTTAAAATTATAAAATTTAAATAAAAATTTTAAAAAAGTAATTAGGATTTCTGTTTTGGATTCTTCAAGGACAGTTTAAATGTTTTAAAATTCCAAAATTTATAAGAAATTTTAAAAAAGTAATTAGGATTTCTGTTTTGGATTCTTCAAGGATAGTTTAAATGTTTTGAAATCGTACAATTCAAATGTAATTTTTAAAAGAAATTTTAAAAAAGTAATTAGGATTTCTGTTTTCGATTCTTCACGGATAGTTTAAATGTTTTAAAATTATAAAATTTAAATAAAAATTTTAAAAAAGTAATTAGGATTTCTGTTTTGGATTCTTCAAGGACAGTTTAAATGTTTTAAAATTCCAAAATTTATAAGAAATTTTAAAAAAGTAATTAGGATTTCTGTTTTGGATTCTTCAAGGATAGTTTAAATGTTTTGAAATCATAAAATTCAAATGAAATTTTTAAAAAGTAATTAGAATTTCTTTTTTGGATTGTTCAAGGATAGTTTAAATGTTTTAAAATAATAAAATTTAAAAGAAATTTTAAAAAAGTAATTATGATTTCTGTTTTGGATGCGTAAAGGATAGTTTAAATGTTTTAAAATTATAAAATTTAAATAAAAATTTTAAAAAAATAATTAGGATTTCTGTTTTGGATTCTTCAAGGACAGTTTAAATGTTTTAAAATTGTAAAATTTAAATGAAATTTTAAAAAAGTAATGAGGATTTCTGTTTTGGATTCGTCAGGGATTGTTTAAAAGTTTTAAAATAAAAATATTTAAAAGAAATTTTAAAAAAGCAATTAGGATTTCTGTTTTTTATTCTTCACGGATAGTTTAAATGTTTTAAAATTATAAAATTTAAATAAAAATTTTAAAATTATAAAATTTAAATAAAAGTTTTAAAAAAGTAATTAGGATTTGTGTTTTGGATTCTTCAATGACAGTTTAAATGTTTAAAAATTGTAAAATTTAAATGAAATTTTAAAAAAGTAATTAGGATTTCTGTTTTGGATTCGTCTAGGATTGTTTAAATGTTTTAAAATAATAAAATTTAGAAGAAATTGTAAAAACGTAATTAGGATTTTTGTTTTTGATTCTTCACGGATAGTTTAAATGTTTTAAAATTATAAAATTTAAATAAAAATTTTAAAAAAGTAATTAGAATTTTTGTTTTGGATTCTTCAAGGACAGTTTAAATGTTTTAAAATTGTAAAATTTAAATGAAATTTGAAAAAAGTAATTAGGATTTCTGTTTTGGATTCATCAAGGATTGTTTAAATGTTTTAAATTATAAAATTTAATTAAAAATTTTAAAAAAGTAATTAGGATTTCTATTTTGGATTCTTCACGGATAGTTTAAATGTTTTAAAATTATAAAATTTAAATCAAATTTTAAAAAAGTAATTAGGATTTCTGTTTTGGATTCGTCAAGGATTGTTTAAAAGTATTAAAATAAAAAAATTTAAAAGAAATTTTAAAAAAGTAATTAGGATTTCTGTTTTGGATTCTTCACGGATAGTTTAAATGTTTTAAAATTATAAAATTTAAATAAAAATTTTAAAAAAGTAATTAGGATTTTTGTTTTGGATTCTTCAAGGACAGTTTAAATGTTTTAAAATTATAAAATTTAAATGAAATTTTAAAAAAGTAATTAGGATTTTTGTTTTGGATTCTTCAAGGAGAGTTTAAATGTTTTAAAATTTTAAAATTTAAATAAAAATTTGAAAAAAGTAATTAGGATTTCTGTTTTGGATTCATCAAGGATTGTTTAAATGTTTTAAAATAATAAAATTTAAAAGAAATTTAAAAAAAGTAATTAGGATTTCGGTTTTGGATTCTTCACGGATAGTTTAAATGTTTTAAAATAATAAAATTTAAAAGAAATTTTAAAAAAGTAATTAGGATTTCGGTTTTGGATTCTTCACGGATAGTTTAAATGTTTTAAAATTGTAAAATTTAAATGAAATTTTAAAAAAGTAATGAGGATTTCTGTTTTGGATTTTTCAAGGATAGTTTAAATGTTTTAAAATTATAAAATTTAAATAAAAATTTTAAAAAAGTAATTAGGATTTCTGTTTTGGATTCGTCTAGGATTGTTTAAATGTTTTAAAATAATAAAATTTAAAAGAAATTTTAAAAACGTAATTAGGATTTCTGTTTTTGATTCTTCACGGATAGTTTAAATGTTTTAAAATTATAAAATTTAAATAAAAATTTTAAAAAAGTAATTAGAATTTTTGTTTTGGATTCTTCAAGGACAGTTTAAATGTTTTAAAATTGTAAAATTTAAATGAAATTTGAAAAAAGTAATTAGGATTTCTGTTTTGGATTCATCAAGGATTGTTTAAATGTTTTAAATTATAAAATTTAATTAAAAATTTTAAAAAAGTAATTAGGATTTCTATTTTGGATTCTTCACGGATAGTTTAAATGTTTTAAAATTATAAAATTTAAATCAAATTTTAAAAAAGTAATTAGGATTTCTGTTTTGGATTCGTCAAGGATTGTTTAAAAGTATTAAAATAAAAAAATTTAAAAGAAATTTTAAAAAAGTAATTAGGATTTCTGTTTTGGATTCTTCACGGATAGTTTAAATGTTTTAAAATTATAAAATTTAAATAAAAATTTTAAAATTATAAAATTTAAATAAAAGTTTTAAAAAAGTAATTAGGATTTGTGTTTTGGATTCTTCAAGGACAGTTTAAATGTTTAAAAATTGTAAAATTTAAATGAAATTTTAAAAAAGTAATTAGGATTTCTGTTTTGGATTCGTCTAGGATTGTTTAAATGTTTTAAAATGATAAAATTTAAAAGAAATTTTAAAAACGTAATTAGGATTTCTGTTTTTGATTCTTCACGGATAGTTTAAATGTTTTAAAACAATACAATTTAAATCAAATTTAAAAAAAGTAATTAGGATTTCTGTTTTGAATTCTTCAAGGATAGTTTAAATGTTTAAAAGAATAAAATTTAAAACAAATTTTTTAAAAAAAATTATGATTTCTGTTTCGGATTCCTCAAGGATAGTTTAAATGTTTTAAAATTATAAAATTTAAAAGAAATTTTAAAAAACTAATTAGGATTTCTGCTTTTGATTCTTCAATGATAGTTTAAATGTTTTTAAAAAATAAAAGTTAAAAGAAATTTTTTTAAAAAAATTAGGATTTCTGTTTAGGATTCTTCAAGCATAGTTTAAATGTTTTAAAACAATAAAATTTAAAAGAAATTTAAAAAACTAATTAGGATTTCTGCTTTTGATTCTTCAAGGATACTTTAAATGTTTTTAAAAAATAAAAGTTGAAAGAAATTTTAAAAAAGCAATTAGGATTTCTGTTTAGGATTCTTCAAGCATAGTTTAAATGTTTTAAAACAATAAAATTTAAAACAAATTTTAAAAAAGTAATTATGATTTCTGTTTCGGATTGCTCAAGGATAGTTTAAATTTTTTGAAATTATAAAATTTAAAATAAATTTTAAAAAACTAAATAGGATTTCTGCTTTTGATTCTTCAAGGATAGTTTAATTGTTTTAAAATAATAAAATTTATAAGAAATTTTAAAAAACTAATTAGGATTTCTGTTTTGGATTCTTCAAGCATAGTTTAAATGTTTTAAAACAATAAAATTTAATAGAAATTTAAAAAAAGTAATTATGATTTCTGTTTCGGATTGCTCAAGGATAGTTTCAATTTTTTAAAATTATAAAATTTAAAAGAAATTTTAAAAAAGTTATTAGGATTCCTGTTTTGGGTTCTTCAAGTATAGTTTAAATGTTTTAAAACAATACAATTTAAAACAAATTTAAAAAAAGTAATTAGGATTTCTGTTTTGAATTCTTCAAGGATAGTTTAAATGTTTAAAAGAATAAAATTTAAAACAAATTTTTTTAAAAAAATTATGATTTCTGTTTCGGATTCCTCAAGGATAGTTTAAATGTTTTAAAATTATAAAATTTAAAAGAAATTTTAAAAAACTAATTAGGATTTCTGCATTTGATTCTTCAATGATAGTTTAAATGTTTTTAAAAAATAAAAGTTAAAAGAAATTTTTTTTAAAAAATTAGGATTTCTGTTTAGGATTCTTCAAGCATAGTTTAAATGTTTTAAAACAATAAAATTTAAAAGAAATTTAAAAAACTAATTAGGATTTCTGCTTTTGATTCTTCAAGGATACTTTAAATGTTTTTTAAAAATAAAAGTTGAAAGAAATTTTAAAAAAGCAATTAGGATTTCTGTTTAGGATTCTTCAAGCATAGTTTAAATGTTTTAAAACAATAAAATTTAAAAGAAATTTAAAAAAAGTAATTATGATTTCTGTTTCGGATTGCTCAAGGATAGTTTCAATTTTTTAAAATTATAAAATTTAAAAGAAATTTTAAAAAAGTTATTAGGATTCCTGTTTTGGGTTCTTCAAGTATAGTTTAAATGTTTTAAAACAATACAATTTAAAACAAATTTAAAAAAAGTAATTAGGATTTCTGTTTTGAATTGTTCAAGGATAGTTTAAATGTTTAAAAGAATAAAATTTAAAACAAATTTAAAAAAAAGTAATTATGATTTCTGTTTCGGATTCCTCAAGGATAGTTTAAATGTTTTAAAATTATAAAATTTAAAAGAAATTTTAAGAAACTAATTAGGATTTCTGCTTTTGATTCTTCATGGATAGTTTAAATGTTTTTAAAAAATAAAAGTTAAAAGAAATTTTAAAAAAGCAATTAGGATTTCTGTTTAGGATTCTTCAAGCATAGTTTAAATTTTTTAAAACAATAAAATTTAAAAGAAATTTTAAAAAAATAATTATGATTTCTGTTTCCGATTGCTCAAGCATAGTTTCAATTTTTTAAAATTATAAAATTTAAAAGAAATTTTAAAAAAGTTATTAGGATTCATGTTTTGGGTTCTTCAAGTATAGTTTAAATGTTTTAAAACAATACAATTTAAAACAAATTTAAAAAAAGTAATTAGGATTTCTGTTTTGAATTGTTCAAGGATAGTTTAAATGTTTAAAAGAATAAAATTTAAAACAAATTTAAAAAAAGTAATTATGATTTCTGTTTCGGATTCCTCAAGGATAGTTTAAATGTTTTAAAATTATAAAATTTAAAAGAAATTTTAAAAAACTAATTAGGATTTCTGCTTTTGATTATTCAAGGATAGTTTAAATGTTTTAAAATAATAAAATTTAAAAGAAATTTTAAAAAACTAATTAGGATTTCTGTTTTGGATTCTTCAAGGATAGTTTAAATGTTTTAAAACAATAAAATTTAAAAGAAAATTAAAAAAAGTAATTATGATTTCTGTTTCGGATTCCTCAAGGATAGTTTAAATGTTTTAAAATTATAAAATTTAAAAGAAATTTTAAAAAACTAATTAGGATTTCTGCTTTTGATTCTTCATGGATAGTCTAAATGTTTTAAAATTATAAAATTTAAAAGAAATTCTAAAAAACTAATTAGGATTTCTGTTTTGGATTGTTCAAGAATGGTTTCAATTTTTTAAAATTATAAAATTTAAAAGAAATTTTAAAAAAGTTATTAGGATTTCCGTTTTGGGTTCTTCAAGTATAGTTTAAATGTTTTAAAACAATACAATTTAAAATAAATTTTAAAAAAGTAATTAGGATTTCTGTTTTGAATTCTTCAAGGATAGTTTAAATGTTTAAAAGAATAAAATTTAAAACAAATTTTTTAAAAAAAATTATGATTTCTGTTTCGGATTCCTCAAGGATAGTTTAAATGTTTTAAAATTATAAAATTTAAAAGAAATTTTAAAAAACTAATTAGGATTTCTACTTTTGATTCTTTAATGATAGTTTAAATGTTTTTAAAAAATAAAAGTTAAAAGAAATTTTAAAAAAACAATTAGGATTTCTGTTTAGGATTCTTCAAGCATAGTTTAAATGTTTTAAAACAATAAAATTTAAAAGGAATTTTAAAAACTAATTAGGATTTCTGCTTTTGATTCTTCAAGGATAGTTTAAATGTTTTTAAAAAATAAAAGTTAAAAGAAATTTTAAAAAAGCAATTAGGATTTCTGTTTAGGATTCTTCAAGCATAGTTTAAATGTTTTAAAATAATAAAATTTAAAAGAAATTTAAAAAAAGTAATTATGATTTCTGTTTCGGATTGCTCAAGGATAGTTTCAATTTTTTAAAATTATAAAATTTAAAAGAAATTTTAAAAAAGTTATTAGGATTCCTGTTTTGGGTTCTTCAAGTATAGTTTAAATGTTTTAAAACAATACAATTTAAAACAAATTTAAAAAAAGTAATTAGGATTTCTGTTTTGAATTGTTCAAGAATAGTTTTAATGTTTAAAAGAATAAAATTTGAAACAAATTTAAAAAAAGTAATTATGATTTCTGTTTCGGATTCCTCAAGGATAGTTTAAATGTTTTAAAATTATAAAATTTAAAAGAAATTTTAAAAAACTAATTAGGATTTCTGCTTTTGATTCTTCATGGATAGTCTAAATGCTTTAAAATTATAAAATTTAAAAGAAATTCTAAAAAACTAATTAGGATTTCTGTTTTGGATTGTTCAAGAATGGTTTCAATTTTTTAAAATTATAAAATTTAAAAGAAATTTTAAAAAAGTTATTAGGATTTCCGTTTTGGGTTCTTCAAGTATAGTTTAAATGTTTTAAAACAATACAATTTAAAATAAATTTTAAAAAAGTAATTAGGATTTCTGTTTTGAATTCTTCAAGGATAGTTTAAATGTTTAAAAGAATAAAATTTAAAACAAATTTTTTAAAAAAAATTATGATTTCTGTTTCGGATTCCTCAAGGATAGTTTAAATGTTTTAAAATTATAAAATTTAAAAGAAATTTTAAAAAACTAATTAGGATTTCTGCTTTTGATTCTTTAATGATAGTTTAAATGTTTTTAAAAAATAAAAGTTAAAAGAAATTTTAAAAAAACAATTAGGATTTCTGTTTAGGATTCTTCAAGCATAGTTTAAATGTTTTAAAACAATAAAATTTAAAAGGAATTTAAAAAACTAATTAGGATTTCTGCTTTTGATTCTTCAAGGATACTTTAAATGTTTTTAAAAAATAAAAGTTGAAAGAAATTTTAAAAAAGCAATTAGGATTTCTGTTTAGGATTCTTCAAGCATAGTTTAAATGTTTTAAAACAATAAAATTTAAAACAAATTGTAAAAAAGTAATTATGATATCTGTTTCGGATTGCTCAAGGATAGTTTAAATTTTTTGAAATTATAAAATTTAAAAGAAATTTTAAAAAACTAAATAGGATTTCTGCTTTTGATTCTTCAAGGATAGTTTAATTGTTTTAAAATAATAAAATTTATAAGAAATTTTAAAAAACTAATTAGAATTTCTGTTTTGGATTCTTCAAGCATAGTTTAAATGTTTTAAAACAATAAAATTTAATAGAAATTTAAAAAAAGTAATTATGATTTCTGTTTCGGATTGCTCAAGGATAGTTTCAATTTTTTAAAATTATAAAATTTAAAAGAAATTTTAAAAAAGTTATTAGGATTCCTGTTTTGGGTTCTTCAAGTATAGTTTAAATGTTTTAAAACAATACAATTTAAAACAAATTTAAAAAAAGTAATTAGGATTTCTGTTTTGAATTGTTCAAGGATAGTTTAAATGTTTAAAAGAATAAAATTTAAAACAAATTTAAAAAAAGTAATTATGATTTCTGTTTCGGATTCCTCAAGGATAGTTTAAATGTTTTAAAATTATAAAATTTAAAAGAAATTTTAAAAAACTAATTAGGATTTCTGCTTTTGATTATTCAAGGATAGTTTAAATGTTTTAAAATAATAAAATTTAAAAGAAATTTTAAAAAACTAATTAGGATTTCTGTTTTGGATTCTTCAAGGATAGTTTAAATGTTTTAAAACAATAAAATTTAAAAGAAAATTAAAAAAAGTAATTATGATTTCTGTTTCGGATTCCTCAAGGATAGTTTAAATGTTTTAAAATTATAAAATTTAAAAGAAATTTTAAAAAACTAATTAGGATTTCTGCTTTTGATTCTTCATGGATAGTCTAAATGTTTTAAAATTATAAAATTTAAAAGAAATTCTAAAAAACTAATTAGGATTTCTGTTTTGGATTGTTCAAGAATGGTTTCAATTTTTTAAAATTATAAAATTTAAAAGAAATTTTAAAAAAGTTATTAGGATTTCCGTTTTGGGTTCTTCAAGTATAGTTTAAATGTTTTAAAACAATACAATTTAAAATAAATTTTAAAAAAGTAATTAGGATTTCTGTTTTGAATTCTTCAAGGATAGTTTAAATGTTTAAAAGAATAAAATTTAAAACAAATTTTTTAAAAAAAATTATGATTTCTGTTTCGGATTCCTCAAGGATAGTTTAAATGTTTTAAAATTATAAAATTTAAAAGAAATTTTAAAAAACTAATTAGGATTTCTACTTTTGATTCTTTAATGATAGTTTAAATGTTTTTAAAAAATAAAAGTTAAAAGAAATTTTAAAAAAACAATTAGGATTTCTGTTTAGGATTCTTCAAGCATAGTTTAAATGTTTTAAAACAATAAAATTTAAAAGGAATTTTAAAAACTAATTAGGATTTCTGCTTTTGATTCTTCAAGGATAGTTTAAATGTTTTTAAAAAATAAAAGTTAAAAGAAATTTTAAAAAAGCAATTAGGATTTCTGTTTAGGATTCTTCAAGCATAGTTTAAATGTTTTAAAACAATAAAATTTAAAAGAAATTTAAAAAAAGTAATTATGATTTCTGTTTCGGATTGCTCAAGGATAGTTTCAATTTTTTAAAATTATAAAATTTAAAAGAAATTTTAAAAAAGTTATTAGGATTCCTGTTTTGGGTTCTTCAAGTATAGTTTAAATGTTTTAAAACAATACAATTTAAAACAAATTTAAAAAAAGTAATTAGGATTTCTGTTTTGAATTGTTCAAGAATAGTTTTAATGTTTAAAAGAATAAAATTTGAAACAAATTTAAAAAAAGTAATTATGATTTCTGTTTCGGATTCCTCAAGGATAGTTTAAATGTTTTAAAATTATAAAATTTAAAAGAAATTTTAAAAAACTAATTAGGATTTCTGCTTTTGATTCTTCATGGATAGTCTAAATGCTTTAAAATTATAAAATTTAAAAGAAATTCTAAAAAACTAATTAGGATTTCTGTTTTGGATTGTTCAAGAATGGTTTCAATTTTTTAAAATTATAAAATTTAAAAGAAATTTTAAAAAAGTTATTAGGATTTCCGTTTTGGGTTCTTCAAGTATAGTTTAAATGTTTTAAAACAATACAATTTAAAATAAATTTTAAAAAAGTAATTAGGATTTCTGTTTTGAATTCTTCAAGGATAGTTTAAATGTTTAAAAGAATAAAATTTAAAACAAATTTTTTTAAAAAAATTATGATTTATGTTTCGGATTCCTCAAGGATAGTTTAAATGTTTTAAAATTATAAAATTTAAAAGAAATTTTAAAAAACTAATTAGGATTTCTGCTTTTGATTCTTTAATGATAGTTTAAATGTTTTTAAAAAATAAAAGTTAAAAGAAATTTTAAAAAAACAATTAGGATTTCTGTTTAGGATTCTTCAAGCATAGTTTAAATGTTTTAAAACAATAAAATTTAAAAGGAATTTAAAAAACTAATTAGGATTTCTGCTTTTGATTCTTCAAGGATACTTTAAATGTTTTTAAAAAATAAAAGTTGAAAGAAATTTTAAAAAAGCAATTAGGATTTCTGTTTAGGATTCTTCAAGCATAGTTTAAATGTTTTAAAACAATAAAATTTAAAACAAATTGTAAAAAAGTAATTATGATTTCTGTTTCGGATTGCTCAAGGATAGTTTAAATTTTTTGAAATTATAAAATTTAAAAGAAATTTTAAAAAACTAAATAGGATTTCTGCTTTTGATTCTTCAAGGATAGTTTAATTGTTTTAAAATAATAAAATTTATAAGAAATTTTAAAAAACTAATTAGAATTTCTGTTTTGGATTCTTCAAGCATAGTTTAAATGTTTTAAAACAATAAAATTTAATAGAAATTTAAAAAAAGTAATTATGATTTCTGTTTCGGATTGCTCAAGGATAGTTTCAATTTTTTAAAATTATAAAATTTAAAAGAAATTTTAAAAAAGTTATTAGGATTCCTGTTTTGGGTTCTTCAAGTATAGTTTAAATGTTTTAAAACAATACAATTTAAAACAAATTTAAAAAAAGTAATTAGGATTTCTGTTTTGAATTGTTCAAGGATAGTTTAAATGTTTAAAAGAATAAAATTTAAAACAAATTTAAAAAAAGTAATTATGATTTCTGTTTCGGATTCCTCAAGGATAGTTTAAATGTTTTAAAATTATAAAATTTAAAAGAAATTTTAAAAACCTAATTAGGATTTCTGCTTTTGATTCTTCAATGATAGTTTAAATGTTTTTAAAAAATAAAAGTTAAAAGAAATTTTAAAAAAGCAATTAGGATTTCTGTTTAGGATTCTTCAAGCATAGTTTAAATGTTTTAAAACAATAAAATTTAAAAGAAATTTAAAAAACTAATTAGGATTTCTGCTTTTGATTCTTCAAGCATACTTTAAATGTTTTTAAAAAATAAAAGTTAAAAGAAATTTTAAAAAAGCAATTAGAATTTCTGTTTAGGATTCTTCAAGCCTAGTTTAAATGTTTTAAAACAATAAAATTTAAAAGAAATTTAAAAAAAGTAATTCTGATTTCTGTTTCGGATTGCTCAAGGATAGTTTCAATTTTTTAAAATTATAAAATTTAAAAGAAATTTTAAAAAACTAAATAGGATTTCTCCTTTTGATTCTTCATGGATAGTTTAATTGTTTTTTAAAAATAAAAGTTAAAAGAAATTTTAAAAAAGCAATTAGGATTTCTGTTTAGTATTCTTCAAGCATAGTTTAAATGCTTTAAAACAATAAAATTTAAAACAAATTTATAAAAAATAATTATGATTTCTGTTTCGGATTCCTCAATGATAGTTTAAATGTTTTAAAATTATAAAATTTAAAAGAAATTTTAAAAAACTAATTAGGATTTCTGCTTTTGATTCTTCAAGGATACTTTAAATGTTTTTAAAAAATAAAAGTTAAAAGAAATTTTAAAAAAGCAATTAGAATTTCTGTTTAGGATTCTTCAAGCATAGTTTAAATGTTTTAAAACAATAAAATTTAAAAGAAATTTAAAAAAAAGTAATTATGATTTCTGTTTCGGATTGCTCAAGGATAGTTTAAATTTTTTGAAATTATAAAATTTAAAAGAAATTTTAAAAAAGTTATTAGGATTCCTGTTTTGGGTTCTTCAAGTATAGTTTAAATGTTTTAAAACAATACAATTTAAAACAAATTTAAAAAAAGTAATTAGGATTTCTGTTTTGAATTGTTCAAGGATAGTTTAAATGTTTAAAAGAATAAAATTTAAAACAAATTTAAAAAAAGTAATTATGATTTCTGTTTCGGATTCCTCAAGGATAGTTTAAATGTTTTAAAATTATAAAATTTAAAAGAAATTTTAAAAACCTAATTAGGATTTCTGCTTTTGATTCTTCAATGATAGTTTAAATGTTTTTAAAAAATAAAAGTTAAAAGAAATTTTAAAAAAACAATTACGATTTCTGTTTAGGATTCTTCAAGCATAGTTTAAATGTTTTAAAACAATAAAATTTAAAACAAATTTAAAAAAAGTAATTAGGATTTCTGTTTTGAATTGTTCAAGAATAGTTTTAATGTTTAAAAGAATAAAATTTAAAACAAATTTAAAAAAAGTAATTATGATTTCTGTTTCGGATTGCTCAAGGATAGTTTCAATTTTTTAAAATTATAAAATTTAAAAGAAATTTTAAAAAAGTTATTAGGATTCATGTTTTGGGTTCTTCAAGTATAGTTTAAATGTTTTAAAACAATACAATTTAAAACAAATTTAAAAAAAGTAATTAGGATTTCTGTTTTGAATTGTTCAAGAATAGTTTTAATGTTTAAAAGAATAAAATTTAAAACAAATTTAAAAAAAGTAATTATGATTTCTGTTTCGGATTCCTCAAGGATAGTTTAAATGTTTTAAAATTATAAAATTTAAAAGAAATTTTAAAAAACTAATTAGGATTTCTGCTTTTGATTCTTCAAGGATACTTTAAATGTTTTTAAAAAATAAAAGTTAAAAGAAATTTTAAAAAAGCAATTAGAATTTCTTTTTAGGATTCTTCAAGCATAGTTTAAATGTTTTAAAACAATAAAATTTAAAAGAAATTTAAAAAAAAGTAATTATGATTTCTGTTTCGGATTGCTCAAGGATAGTTTAAATTTTTTGAAATTATAAAATTTAAAAGAAATTTTAAAAAAGTTATTAGGATTCCTGTTTTGGGTTCTTCAAGTATAGTTTAAATGTTTTAAAACAATACAATTTAAAACAAATTTAAAAAAAGTAATTAGGATTTCTGTTTTGAATTGTTCAAGGATAGTTTAAATGTTTAAAAGAATAAAATTTAAAACAAATTTAAAAAAAGTAATTATGATTTCTGTTTCGGATTCCTCAAGGATAGTTTAAATGTTTTAAAATTATAAAATTTAAAAGAAATTTTAAAAACCTAATTAGGA
Organism: Populus nigra; assembly: GCF_951802175.1. NCBI lineage: Eukaryota > Viridiplantae > Streptophyta > Magnoliopsida > Malpighiales > Salicaceae > Populus > Populus nigra. The sequence continues at coordinate 31,154,144 of NC_084853.1, read as the reverse complement.
TTTCTGCTTTTGATTCTTCAATGATAGTTTAAATGTTTTTAAAAAATAAAAGTTAAAAGAAATTTTAAAAAAACAATTACGATTTCTGTTTAGGATTCTTCAAGCATAGTTTAAATGTTTTAAAACAATAAAATTTAAAACAAATTTAAAAAAAGTAATTAGGATTTCTGTTTTGAATTGTTCAAGAATAGTTTTAATGTTTAAAAGAATAAAATTTAAAACAAATTTAAAAAAAGTAATTATGATTTCTGTTTCGGATTGCTCAAGGATAGTTTCAATTTTTTAAAATTATAAAATTTAAAAGAAATTTTAAAAAAGTTATTAGGATTCATGTTTTGGGTTCTTCAAGTATAGTTTAAATGTTTTAAAACAATACAATTTAAAACAAATTTAAAAAAAGTAATTAGGATTTCTGTTTTGAATTGTTCAAGAATAGTTTTAATGTTTAAAAGAATAAAATTTAAAACAAATTTAAAAAAAGTAATTATGATTTCTGTTTCGGATTCCTCAAGGATAGTTTAAATGTTTTAAAATTATAAAATTTAAAAGAAATTTTAAAAAACTAATTAGGATTTCTGTTTCGGATTGCTCAAGGATAGTTTCAATTTTTTAAAATTATAAAATTTAAAAGAAATTTTAAAAAAGTTATTAGGATTCCTGTTTTGGGTTCTTCAAGTATAGTTTAAATGTTTTAAAACAATACAATTTAAAACAAATTTAAAAAAAGTAATTAGGATTTCTGTTTTGAATTGTTCAAGAATAGTTTTAATGTTTAAAAGAATAAAATTTAAAACAAATTTAAAAAAAGTAATTATGATTTCTGTTTCGGATTCCTCAAGGATAGTTTAAATGTTTTAAAATTATAAAATTTAAAAGAAATTTTAAAAAACTAATTAGGATTTCTGTTTCGGATTGCTCAAGGATAGTTTCAATTTTTTAAAATTATAAAATTTAAAAGAAATTTTAAAAAAGTTATTAGGATTCCTGTTTTGGGTTCTTCAAGTATAGTTTAAATGTTTTAAAACAATACAATTTAAAACAAATTTAAAAAAAGTAATTAGGATTTCTGTTTTGAATTGTTCAAGAATAGTTTTAATGTTTAAAAGAATAAAATTTAAAACAAATTTAAAAAAAGTAATTATGATTTCTGTTTCGGATTCCTCAAGGATAGTTTAAATGTTTTAAAATTATAAAATTTAAAAGAAATTTTAAAAACCTAATTAGGATTTCTGCTTTTGATTCTTCAATGATAGTTTAAATGTTTTTAAAAAATAAAAGTTAAAAGAAATTTTAAAAAAGCAATTAGGATTTCTGTTTAGGATTATTCAAGCATAGTTTAAATGTTTTAAAATAATAAAATTTAAAAGAAATTTTAAAAAACTAATTAGGATTTCTGTTTTGGATTCTTCAAGCATAGTTTAAATGTTTTAAAACAATAAAATATAAAAGAAATTTAAAAAAAGTAATTATGATTTCTGTTTCGGATTGCTCAAGGATAGTTTAAATTTTTTGAAATTATAAAATTTAAAAGAAATTTTAAAAAACTAAATAGGATTTCTCCTTTTGATTCTTCATGGATAGTTTAATTGTTTTTTAAAAATAAAAGTTAAAAGAAATTTTAAAAAAGCAATTAGGATTTCTGTTTAGTATTCTTCAAGCATAGTTTAAATGCTTTAAAACAATAAAATTTAAAACAAATTTATAAAAAATAATTATGATTTCTGTTTCCGATTCCTCAATGATAGTTTAAATGTTTTAAAATTATAAAATTTAAAAGAAATTTTAAAAAACTAATTAGGATTTCTGCTTTTGATTCTTCAAGGATACTTTAAATGTTTTTAAAAAATAAAAGTTAAAAGAAATTTTAAAAAAGCAATTAGAATTTCTTTTTAGGATTCTTCAAGCATAGTTTAAATGTTTTAAAACAATAAAATTTAAAAGAAATTTAAAAAAAAGTAATTATGATTTCTGTTTCGGATTGCTCAAGGATAGTTTAAATTTTTTGAAATTATAAAATTTAAAAGAAATTTTAAAAAAGTTATTAGGATTCATGTTTTGGGTTCTTCAAGTATAGTTTAAATGTTTTAAAACAATACAATTTAAAACAAATTTAAAAAAAGTAATTAGGATTTCTGTTTTGAATTGTTCAAGGATAGTTTAAATGTTTAAAAGAATAAAATTTAAAACAAATTTAAAAAAAGTAATTATGATTTCTGTTTCGGATTCCTCAAGGATAGTTTAAATGTTTTAAAATTATAAAATTTAAAAGAAATTTTAAAAACCTAATTAGGATTTCTGCTTTTGATTCTTCAATGATAGTTTAAATGTTTTTAAAAAATAAAAGTTAAAAGAAATTTTAAAAAAACAATTAGGATTTCTGTTTAGGATTCTTCAAGCATAGTTTAAATGTTTTAAAACAATAAAATTTAAAAGAAATTTAAAAAACTAATTAGGATTTCTGCTTTTGATTCTTCAAGGATACTTTAAATGTTTTTAAAAAATAAAAGTTAAAAGAAATTTTAAAAAAGCAATTAGAATTTCTGTTTAGGATTCTTCAAGCATAGTTTAAATGTTTTAAAACAATAAAATTTAAAAAAAGTAATTATGATTTCTGTTTCGGATTGCTCAAGGATAGTTTCAATTTTTTAAAATTATAAAATTTAAAAGAAATTTTAAAAAAGTTATTAGGATTCCTGTTTTGGGTTCTTCAAGTATAGTTTAAATGTTTTAAAACAATACAATTTAAAACAAATTTAAAAAAAGTAATTAGGATTTCTGTTTTGAATTGTTCAAGAATAGTTTTAATGTTTAAAAGAATAAAATTTAAAACAAATTTAAAAAAAGTAATTATGATTTCTGTTTCGGATTCCTCAAGGATAGTTTAAATGTTTTAAAATTATAAAATTTAAAAGAAATTTTAAAAAACTAATTAGGATTTCTGTTTCGGATTGCTCAAGGATAGTTTCAATTTTTTAAAATTATAAAATTTAAATGAAATTTTAAAAAAGTTATTAGGATTCCTGTTTTGGGTTCTTCAAGTATAGTTTAAATGTTTTAAAACAATACAATTTAAAACAAATTTAAAAAAAGTAATTAGGATTTCTGTTTTGAATTGTTCAAGAATAGTTTTAATGTTTAAAAGAATAAAATTTAAAACAAATTTAAAAAAAGTAATTATGATTTCTGTTTCGGATTCCTCAAGGATAGTTTAAATGTTTTAAAATTATAAAATTTAAAAGAAATTTTAAAAACCTAATTAGGATTTCTGCTTTTGATTCTTCAATGATAGTTTAAATGTTTTTAAAAAATAAAAGTTAAAAGAAATTTTAAAAAAGCAATTAGGATTTCTGTTTAGGATTCTTCAAGCATAGTTTAAATGTTTTAAAACAATAAAATTTAAAAGAAATTTAAAAAACTAATTAGGATTTCTGCTTTTGATTCTTCAAGCATACTTTAAATGTTTTTAAAAAATAAAAGTTAAAAGAAATTTTAAAAAAGCAATTAGAATTTCTGTTTAGGATTCTTCAAGCATAGTTTAAATGTTTTAAAACAATAAAATTTAAAAGAAATTTAAAAAAAGTAATTATGATTTCTGTTTCGGATTGCTCAAGGATAGTTTCAATTTTTTAAAATTATAAACTTTAAAAGAAATTTTAAAAAAGTTATTAGGATTCCTGTTTTGGGTTCTTCAAGTATAGTTTAAATGTTTTAAAACAATACAATTTAAAACAAATTTAAAAAAAGTAATTAGGATTTCTGTTTTGAATTGTTCAATGATAGTTTAAATGTTTAAAAGAATAAAATTTAAAACAAATTTAAAAAAAGTAATTGTGATTTCTGTTTCGGATTCCTCAAAGATAGTTTAAATGTTTTAAAATTATAAAATTTAAAAGAAATTTTAAAAAACTAATTAGGATTTCTGCTTTTGATTCTTCATGGATAGTTTAAATGTTTTTAAAAAATAAGAGTTAAAAGAAATTTTAAAAAAGCAATTAGGATTTCTGTATAGGATTCTTCAAGCATAGTTTAAATGTTTTAAAATAATAAAATTTAAAAGAAATTTTAAAAAACTAATTAGGATTTCTGTTTTGGATTCTTCAAGCATAGTTTAAATGTTTTAAAACAATAAAATATAAAAGAAATTTAAAAAAAGTAATTATGATTTCTGTTTCGGATTGCTCAAGGATAGTTTAAATTTTTTGAAATTATAAAATTTAAAAGAAATTTTAAAAAACTAAATAGGATTTCTCCTTTTGATTCTTCATGGATAGTTTAATTGTTTTTTAAAAATAAAAGTTAAAATAAATTTAAAAAAAACAATTAGGATTTCTGTTTAGGATTCTTCAAGCATAGTTTAAATGTTTTAAAACAATAAAATTTAAAAGAAATTTAAAAAACTAATTAGGATTTCTGCTTTTGATTCTTCAAGGATACTTTAAATGTTTTTAAAAAATAAAAGTTAAAAGAAATTTTAAAAAAGCAATTAGGATTTCTGTTTAGGATTCTTCAAGCATAGTTTAAATGTTTTAAAATTATAAAATTTAAAAGAAATTTAAAAAAAGTAATTATGATTTCTGTTTCGGATTGCTCAAGGATAGTTTCAATTTTTTAAAATTATAAAATTTAAAAGAAATTTTAAAAAAGTTATTAGGATTCCTGTTTTGGGTTCTTCAAGTATAGTTTAAATGTTTTAAAACAATACAATTTAAAACAAATTTAAAAAAAGTAATTAGGATTTCTGTTTTGAATTGTTCAATGATAGTTTAAATGTTTAAAAGAATAAAATTTAAAACAAATTTAAAAAAAGTAATTGTGATTTCTGTTTCGGATTCCTCAAAGATAGTTTAAATGTTTTAAAATTATAAAATTTAAAAGAAATTTTAAAAAACTAATTAGGATTTCTGCTTTTGATTCTTCATGGATAGTTTAAATGTTTTTAAAAAATAAGAGTTAAAAGAAATTTTAAAAAAGCAATTAGGATTTCTGTATAGGATTCTTCAAGCATAGTTTAAATGTTTTAAAACAATAAAATTTAAAAGAAATTTGAAAAAAGTAATTATGATTTCTGTTTCGGATTCCTCAAGGATAGTTTAAATGTTTTAAAATTATAAAATTTAAAAGAAATTTTAAAAACCTAATTAGGATTTCTGCTTTTGATTCTTCAATGATAGTTTAAATGTTTTTAAAAAATAAAAGTTAAAAGAAATTTTAAAAAAGCAATTAGGATTTCTGTTTAGGATTATTCAAGCATAGTTTAAATGTTTTAAAATAATAAAATTTAAAAGAAATTTTAAAAAACTAATTAGGATTTCTGTTTTGGATTCTTCAAGCATAGTTTAAATGTTTTAAAACAATAAAATATAAAAGAAATTTAAAAAAAGTAATTATGATTTCTGTTTCGGATTGCTCAAGGATAGTTTAAATTTTTTGAAATTATAAAATTTAAAAGAAATTTTAAAAAACTAAATAGGATTTCTCCTTTTGATTCTTCATGGATAGTTTAATTGTTTTTTAAAAATAAAAGTTAAAAGAAATTTTAAAAAAGCAATTAGGATTTCTGTTTAGTATTCTTCAAGCATAGTTTAAATGCTTTAAAACAATAAAATTTAAAACAAATTTATAAAAAATAATTATGATTTCTGTTTCGGATTCCTCAATGATAGTTTAAATGTTTTAAAATTATAAAATTTAAAAGAAAATTTAAAAAACTAATTAGGATTTCTGCTTTTGATTCTTCAAGGATACTTTAAATGTTTTTAAAAAATAAAAGTTAAAAGAAATTTTAAAAAAGCAATTAGAATTTCTGTTTAGGATTCTTCAAGCATAGTTTAAATGTTTTAAAACAATAAAATTTAAAAGAAATTTAAAAAAAAGTAATTATGATTTCTGTTTCGGATTGCTCAAGGATAGTTTAAATTTTTTGAAATTATAAAATTTAAAAGAAATTTTAAAAACCTAATTAGGATTTCTGCTTTTGATTCTTCAATGATAGTTTAAATGTTTTTAAAAAATAAAAGTTAAAAGAAATTTGAAAAAAACAATTACGATTTCTTTTTAGGATTCTTCAAGCATAGTTTAAATGTTTTAAAACAATAAAATTTAAAAGAAATTTAAAAAACTAATTAGGATTTCTGCTTTTGATTCTTCAAGGATACTTTAAATGTTTTTAAAAAATAAAAGTTAAAAGAAATTTTAAAAAAGCAATTAGAATTTCTGTTTAGGATTCTTCAAGCATAGTTTAAATGTTTTAAAACAATAAAATTTAAAAGAAATTTAAAAAAAGTAATTATGATTTCTGTTTCGGATTGCTCAAGGATAGTTTCAATTTTTTAAAATTATAAACTTTAAAAGAAATTTTAAAAAAGTTATTAGGATTCCTGTTTTGGGTTCTTCAAGTATAGTTTAAATGTTTTAAAACAATACAATTTAAAACAAATTTAAAAAAAGTAATTAGGATTTCTGTTTATAATTGTTCAAGGATAGTTTAAATGTTTAAAAGAATAAAATTTAAAACAAATTTAAAAAAAGTAATTATGATTTCTGTTTCGGATTCCTCAAGGATAGTTTAAATGTTTTAAAACAATAAAATTTAAAAGAAATTTAAAAAAAAGTAATTATGATTTCTGTTTCGGATTGCTCAAGGATAGTTTAAATTTTTTGAAATTATAAAATTTAAAAGAAATTTTAAAAAAGTTATTAGGATTCATGTTTTGGGTTCTTCAAGTATAGTTTAAATGTTTTAAAACAATACAATTTAAAACAAATTTAAAAAAAGTAATTAGGATTTCTGTTTTGAATTGTTCAAGGATAGTTTAAATGTTTAAAAGAATAAAATTTAAAACAAATTTAAAAAAAGTAATTATGATTTCTGTTTCGGATTCCTCAAGGATAGTTTAAATGTTTTAAAATTATAAAATTTAAAAGAAATTTTAAAAAACTAATTAGGATTTCTGCTTTTGATTCTTCAATGATAGTTTAAATGTTTTTAAAAAATAAAAGTTAAAATAAATTTAAAAAAAACAATTAGGATTTCTGTTTAGGATTCTTCAAGCATAGTTTAAATGTTTTAAAACAATAAAATTTAAAAGAAATTTAAAAAACTAATTAGGATTTCTGCTTTTGATTCTTCAAGGATACTTTAAATGTTTTTAAAAAATAAAAGTTAAAAGAAATTTTAAAAAAGCAATTAGGATTTCTGTTTAGGATTCTTCAAGCATAGTTTAAATGTTTTAAAATTATAAAATTTAAAAGAAATTTAAAAAAAGTAATTATGATTTCTGTTTCGGATTGCTCAAGGATAGTTTCAATTTTTTAAAATTATAAAATTTAAAAGAAATTTTAAAAAAGTTATTAGGATTCCTGTTTTGGGTTCTTCAAGTATAGTTTAAATGTTTTAAAACAATACAATTTAAAACAAATTTAAAAAAAGTAATTAGGATTTCTGTTTTGAATTGTTCAATGATAGTTTAAATGTTTAAAAGAATAAAATTTAAAACAAATTTAAAAAAAGTAATTGTGATTTCTGTTTCGGATTCCTCAAAGATAGTTTAAATGTTTTAAAATTATAAAATTTAAAAGAAATTTTAAAAAACTAATTAGGATTTCTGCTTTTGATTCTTCATGGATAGTTTAAATGTTTTTAAAAAATAAGAGTTAAAAGAAATTTTAAAAAAGCAATTAGGATTTCTGTATAGGATTCTTCAAGCATAGTTTAAATGTTTTAAAACAATAAAATTTAAAAGAAATTTGAAAAAAGTAATTATGATTTCTGTTTCGGATTCCTCAAGGATAGTTTAAATGTTTTAAAATTATAAAATTTAAAAGAAATTTTAAAAACCTAATTAGGATTTCTGCTTTTGATTCTTCAATGATAGTTTAAATGTTTTTAAAAAATAAAAGTTAAAAGAAATTTTAAAAAAGCAATTAGGATTTCTGTTTAGGATTATTCAAGCATAGTTTAAATGTTTTAAAATAATAAAATTTAAAAGAAATTTTAAAAAACTAATTAGGATTTCTGTTTTGGATTCTTCAAGCATAGTTTAAATGTTTTAAAACAATAAAATATAAAAGAAATTTAAAAAAAGTAATTATGATTTCTGTTTCGGATTGCTCAAGGATAGTTTAAATTTTTTGAAATTATAAAATTTAAAAGAAATTTTAAAAAACTAAATAGGATTTCTCCTTTTGATTCTTCATGGATATTTTAATTGTTTTTTAAAAATAAAAGTTAAAAGAAATTTTAAAAAAGCAATTAGGATTTCTGTTTAGTATTCTTCAAGCATAGTTTAAATGCTTTAAAACAATAAAATTTAAAACAAATTTATAAAAAATAATTATGATTTCTGTTTCGGATTCCTCAATGATAGTTTAAATGTTTTAAAATTATAAAATTTAAAAGAAAATTTAAAAAACTAATTAGGATTTCTGCTTTTGATTCTTCAAGGATACTTTAAATGTTTTTAAAAAATAAAAGTTAAAAGAAATTTTAAAAAAGCAATTAGAATTTCTGTTTAGGATTCTTCAAGCATAGTTTAAATGTTTTAAAACAATAAAATTTAAAAGAAATTTAAAAAAAAGTAATTATGATTTCTGTTTCGGATTGCTCAAGGATAGTTTAAATTTTTTGAAATTATAAAATTTAAAAGAAATTTTAAAAACCTAATTAGGATTTCTGCTTTTGATTCTTCAATGATAGTTTAAATGTTTTTAAAAAATAAAAGTTAAAAGAAATTTGAAAAAAACAATTACGATTTCTTTTTAGGATTCTTCAAGCATAGTTTAAATGTTTTAAAACAATAAAATTTAAAAGAAATTTAAAAAACTAATTAGGATTTCTGCTTTTGATTCTTCAAGGATACTTTAAATGTTTTTAAAAAATAAAAGTTAAAAGAAATTTTAAAAAAGCAATTAGAATTTCTGTTTAGGATTCTTCAAGCATAGTTTAAATGTTTTAAAACAATAAAATTTAAAAGAAATTTAAAAAAAGTAATTAGGATTTCTGTTTCGGATTGCTCAAGGATAGTTTCAATTTTTTAAAATTATAAAATTTAAAACAAATTTAAAAAAAGTAATTATGATTTCTGTTTCGGATTCCTCAAGGATAGTTTAAATGTTTTAAAATTATAAAATTTAAAAGAAATTTTAAAAAACTAATTAGGATTTCTGTTTCGGATTGCTCAAGGATAGTTTGAATTTTTTAAAATTATAAAATTTAAAAGAAATTTTAAAAAAGTTATTAGGATTCCTGTTTTGGGTTCTTCAAGTATAGTTTAAATGTTTTAAAACAATACAATTTAAAACAAATTTAAAAAAAGTAATTAGGATTTCTGTTTTGAATTGTTCAAGGATAGTTTAAATGTTTAAAAGAATAAAATTTAAAACAAATTTAAAAAAAGTAATTGTGATTTCTGTTTCGGATTCCTCAAAGATAGTTTAAATGTTTTAAAATTATAAAATTTAAAAGAAATTTTAAAAAACTAATTAGGATTTCTGCTTTTGATTCTTCATGGATAGTTTAAATGTTTTTAAAAAATAAGAGTTAAAAGAAATTTTAAAAAAGCAATTAGGATTTCTGTATAGGATTCTTCAAGCATAGTTTAAATGTTTTAAAATAATAAAATTTAAAAGAAATTTTAAAAAACTAATTAGGATTTCTGTTTTGGATTCTTCAAGCATAGTTTAAATGTTTTAAAACAATAAAATATAAAAGAAATTTAAAAAAAGTAATTATGATTTCTGTTTCGGATTGCTCAAGGATAGTTTAAATTTTTTGAAATTATAAAATTTAAAAGAAATTTTAAAAAACTAAATAGGATTTCTCCTTTTGATTCTTCATGGATAGTTTAATTGTTTTTTAAAAATAAAAGTTAAAAGAAATTTTAAAAAAGCAATTAGGATTTCTGTTTAGTATTCTTCAAGCATAGTTTAAATGCTTTAAAACAATAAAATTTAAAACAAATTTATAAAAAATAATTATGATTTCTGTTTCGGATTCCTCAATGATAGTTTAAATGTTTTAAAATTATAAAATTTAAAAGAAATTTTAAAAAACTAATTAGGATTTCTGCTTTTGATTCTTCAAGGATACTTTAAATGTTTTTAAAAAATAAAAGTTAAAAGAAATTTTAAAAAAGCAATTAGAATTTCTGTTTAGGATTCTTCAAGCATAGTTTAAATGTTTTAAAACAATAAAATTTAAAAGAAATTTAAAAAAAAGTAATTATGATTTCTGTTTCGGATTGCTCAAGGATAGTTTAAATTTTTTGAAATTATAAAATTTAAAAGAAATTTTAAAAAAGTTATTAGGATTCATGTTTTGGGTTCTTCAAGTATAGTTTAAATGTTTTAAAACAATACAATTTAAAACAAATTTAAAAAAAGTAATTAGGATTTCTGTTTTGAATTGTTCAAGGATAGTTTAAATGTTTAAAAGAATAAAATTTAAAACAAATTTAAAAAAAGTAATTATGATTTCTGTTTCGGATTCCTCAAGGATAGTTTAAATGTTTTAAAATTATAAAATTTAAAAGAAATTTTAAAAACCTAATTAGGATTTCTGCTTTTGATTCTTCAATGATAGTTTAAATGTTTTTAAAAAATAAAAGTTAAAAGAAATTTTAAAAAAGCAATTAGGATTTCTGTTTAGGATTATTCAAGCATAGTTTAAATGTTTTAAAATAATAAAATTTAAAAGAAATTTTAAAAAACTAATTAGGATTTCTGTTTTGGATTCTTCAAGCATAGTTTAAATGTTTTAAAACAATAAAATATAAAAGAAATTTAAAAAAAGTAATTATGATTTCTGTTTCGGATTGCTCAAGGATAGTTTAAATTTTTTGAAATTATAAAATTTAAAAGAAATTTTAAAAAACTAAATAGGATTTCTCCTTTTGATTCTTCATGGATAGTTTAATTGTTTTTTAAAAATAAAAGTTAAAAGAAATTTTAAAAAAGCAATTAGGATTTCTGTTTAGTATTCTTCAAGCATAGTTTAAATGCTTTAAAACAATAAAATTTAAAACAAATTTATAAAAAATAATTATGATTTCTGTTTCGGATTCCTCAATGATAGTTTAAATGTTTTAAAATTATAAAATTTAAAAGAAAATTTAAAAAACTAATTAGGATTTCTGCTTTTGATTCTTCAAGGATACTTTAAATGTTTTTAAAAAATAAAAGTTAAAAGAAATTTTAAAAAAGCAATTAGAATTTCTGTTTAGGATTCTTCAAGCATAGTTTAAATGTTTTAAAACAATAAAATTTAAAAGAAATTTAAAAAAAAGTAATTATGATTTCTGTTTCGGATTGCTCAAGGATAGTTTAAATTTTTTGAAATTATAAAATTTAAAAGAAATTTTAAAAACCTAATTAGGATTTCTGCTTTTGATTCTTCAATGATAGTTTAAATGTTTTTAAAAAATAAAAGTTAAAAGAAATTTGAAAAAAACAATTACGATTTCTTTTTAGGATTCTTCAAGCATAGTTTAAATGTTTTAAAACAATAAAATTTAAAAGAAATTTAAAAAACTAATTAGGATTTCTGCTTTTGATTCTTCAAGGATACTTTAAATGTTTTTAAAAAATAAAAGTTAAAAGAAATTTTAAAAAAGCAATTAGAATTTCTGTTTAGGATTCTTCAAGCATAGTTTAAATATTTTAAAACAATAAAATTTAAAAGAAATTTAAAAAAAGTAATTAGGATTTCTGTTTCGGATTGCTCAAGGATAGTTTCAATTTTTTAAAATTATAAAATTTAAAACAAATTTAAAAAAAGTAATTATGATTTCTGTTTCGGATTCCTCAAGGATAGTTTAAATGTTTTAAAATTATAAAATTTAAAAGAAATTTTAAAAAACTAATTAGGATTTCTGTTTCGGATTGCTCAAGGATAGTTTCAATTTTTTAAAATTATAAAATTTAAAAGAAATTTTAAAAAAGTTATTAGGATTCCTGTTTTGGGTTCTTCAAGTATAGTTTAAATGTTTTAAAACAATACAATTTAAAACAAATTTAAAAAAAGTAATTAGGATTTCTGTTTTGAATTGTTCAAGGATAGTTTAAATGTTTAAAAGAATAAAATTTAAAACAAATTTAAAAAAAGTAATTGTGATTTCTGTTTCGGATTCCTCAAAGATAGTTTAAATGTTTTAAAATTATAAAATTTAAAAGAAATTTTAAAAAACTAATTAGGATTTCTGCTTTTGATTCTTCATGGATAGTTTAAATGTTTTTAAAAAATAAGAGTTAAAAGAAATTTTAAAAAAGCAATTAGGATTTCTGTATAGGATTCTTCAAGCATAGTTTAAATGTTTTAAAATAATAAAATTTAAAAGAAATTTTAAAAAACTAATTAGGATTTCTGTTTTGGATTCTTCAAGCATAGTTTAAATGTTTTAAAACAATAAAATATAAAAGAAATTTAAAAAAAGTAATTATGATTTCTGTTTCGGATTGCTCAAGGATAGTTTAAATTTTTTGAAATTATAAAATTTAAAAGAAATTTTAAAAAACTAAATAGGATTTCTCCTTTTGATTCTTCATGGATAGTTTAATTGTTTTTTAAAAATAAAAGTTAAAAGAAATTTTAAAAAAGCAATTAGGATTTCTGTTTAGTATTCTTCAAGCATAGTTTAAATGCTTTAAAACAATAAAATTTAAAACAAATTTATAAAAAATAATTATGATTTCTGTTTCGGATTCCTCAATGATAGTTTAAATGTTTTAAAATTATAAAATTTAAAAGAAATTTTAAAAAACTAATTAGGATTTCTGCTTTTGATTCTTCAAGGATACTTTAAATGTTTTTAAAAAATAAAAGTTAAAAGAAATTTTAAAAAAGCAATTAGAATTTCTGTTTAGGATTCTTCAAGCATAGTTTAAATGTTTTAAAACAATAAAATTTAAAAGAAATTTAAAAAAAAGTAATTATGATTTCTGTTTCGGATTGCTCAAGGATAGTTTAAATTTTTTGAAATTATAAAATTTAAAAGAAATTTTAAAAAAGTTATTAGGATTCATGTTTTGGGTTCTTCAAGTATAGTTTAAATGTTTTAAAACAATACAATTTAAAAAAAATTTAAAAAAAGTAATTAGGATTTCTGTTTTGAATTGTTCAAGGATAGTTTAAATGTTTAAAAGAATAAAATTTAAAACAAATTTAAAAAAAGTAATTATGATTTCTGTTTCGGATTCCTCAAGGATAGTTTAAATATTTTAAAATTATAAAATTTAAAAGAAATTTTAAAAACCTAATTAGGATTTCTGCTTTTGATTCTTCAATGATAGTTTAAATGTTTTTAAAAAATAAAAGTTAAAAGAAATTTTAAAAAAGCAATTAGGATTTCTGTTTAGGATTCTTCAAGCATAGTTTAAATGTTTTAAAACAATAAAATTTAAAAGAAATTTAAAAAACTAATTAGGATTTCTGCTTTTGATTCTTCAAGCATACTTTAAATGTTTTTAAAAAATAAAAGTTAAAAGAAATTTTAAAAAAGCAATTAGAATTTCTGTTTAGGATTCTTCAAGCATAGTTTAAATGTTTTAAAACAATAAAATTTAAAAGAAATTTAAAAAAAGTAAATATGATTTCTGTTTCGGATTGCTCAAGGATAGTTTCAATTTTTTAAAATTATAAACTTTAAAAGAAATTTTAAAAAAGTTATTAGGATTCCTGTTTTGGGTTCTTCAAGTATAGTTTAAATGTTTTAAAACAATACAATTTAAAACAAATTTAAAAAAAGTAATTAGGATTTCTGTTTATAATTGTTCAAGGATAGTTTAAATGTTTAAAAGAATAAAATTTAAAACAAATTTAAAAAAAGTAATTATGATTTCTGTTTCGGATTCCTCAAGGATAGTTTAAATGTTTTAAAACAATAAAATTTAAAAGAAATTTAAAAAAAAGTAATTATGATTTCTGTTTCGGATTGCTCAAGGATAGTTTAAATTTTTTGAAATTATAAAATTTAAAAGAAATTTTAAAAAAGTTATTAGGATTCATGTTTTGGGTTCTTCAAGTATAGTTTAAATGTTTTAAAACAATACAATTTAAAACAAATTTAAAAAAAGTAATTAGGATTTCTGTTTTGAATTGTTCAAGGATAGTTTAAATGTTTAAAAGAATAAAATTTAAAACAAATTTAAAAAAAGTAATTATGATTTCTGTTTCGGATTCCTCAAGGATAGTTTAAATGTTTTAAAATTATAAAATTTAAAAGAAATTTTAAAAACCTAATTAGGATTTCTGCTTTTGATTCTTCAATGATAGTTTAAATGTTTTTAAAAAATAAAAGTTAAAAGAAATTTTAAAAAAACAATTACGATTTCTGTTTAGGATTCTTCAAGCATAGTTTAAATGTTTTAAAACAATAAAATTTAAAAGAAATTTAAAAAACTAATTAGGATTTCTGCTTTTGATTCTTCAAGGATACTTTAAATGTTTTTAAAAAATAAAAGTTAAAAGAAATTTTAAAAAAGCAATTAGAATTTCTGTTTAGGATTCTTCAAGCATAGTTTAAATGTTTTAAAACAATAAAATTTAAAAAAAGTAATTATGATTTCTGTGTCGGATTGCTCAAGGATAGTTTCAATTTTTTAAAATTATAAAATTTAAAAGAAATTTTAAAAAAGTTATTAGGATTCCTGTTTTGGGTTCTTCAAGTATAGTTTAAATGTTTTAAAACAATACAATTTAAAACAAATTTAAAAAAAGTAATTAGGATTTCTGTTTTGAATTGTTCAAGAATAGTTTTAATGTTTAAAAGAATAAAATTTAAAACAAATTTAAAAAAAGTAATTATGATTTCTGTTTCGGATTCCTCAAGGATAGTTTAAATGTTTTAAAATTATAAAATTTAAAAGAAATTTTAAAAAACTAATTAGGATTTCTGTTTCGGATTGCTCAAGGATAGTTTCAATTTTTTAAAATTATAAAATTTAAAAGAAATTTTAAAAAAGTTATTAGGATTCCTGTTTTGGGTTCTTCAAGTATAGTTTAAATGTTTTAAAACAATACAATTTAAAACAAATTTAAAAAAAGTAATTAGGATTTCTGTTTTGAATTGTTCAAGAATAGTTTTAATGTTTAAAAGAATAAAATTTAAAACAAATTTAAAAAAAGTAATTATGATTTCTGTTTCGGATTCCTCAAGGATAGTTTAAATGTTTTAAAATTATAAAATTTAAAAGAAATTTTAAAAACCTAATTAGGATTTCTGCTTTTGATTCTTCAATGATAGTTTAAATGTTTTTAAAAAATAAAAGTTAAAAGAAATTTTAAAAAAACAATTACGATTTCTGTTTAGGATTCTTCAAGCATAGTTTAAATGTTTTAAAACAATAAAATTTAAAAGAAATTTAAAAAACTAATTAGGATTTCTGCTTTTGATTCTTCAAGCATACTTTAAATGTTTTTAAAAAATAAAAGTTAAAAGAAATTTTAAAAAAGCAATTAGAATTTCTGTTTAGGATTCTTCAAGCATAGTTTAAATGTTTTAAAACAATAAAATTTAAAAGAAATTTAAAAAAAGTAATTATGATTTCTGTTTCGGATTGCTCAAGGATAGTTTCAATTTTTTAAAATTATAAACTTTAAAAGAAATTTTAAAAAAGTTATTAGGATTCCTGTTTTGGGTTCTTCAAGTATAGTTTAAATGTTTTAAAACAATACAATTTAAAACAAATTTAAAAAAAGTAATTAGGATTTCTGTTTATAATTGTTCAAGGATAGTTTAAATGTTTAAAAGAATAAAATTTAAAACAAATTTAAAAAAAGTAATTATGATTTCTGTTTCGGATTCCTCAAGGATAGTTTAAATGTTTTAAAACAATAAAATTTAAAAGAAATTTAAAAAAAAGTAATTATGATTTCTGTTTCGGATTGCTCAAGGATAGTTTAAATTTTTTGAAATTATAAAATTTAAAAGAAATTTTAAAAAAGTTATTAGGATTCATGTTTTGGGTTCTTCAAGTATAGTTTAAATGTTTTAAAACAATACAATTTAAAACAAATTTAAAAAAAGTAATTAGGATTTCTGTTTTGAATTGTTCAAGGATAGTTTAAATGTTTAAAAGAATAAAATTTAAAACAAATTTAAAAAAAGTAATTATGATTTCTGTTTCGGATTCCTCAAGGATAGTTTAAATGTTTTAAAATTATAAAATTTAAAAGAAATTTTAAAAACCTAATTAGGATTTCTGCTTTTGATTCTTCAATGATAGTTTAAATGTTTTTAAAAAATAAAAGTTAAAAGAAATTTTAAAAAAACAATTACGATTTCTGTTTAGGATTCTTCAAGCATAGTTTAAATGTTTTAAAACAATAAAATTTAAAAGAAATTTAAAAAACTAATTAGGATTTCTACTTTTGATTCTTCAAGGATACTTTAAATGTTTTTAAAAAATAAAAGTTAAAAGAAATTTTAAAAAAGCAATTAGAATTTCTGTTTAGGATTCTTCAAGCATAGTTTAAATGTTTTAAAACAATAAAATTTAAAAAAAGTAATTATGATTTCTGTTTCGGATTGCTCAAGGATAGTTTCAATTTTTTAAAATTATAAAATTTAAAAGAAATTTTAAAAAAGTTATTAGGATTCCTGTTTTGGGTTCTTCAAGTATAGTTTAAATGTTTTAAAACAATACAATTTAAAACAAATTTAAAAAAAGTAATTAGGATTTCTGTTTTGAATTGTTCAAGAATAGTTTTAATGTTTAAAAGAATAAAATTTAAAACAAATTTAAAAAAAGTAATTATGATTTCTGTTTCGGATTCCTCAAGGATAGTTTAAATGTTTTAAAATTATAAAATTTAAAAGAAATTTTAAAAAACTAATTAGGATTTCTGTTTCGGATTGCTCAAGGATAGTTTCAATTTTTTAAAATTATAAAATTTAAAAGAAATTTTAAAAAAGTTATTAGGATTCCTGTTTTGGGTTCTTCAAGTATAGTTTAAATGTTTTAAAACAATACAATTTAAAACAAATTTAAAAAAAGTAATTAGGATTTCTGTTTTGAATTGTTCAAGAATAGTTTTAATGTTTAAAAGAATAAAATTTAAAACAAATTTAAAAAAAGTAATTATGATTTCTGTTTCGGATTCCTCAAGGATAGTTTAAATGTTTTAAAATTATAAAATTTAAAAGAAATTTTAAAAACCTAATTAGGATTTCTGCTTTTGATTCTTCAATGATAGTTTAAATGTTTTTAAAAAATAAAAGTTAAAAGAAATTTTAAAAAAGCAATTAGGATTTCTGTTTAGGATTCTTCAAGCATAGTTTAAATGTTTTAAAACAATAAAATTTAAAAGAAATTTAAAAAACTAATTAGGATTTCTGCTTTTGATTCTTCAAGCATACTTTAAATGTTTTTAAAAAATAAAAGTTAAAAGAAATTTTAAAAAAGCAATTAGAATTTCTGTTTAGGATTCTTCAAGCATAGTTTAAATGTTTTAAAACAATAAAATTTAAAAGAAATTTAAAAAAAGTAATTATGATTTCTGTTTCGGATTGCTCAAGGATAGTTTCAATTTTTTAAAATTATAAACTTTAAAAGAAATTTTAAAAAAGTTATTAGGATTCCTGTTTTGGGTTCTTCAAGTATAGTTTAAATGTTTTAAAACAATACAATTTAAAACAAATTTAAAAAAAGTAATTAGGATTTCTGTTTATAATTGTTCAAGGATAGTTTAAATGTTTAAAAGAATAAAATTTAAAACAAATTTAAAAAAAGTAATTATGATTTCTGTTTCGGATTCCTCAAGGATAGTTTAAATGTTTTAAAATTATAAAATTTAAAAGAAATTTTAAAAAACTAATTAGGATTTCTGCTTTTGATTCTTCAATGATAGTTTAAATGTTTTTAAAAAATAAAAGTTAAAATAAATTTAAAAAAACAATTAGGATTTCTGTTTAGGATTCTTCAAGCATAGTTTAAATGTTTTAAAACAATAAAATTTAAAAGAAATTTAAAAAACTAATTAGGATTTCTGCTTTTGATTCTTCAAGGATACTTTAAATGTTTTTAAAAAATAAAAGTTAAAAGAAATTTTAAAAAAGCAATTAGGATTTCTGTTTAGGATTCTTCAAGCATAGTTTAAATGTTTTAAAATTATAAAATTTAAAAGAAATTTAAAAAAAGTAATTATGATTTCTGTTTCGGATTGCTCAAGGATAGTTTCAATTTTTTAAAATTATAAAATTTAAAAGAAATTTTAAAAAAGTTATTAGGATTCCTGTTTTGGGTTCTTCAAGTATAGTTTAAATGTTTTAAAACAATACAATTTAAAACAAATTTAAAAAAAGTAATTAGGATTTCTGTTTTGAATTGTTCAAGGATAGTTTAAATGTTTAAAAGAATAAAATTTAAAACAAATTTAAAAAAAGTAATTATGATTTCTGTTTCGGATTCCTCAAGGATAGTTTAAATGTTTTAAAATTATAAAATTTAAAAGAAATTTTAAAAAACTAATTAGGATTTCTGCTTTTGATTCTTCAATGATAGTTTAAATGTTTTTAAAAAATAAAAGTTAAAAGAAATTTAAAAAAAACAATTAGGATTTCTGTTTAGGATTCTTCAAGCATAGTTTAAATGTTTTAAAACAATAAAATTTAAAAGAAATTTAAAAAACTAATTAGGATTTCTGCTTTTGATTCTTCAAGGATACTTTAAATGTTTTTAAAAAATAAAAGTTAAAAGAAATTTTAAAAAAGCAATTAGGATTTCTGTTTAGGATTCTTCAAGCATAGTTTAAATGTTTTAAAATTATAAAATTTAAAAGAAATTTAAAAAAAGTAATTATGATTTCTGTTTCGGATTGCTCAAGGATAGTTTCAATTTTTTAAAATTATAAAATTTAAAAGAAATTTTAAAAAAGTTATTAGGATTCCTGTTTTGGGTTCTTCAAGTATAGTTTAAATGTTTTAAAACAATACAATTTAAAACAAATTTAAAAAAAGTAATTAGGATTTCTGTTTTGAATTGTTCAAGGATAGTTTAAATGTTTAAAAGAATAAAATTTAAAACAAATTTAGAAAAAGTAATTATGATTTCTGTTTCGGATTCCTCAAGGATAGTTTAAATGTTTTAAAATTATAAAATTTAAAAGAAATTTTAAAAAACTAATTAGGATTTCTGCTTTTGATTCTTCAATGATAGTTTAAATGTTTTTAAAAAATAAAAGTTAAAAGAAATTTAAAAAAAACAATTAGGATTTCTGTTTAGGATTCTTCAAGCATAGTTTAAATGTTTTAAAACAATAAAATTTAAAAGAAGTTTAAAAAACTAATTAGGATTTCTGCTTTTGATTCTTCAAGGATACTTTAAATGTTTTTAAAAAATAAAAGTTAAAAGAAATTTTAAAAAAGCAATTAGGATTTCTGTTTAGGATTCTTCAAGCATAGTTTAAATGTTTTAAAATTATAAAATTTAAAAGAAATTTAAAAAAAGTAATTATGATTTCTGTTTCGGATTGCTCAAGGATAGTTTCAATTTTTTAAAATTATAAAATTTAAAAGAAATTTTAAAAAAGTTATTAGGATTCCTGTTTTGGGTTCTTCAAGTATAGTTTAAATGTTTTAAAACAATACAATTTAAAACAAATTTAAAAAAAGTAATTAGGATTTCTGTTTTGAATTGTTCAAGGATAGTTTAAATGTTTAAAAGAATAAAATTTAAAACAAATTTAAAAAAAGTAATTGTGATTTCTGTTTCGGATTCCTCAAAGATAGTTTAAATGTTTTAAAATTATAAAATTTAAAAGAAATTTTAAAAAACTAATTAGGATTTCTGCTTTTGATTCTTCATGGATAGTTTAAATGTTTTTAAAAAATAAGAGTTAAAAGAAATTTTAAAAAAGCAATTAGGATTTCTGTATAGGATTCTTCAAGCATAGTTTAAATGTTTTAAAACAATAAAATTTAAAAGAAATTTGAAAAAAGTAATTATGATTTCTGTTTCGGATTCCTCAAGGATAGTTTAAATGTTTTAAAATTATAAAATTTAAAAGAAATTTTAAAAACCTAATTAGGATTTCTGCTTTTGATTCTTCAATGATAGTTTAAATGTTTTTAAAAAATAAAAGTTAAAAGAAATTTTAAAAAAGCAATTAGGATTTCTGTTTAGGATTATTCAAGCATAGTTTAAATGTTTTAAAATAATAAAATTTAAAAGAAATTTTAAAAAACTAATTAGGATTTCTGTTTTGGATTCTTCAAGCATAGTTTAAATGTTTTAAAACAATAAAATATAAAAGAAATTTAAAAAAAGTAATTATGATTTCTGTTTCGGATTGCTCAAGGATAGTTTAAATTTTTTGAAATTATAAAATTTAAAAGAAATTTTAAAAAAGCAATTAGGATTTCTGTATAGGATTCTTCAAGCATAGTTTAAATGTTTTAAAACAATAAAATTTAAAAGAAATTTGAAAAAAGTAATTATGATTTCTGTTTCGGATTCCTCAAGGATAGTTTAAATGTTTTAAAATTATAAAATTTAAAAGAAATTTTAAAAACCTAATTAGGATTTCTGCTTTTGATTCTTCAATGATAGTTTAAATGTTTTTAAAAAATAAAAGTTAAAAGAAATTTTAAAAAAGCAATTAGGATTTCTGTTTAGGATTATTCAAGCATAGTTTAAATGTTTTAAAATAATAAAATTTAAAAGAAATTTTAAAAAACTAATTAGGATTTCTGTTTTGGATTCTTCAAGCATAGTTTAAATGTTTTAAAACAATAAAATATAAAAGAAATTTAAAAAAAGTAATTATGATTTCTGTTTCGGATTGCTCAAGGATAGTTTAAATTTTTTGAAATTATAAAATTTAAAAGAAATTTTAAAAAAATAAATAGGATTTCTCCTTTTGATTCTTCATGGATAGTTTAATTGTTTTTTAAAAATAAAAGTTAAAAGAAATTTTAAAAAAGCAATTAGGATTTCTGTTTAGTATTCTTCAAGCATAGTTTAAATGCTTTAAAACAATAAAATTTAAAACAAATTTATAAAAAATAATTATGATTTCTGTTTCGGATTCCTCAATGATAGTTTAAATGTTTTAAAATTATAAAATTTAAAAGAAATTTTAAAAAACTAATTAGGATTTCTGCTTTTGATTCTTTAAGGATACTTTAAATGTTTTTAAAAAATAAAAGTTAAAAGAAATTTTAAAAAAGCAATTAGAATTTCTGTTTAGGATTCTTCAAGCATAGTTTAAATGTTTTAAAACAATAAAATTTAAAAGAAATTTTAAAAAAAGTAATTATGATTTCTGTTTCGGATTGCTCAAGGATAGTTTAAATTTTTTGAAATTATAAAATTTAAAAGAAATTTTAAAAACCTAATTAGGATTTCTGCTTTTGATTCTTCAATGATAGTTTAAATGTTTTTAAAAAATAAAAGTTAAAAGAAATTTCAAAAAAACAATTACGATTTCTGTTTAGGATTCTTCAAGCATAGTTTAAATGTTTTAAAACAATAAAATTTAAAAGAAATTTAAAAAACTAATTAGGATTTCTGCTTTTGATTCTTCAAGGATACTTTAAATGTTTTTAAAAAATAAAAGTTAAAAGAAATTTTAAAAAAGCAATTAGAATTTCTGTTTAGGATTCTTCAAGCATAGTTTAAATGTTTTAAAACAATAAAATTTAAAAGAAATTTAAAAAAAGTAATTATGATTTCTGTTTCGGATTGCTCAAGGATAGTTTCAATTTTTTAAAATTATAAAATTTAAAAGAAATTTTAAAAAAGTTATTAGGATTCCTGTTTTGGGTTCTTCAAGTATAGTTTAAATGTTTTAAAACAATACAATTTAAAACAAATTTAAAAAAAGTAATTAGGATTTCTGTTTTGAATTGTTCAAGAATAGTTTTAATGTTTAATAGAATAAAATTTAAAACAAATTTAAAAAAAGTAATTATGATTTCTGTTTCGGATTCCTCAAGGATAGTTTAAATGTTTTAAAATTATAAAATTTAAAAGAAATTTTAAAAAACTAATTAGGATTTCTGTTTCGGATTGCTCAAGGATAGTTTCAATTTTTTAAAATTATAAAATTTAAAAGAAATTTTAAAAAAGTTATTAGGATTCCTGTTTTGGGTTCTTCAAGTATAGTTTAAATGTTTTAAAACAATACAATTTAAAACAAATTTAAAAAAAGTAATTAGGATTTCTGTTTTGAATTGTTCAAGGATAGTTTAAATGTTTAAAAGAATAAAATTTAAAACAAATTTAAAAAAAGTAATTGTGATTTCTGTTTCGGATTCCTCAACGATAGTTTAAATGTTTTAAAATTATAAAATTTAAAAGAAATTTTAAAAAACTAATTAGGATTTCTGCTTTTGATTCTTCATGGATAGTTTAAATGTTTTTAAAAAATAAGAGTTAAAAGAAATTTTAAAAAAGCAATTAGGATTTCTGTATAGGATTCTTCAAGCATAGTTTAAATGTTTTAAAACAATAAAATTTAAAAGAAATTTGAAAAAAGTAATTATGATTTCTGTTTCGGATTCCTCAAGGATAGTTTAAATGTTTTAAAATTATAAAATTTAAAAGAAATTTTAAAAACCTAATTAGGATTTCTGCTTTTGATTCTTCAATGATAGTTTAAATGTTTTTAAAAAATAAAAGTTAAAAGAAATTTTAAAAAAGCAATTAGGATTTCTGTTTAGGATTATTCAAGCATAGTTTAAATGTTTTAAAATAATAAAATTTAAAAGAAATTTTAAAAAACTAATTAGGATTTCTGTTTTGGATTCTTCAAGCATAGTTTAAATGTTTTAAAACAATAAAATATAAAAGAAATTTAAAAAAAGTAATTATGATTTCTGTTTCGGATTGCTCAAGGATAGTTTAAATTTTTTGAAATTATAAAATTTAAAAAAATTTTAAAAAACTAAATAGGATTTCTCCTTTTGATTCTTCATGGATAGTTTAATTGTTTTTTAAAAATAAAAGTTAAAAGAAATTTTAAAAAGGCAATTAGGATTTCTGTTTAGTATTCTTCAAGCATAGTTTAAATGCTTTAAAACAATAAAATTTAAAACAAATTTATAAAAAATAATTATGATTTCTGTTTCGGATTCCTCAATGATAGTTTAAATGTTTTAAAATTATAAAATTTAAAAGAAATTTTAAAAAACTAATTAGGATTTCTGCTTTTGATTCTTCAAGGATACTTTAAATGTTTTTAAAAAATAAAAGTTAAAAGAAATTTTAAAAAAGCAATTAGAATTTCTGTTTAGGATTCTTCAAGCATAGTTTAAATGTTTTAAAACAATAAAATTTAAAAGAAATTTAAAAAAAAAGTAATTATGATTTCTGTTTCGGATTGCTCAAGGATAGTTTAAATTTTTGAAAATTATAAAATTTAAAAGAAATTTTAAAAAAGTTATTAGGATTCCTGTTTTGGGTTCTTCAAGTATAGTTTAAATGTTTTAAAACAATACAATTTAAAACAAATTTAAAAAAAGTAATTAGGATTTCTGTTTTGAATTGTTCAAGGATAGTTTAAATGTTTAAAAGAATAAAATTTAAAACAAATTTAAAAAAAGTAATTATGATTTCTGTTTCGGATTCCTCAAGGATAGTTTAAATGTTTTAAAATTATAAAATTTAAAAGAAATTTTAAAAACCTAATTAGGATTTCTGCTTTTGATTCTTCAATGATAGTTTAAATGTTTTTAAAAAATAAAAGTTAAAAGAAATTTTAAAAAAACAATTACGATTTCTGTTTAGGATTCTTCAAGCATAGTTTAAATGTTTTAAAACAATAAAATTTAAAAGAAATTTAAAAAACTAATTAGGATTTCTGCTTTTGATTCTTCAAGGATACTTTAAATGTTTTTAAAAAATAAAAGTTAAAAGAAATTTTAAAAAAGCAATTAGAATTTCTGTTTAGGATTCTTCAAGCATAGTTTAAATGTTTTAAAACAATAAAATTTAAAAGAAATTTAAAAAAAGTAATTATGATTTCTGTTTCGGATTGCTCAAGGATAGTTTCAATTTTTGAAAATTATAAAATTTAAAAGAAATTTTAAAAAAGTTATTAGGATTCCTGTTTTGGGTTCTTCAAGTATAGTTTAAATGTTTTAAAACAATACAATTTAAAACAAATTTAAAAAAAGTAATTAGGATTTCTGTTTTGAATTGTTCAAGAATAGTTTTAATGTTTAAAAGAATAAAATTTAAAACAAATTTAAAAAAAGTAATTATGATTTCTGTTTCGGATTCCTCAAGGATAGTTTAAATGTTTTAAAATTATAAAATTTAAAAGAAATTTTAAAAAACTAATTAGGATTTCTGTTTCGGATTGCTCAAGGATAGTTTCAATCTTTTAAAATTATAAAATTTAAAAGAAATTTTAAAAAAGTTATTAGGATTCCTGTTTTGGGTTCTTCAAGTATAGTTTAAATGTTTTAAAACAATACAATTTAAAACAAATTTAAAAAAAGTAATTAGGATTTCTGTTTTGAATTGTTCAAGAATAGTTTTAATGTTTAAAAGAATAAAATTTAAAACAAATTTAAAAAAAGTAATTATGATTTCTGTTTCGGATTCCTCAAGGATAGTTTAAATGTTTTAAAATTATAAAATTTAAAAGAAATTTTAAAAACCTAATTAGGATTTCTGCTTTTGATTCTTCAATGATAGTTTAAATGTTTTTAAAAAATAAAAGTTAAAAGAAATTTTAAAAAAGCAATTAGGATTTCTGTTTAGGATTCTTCAAGCATAGTTTAAATGTTTTAAAACAATAAAATTTAAAAGAAATTTAAAAAACTAATTAGGATTTCTGCTTTTGATTCTTCAAGCATACTTTAAATGTTTTTAAAAAATAAAAGTTAAAAGAAATTTTAAAAAAGCAATTAGAATTTCTGTTTAGGATTCTTCAAGCATAGTTTAAATGTTTTAAAACAATAAAATTTAAAAGAAATTTAAAAAAAGTAATTATGATTTCTGTTTCGGATTGCTCAAGGATAGTTTCAATTTTTTAAAATTATAAACTTTAAAAGAAATTTTAAAAAAGTTATTAGGATTCCTGTTTTGGGTTCTTCAAGTATAGTTTAAATGTTTTAAAACAATAAAATTTAAAAGAAATTTAAAAAAAGTAATTATGATTTCTGTTTCGGATTGCTCAAGGATAGTTTCAATTTTTTAAAATTATAAACTTTAAAAGAAATTTTAAAAAAGTTATTAGGATTCCTGTTTTGGGTTCTTCAAGTATAGTTTAAATGTTTTAAAACAATACAATTTAAAACAAATTTAAAAAAAGTAATTAGGATTTCTGTTTTGAATTGTTCAAGAATAGTTTTAATGTTTAAAAGAATAAAATTTAAAACAAATTTAAAAAAAAGTAATTATGATTTCTGTTTCGGATTCCTCAAGGATAGTTTAAATGTTTTAAAATTATAAAATTTAAAAGAAATTTTAAAAAACTAATTATGATTTCTGTTTCGGATTGCTCAAGGATAGTTTCAATTTTTTAAAATTATAAAATTTAAAAGAAATTTTAAAAAAGTTATTAGGATTCCTGTTTTGGGTTCTTCAAGTATAGTTTAAATGTTTTAAAACAATACAATTTAAAATAAATTTAAAAAAAGTAATTAGGATTTCTGTTTTGAATTGTTCAAGGATAGTTTAAATGTTTAAAAGAATAAAATTTAAAACAAATTTAAAAAAAGTAATTGTGATTTCTGTTTCGGATTCCTCAAAGATAGTTTAAATGTTTTAAAATTATAAAATTTAAAAGAAATTTTAAAAAACTAATTAGGATTTCTGCTTTTGATTCTTCATGGATAGTTTAAATGTTTTTAAAAAATAAGAGTTAAAAGAAATTTTAAAAAAGCAATTAGGATTTCTGTATAGGATTCTTCAAGCATAGTTTAAATGTTTTAAAACAATAAAATTTAAAAGAAATTTGAAAAAAGTAATTATGATTTCTGTTTCGGATTCCTCAAGGATAGTTTAAATGTTTTAAAATTATAAAATTTAAAAGAAATTTTAAAAACCTAATTAGGATTTCTGCTTTTGATTCTTCAATGATAGTTTAAATGTTTTTAAAAAATAAAAGTTAAAAGAAATTTTAAAAAAGCAATTAGGATTTCTGTTTAGGATTATTCAAGCATAGTTTAAATGTTTTAAAATAATAAAATTTAAAAGAAATTTTAAAAAACTAATTAGGATTTCTGTTTTGGATTCTTCAAGCATAGTTTAAATGTTTTAAAACAATAAAATATAAAAGAAATTTAAAAAAAGTAATTATGATTTCTGTTTCGGATTGCTCAAGGATAGTTTAAATTTTTTGAAATTATAAAATTTAAAAGAAATTTTAAAAAACTAAATAGGATTTCTCCTTTTGATTCTTCATGGATAGTTTAATTGTTTTTTAAAAATAAAAGTTAAAAGAAATTTTAAAAAAGCAATTAGGATTTCTGTTTAGTATTCTTCAAGCATAGTTTAAATGCTTTAAAACAATAAAATTTAAAACAAATTTATAAAAAATAATTATGATTTCTGTTTCGGATTCCTCAATGATAGTTTAAATGTTTTAAAATTATAAAATTTAAAAGAAATTTTAAAAAACTAATTAGGATTTCTGCTTTTGATTCTTCAAGGATACTTTAAATGTTTTTAAAAAATAAAAGTTAAAAGAAATTTTAAAAAAGCAATTAGAATTTCTGTTTAGGATTCTTCAAGCATAGTTTAAATGTTTTAAAACAATAAAATTTAAAAGAAATTTAAAAAAAAAGTAATTATGATTTCTGTTTCGGATTGCTCAAGGATAGTTTAAATTTTTTGAAATTATAAAATTTAAAAGAAATTTTAAAAAAGTTATTAGGATTCCTGTTTTGGGTTCTTCAAGTATAGTTTAAATGTTTTAAAACAATACAATTTAAAACAAATTTAAAAAAAGTAATTAGGATTTCTGTTTGGAATTGTTCAAGGATAGTTTAAATGTTTAAAAGAATAAAATTTAAAACAAATTTAAAAAAAGTAATTATGATTTCTGTTTCGGATTCCTCAAGGATAGTTTAAATGTTTTAAAATTATAAAATTTAAAAGAAATTTTAAAAACCTAATTAGGATTTCTGCTTTTGATTCTTCAATGATAGTTTAAATGTTTTTAAAAAATAAAAGTTAAAAGAAATTTTAAAAAAACAATTACGATTTCTGTTTAGGATTCTTCAAGCATAGTTTAAATGTTTTAAAACAATAAAATTTAAAAGAAATTTAAAAACTAATTAGGATTTCTGCTTTTGATTCTTCAAGGATACTTTAAATGTTTTTAAAAAATAAAAGTTAAAAGAAATTTTAAAAAAGCAATTAGAATTTCTGTTTAGGATTCTTCAAGCATAGTTTAAATGTTTTAAAACAATAAAATTTAAAAGAAATTTAAAAAACTAATTAGGATTTCTGCTTTTGATTCTTCAAGCATACTTTAAATGTTTTTAAAAAATAAAAGTTAAAAGAAATTTTAAAAAAGCAATTAGAATTTCTGTTTAGGATTCTTCAAGCATAGTTTAAATGTTTTAAAACAATAAAATTTAAAAGAAATTTAAAAAAAGTAATTATGATTTCTGTTTCGGATTGCTCAAGGATAGTTTCAATTTTTTAAAATTATAAAATTTAAAAGAAATTTTAAAAAAGTTATTAGGATTCCTGTTTTGGGTTCTTCAAGTATAGTTTAAATGTTTTAAAACAATACAATTTAAAACAAATTTAAAAAAAGTAATTAGGATTTCTGTTTTGAATTGTTCAAGAATAGTTTTAATGTTTAAAAGAATAAAATTTAAAACAAATTTAAAAAAAGTAATTATGATTTCTATTTCGGATTCCTCAAGGATAGTTTAAATGTTTTAAAATTATAAAATTTAAAAGAAATTTTAAAAAACTAATTAGGATTTCTGTTTCGGATTGCTCAAGGATAGTTTCAATTTTTTAAAATTATAAAATTTAAAAGAAATTTTAAAAAACTAATTAGGATTTCTGCTTTTGATTCTTCAATGATAGTTTAAATGTTTTTAAAAAATAAAAGTTAAAAGAAATTTAAAAAAAACAATTAGGATTTCTGTTTAGGATTCTTCAAGCATAGTTTAAATGTTTTAAAACAATAAAATTTAAAAGAAATTTAAAAAACTAATTAGGATTTCTGCTTTTGATTCTTCAAGGATACTTTAAATGTTTTTAAAAAATAAAAGTTAAAAGAAATTTTAAAAAAGCAATTAGGATTTCTGTTTAGGATTCTTCAAGCATAGTTTAAATGTTTTAAAATTATAAAATTTAAAAGAAATTTAAAAAAAGTAATTATGATTTCTGTTTCGGATTGCTCAAGGATAGTTTCAATTTTTTAAAATTATAAAATTTAAAAGAAATTTTAAAAAAGTTATTAGGATTCCTGTTTTGGGTTCTTCAAGTATAGTTTAAATGTTTTAAAACAATACAATTTAAAACAAATTTAAAAAAAGTAATTAGGATATCTGTTTTGAATTGTTCAAGGATAGTTTAAATGTTTAAAAGAATAAAATTTAAAACAAATTTAAAAAAAGTAATTGTGATTTCTGTTTCGGATTCCTCAAAGATAGTTTAAATGTTTTAAAATTATAAAATTTAAAAGAAATTTTAAAAAACTAATTAGGATTTCTGCTTTTGATTCTGCATGGATAGTTTAAATGTTTTTAAAAAATAAGAGTTAAAAGAAATTTTAAAAAAGCAATTAGGATTTCTGTATAGGATTCTTCAAGCATAGTTTAAATGTTTTAAAACAATAAAATTTAAAAGAAATTTGAAAAAAGTAATTATGATTTCTGTTTCGGATTGCTAAAGGATAGTTTAAATTTTTTAAAATTATAAAATTTAAAACAAATTTAAAAAAAGTAATTATGATTTCTGTTTCGGATTGCTCAAGGATAGTTTAAATGTTTTAAAATTATAAAATTTAAAAGAAATTTTAAAAAACTAATTAGGATTTCTGCTTTTGATTCTTCAATGATAGTTTAAATGTTTTTAAAAAATAAAATTTAAAAGAAATTTGAAAAAAACAATTAGGATTTCTGTTTAGGATTCTTCAAGCATAGTTTAAATGTTTTAAAACAATAAAATTTAAAAGAAATTTAAAAAACTAATTAGGATTTCTGCTTTTGATTCTTCAAGGATACTTTAAATGTTTTTAAAAAATAAAAGTTAAAAGAAATTTTAAAAAAGCAATTAGGATTTCTGTTTAGGATTCTTCAAGCATAGTTTAAATGTTTTAAAATTATAAAATTTAAAAGAAATTTAAAAAAAGTAATTATGATTTCTGTTTCGGATTGCTCAAGGATAGTTTCAATTTTTTAAAATTATAAAATTTAAAAGAAATTTTAAAAAAGTTATTAGGATTCCTGTTTTGGGTTCTTCAAGTATAGTTTAAATGTTTTAAAACAATACAATTTAAAACAAATTTAAAAAAAGTAATTAGGATTTCTGTTTTGAATTGTTCAAGAATAGTTTTAATGTTTAAAAGAATAAAATTTAAAACAAATTTAAAAAAAGTAATTATGATTTCTGTTTCGGATTCCTCAAGGATAGTTTAAATCTTTTAAAATTATAAAATTTAAAAGAAATTTTAAAAACCTAATTAGGATTTCTGCTTTTGATTCTTCAATGATAGTTTAAATGTTTTTAAAAAATAAAAGTTAAAAGAAATTTTAAAAAAACAATTACGATTTCTGTTTAGGATTCTTCAAGCATAGTTTAAATGTTTTAAAACAATAAAATTTAAAAGAAATTTAAAAAACTAATTAGGATTTCTGCTTTTGATTCTTCAAGCATACTTTAAATGTTTTTAAAAAATAAAAGTTAAAAGAAATTTTAAAAAAGCAATTAGAATTTCTGTTTAGGATTCTTCAAGCATAGTTTAAATGTTTTAAAACAATAAAATTTAAAAGAAATTTAAAAAAAGTAATTATGATTTCTGTTTCGGATTGCTCAAGGATAGTTTCAATTTTTTAAAATTATAAAATTTAAAAGAAATTTTAAAAAAGTTATTAGGATTCCTGTTTTGGGTTCTTCAAGTATAGTTTAAATGTTTTAAAACAATACAATTTAAAACAAATTTAAAAAAAGTAATTAGGATTTCTGTTTTGAATTGTTCAAGAATAGTTTTAATGTTTAAAAGAATAAAATTTAAAACAAATTTAAAAAAAGTAATTATGATTTCTGTTTCGGATTCCTCAAGGATAGTTTAAATGTTTTAAAATTATAAAATTTAAAAGAAATTTTAAAAAACTAATTAGGATTTCTGTTTCGGATTGCTCAAGGATAGTTTCAATTTTTTAAAATTATAAAATTTAAAAGAAATTTTAAAAAACTAATTAGGATTTCTGCTTTTGATTCTTCAATGATAGTTTAAATGTTTTTAAAAAAAAAAAGTTAAAAGAAATTTAAAAAAAACAATTAGGATTTCTGTTTAGGATTCTTCAAGCATAGTTTAAATGTTTTAAAACAATAAAATTTAAAAGAAATTTAAAAAACTAATTAGGATTTCTGCTTTTGATTCTTCAAGGATACTTTAAATGTTTTTAAAAAATAAAAGTTAAAAGAAATTTTAAAAAAGCAATTAGGATTTCTGTTTAGGATTCTTCAAGCATAGTTTAAATGTTTTAAAATTATAAAATTTAAAAGAAATTTAAAAAAAGTAATTATGATTTCTGTTTCGGATTGCTCAAGGATAGTTTCAATTTTTTAAAATTATAAAATTTAAAAGAAATTTTAAAAAAGTTATTAGGATTCCTGTTTTGGGTTCTTCAAGTATAGTTTAAATGTTTTAAAACAATACAATTTAAAACAAATTTAAAAAAAGTAATTAGGATATCTGTTTTGAATTGTTCAAGGATAGTTTAAATGTTTAAAAGAATAAAATTTAAAACAAATTTAAAAAAAGTAATTGTGATTTCTGTTTCGGATTCCTCAAAGATAGTTTAAATGTTTTAAAATTATAAAATTTAAAAGAAATTTTAAAAAACTAATTAGGATTTCTGCTTTTGATTCTGCATGGATAGTTTAAATGTTTTTAAAAAATAAGAGTTAAAAGAAATTTTAAAAAAGCAATTAGGATTTCTGTATAGGATTCTTCAAGCATAGTTTAAATGTTTTAAAACAATAAAATTTAAAAGAAATTTGAAAAAAGTAATTATGATTTCTGTTTCGGATTGCTAAAGGATAGTTTAAATTTTTTAAAATTATAAAATTTAAAACAAATTTTAAAAAAGTAATTATGATTTCTGTTTCGGATTGCTCAAGGATAGTTTAAATGTTTTAAAATTATAAAATTTAAAAGAAATTTTAAAAAACTAATTAGGATTTCTGCTTTTGATTCTTCAATGATAGTTTAAATGTTTTTAAAAAATAAAAGTTAAAAGAAATTTGAAAAAAACAATTAGGATTTCTGTTTAGGATTCTTCAAGCATAGTTTAAATGTTTTAAAACAATAAAATTTAAAAGAAATTTAAAAAACTAATTAGGATTTCTGCTTTTGATTCTTCAAGGATACTTTAAATGTTTTTAAAAAATAAAAGTTAAAAGAAATTTTAAAAAAGCAATTAGGATTTCTGTTTAGGATTCTTCAAGCATAGTTTAAATGTTTTAAAATTATAAAATTTAAAAGAAATTTAAAAAAAGTAATTATGATTTCTGTTTCGGATTGCTCAAGGATAGTTTCAATTTTTTAAAATTATAAAATTTAAAAGAAATTTTAAAAAAGTTATTAGGATTCCTGTTTTGGGTTCTTCAAGTATAGTTTAAATGTTTTAAAACAATACAATTTAAAACAAATTTAAAAAAAGTAATTAGGATTTCTGTTTTGAATTGTTCAAGAATAGTTTTAATGTTTAAAAGAATAAAATTTAAAACAAATTTAAAAAAAGTAATTATGATTTCTGTTTCGGATTCCTCAAGGATAGTTTAAATCTTTTAAAATTATAAAATTTAAAAGAAATTTTAAAAACCTAATTAGGATTTCTGCTTTTGATTCTTCAATGATAGTTTAAATGTTTTTAAAAAATAAAAGTTAAAAGAAATTTTAAAAAAACAATTACGATTTCTGTTTAGGATTCTTCAAGCATAGTTTAAATGTTTTAAAACAATAAAATTTAAAAGAAATTTAAAAAACTAATTAGGATTTCTGCTTTTGATTCTTCAAGCATACTTTAAATGTTTTTAAAAAATAAAAGTTAAAAGAAATTTTAAAAAAGCAATTAGAATTTCTGTTTAGGATTCTTCAAGCATAGTTTAAATGTTTTAAAACAATAAAATTTAAAAGAAATTTAAAAAAAGTAATTATGATTTCTGTTTCGGATTGCTCAAGGATAGTTTCAATTTTTTAAAATTATAAACTTTAAAAGAAATTTTAAAAAAGTTATTAGGATTCCTGTTTTGGGTTCTTCAAGTATAGTTTAAATGTTTTAAAACAATACAATTTAAAACAAATTTAAAAAAAGTAATTAGGATTTCTGTTTTGAATTGTTCAAGAATAGTTTTAATGTTTAAAAGAATAAAATTTAAAACAAATTTAAAAAAAGTAATTATGATTTCTGTTTCGGATTCCTCAAGGATAGTTTAAATGTTTTAAAATTATAAAATTTAAAAGAAATTTTAAAAACCTAATTAGGATTTCTGCTTTTGATTCTTCAATGATAGTTTAAATGTTTTTAAAAAATAAAAGTTAAAAGAAATTTTAAAAAAACAATTACGATTTCTGTTTAGGATTCTTCAAGCATAGTTTAAATGTTTTAAAACAATAAAATTTAAAAAACTAATTAGGATTTCTGCTTTTGATTCTTCAAGCATACTTTAAATGTTTTTAAAAAATAAAAGTTAAAAGAAATTTTAAAAAAGCAATTAGAATTTCTGTTTAGGATTCTTCAAGCATAGTTTAAATGTTTTAAAACAATAAAATTTAAAAGAAATTTAAAAAAAGTAATTATGATTTCTGTTTCGGATTGCTCAAGGATAGTTTAAATTTTTTGAAATTATAAAATTTAAAAGAAATTTTAAAAAAGTTATTAGGATTCATGTTTTGGGTTCTTCAAGTATAGTTTAAATGTTTTAAAACAATACAATTTAAAACAAATTTAAAAAAAGTAATTAGGATTTCTGTTTTGAATTGTTCAAGAATACTTTTAATGTTTAAAAGAATAAAATTTAAAACAAATTTAAAAAAAGTAATTATGATTTCTGTTTCGGATTCCTCAATGATAGTTTAAATCTTTTAAAATTATAAAATTTAAAAGAAATTTTAAAAACCTAATTAGGATTTCTGCTTTTGATTCTTCAATGATAGTTTAAATGTTTTTAAAAAATAAAAGTTAAAAGAAATTTTAAAAAAACAATTACGATTTCTGTTTAGGATTCTTCAAGCATAGTTTAAATGTTTTAAAACAATAAAATTTAAAAGAAATTTAAAAAACTAATTAGGATTTCTGCTTTTGATTCTTCAAGCATACTTTAAATGTTTTTAAAAAATAAAAGTTAAAAGAAATTTTAAAAAAGCAATTAGAATTTCTGTTTAGGATTCTTCAAGCATAGTTTAAATGTTTTAAAACAATAAAATTTAAAAGAAATTTAAAAAAAGTAATTATGATTTCTGTTTCGGATTGCTCAAGGATAGTTTCAATTTTTTAAAATTATAAACTTTAAAAGAAATTTTAAAAAAGTTATTAGGATTCCTGTTTTGGGTTCTTCAAGTATAGTTTAAATGTTTTAAAACAATAAAATTTAAAAGAAATTTAAAAAAAGTAATTATGATTTCTGTTTCGGATTGCTCAAGGATAGTTTCAATTTTTTAAAATTATAAACTTTAAAAGAAATTTTAAAAAAGTTATTAGGATTCCTGTTTTGGGTTCTTCAAGTATAGTTTAAATGTTTTAAAACAATACAATTTAAAACAAATTTAAAAAAAGTAATTAGGATTTCTGTTTTGAATTGTTCAAGAATAGTTTTAATGTTTAAAAGAATAAAATTTAAAACAAATTTAAAAAAAGTAATTATGATTTCTGTTTCGGATTCCTCAAGGATAGTTTAAATGTTTTAAAATTATAAAATTTAAAAGAAATTTTAAAAAACTAATTAGGATTTCTGTTTCGGATTGCTCAAGGATAGTTTCAATTTTTTAAAATTATAAAATTTAAAAGAAATTTTAAAAAAGTTATTAGGATTCCTGTTTTGGGTTCTTCAAGTATAGTTTAAATGTTTTAAAACAATACAATTTAAAACAAATTTAAAAAAAGTAATTAGGATTTCTGTTTTGAATTGTTCAAGAATAGTTTTAATGTTTAAAAGAATAAAATTTAAAACAAATTTAAAAAAAGTAATTATGATTTCTGTTTCGGATTCCTCAAGGATAGTTTAAATGTTTTAAAATTATAAAATTTAAAAGAAATTTTAAAAACCTAATTAGGATTTCTGCTTTTGATTCTTCAATGATAGTTTAAATGTTTTTAAAAAATAAAAGTTAAAAGAAATTTTAAAAAAGCAATTAGGATTTCT
Source organism: Populus nigra (assembly GCF_951802175.1). Lineage (NCBI taxonomy): Eukaryota > Viridiplantae > Streptophyta > Magnoliopsida > Malpighiales > Salicaceae > Populus > Populus nigra. The sequence goes on along the minus strand of NC_084853.1, from coordinate 31,119,641 downwards.
GTATAGGATTATTCAAGCATAGTTTAAATGTTTTAAAATAATAAAATTTAAAAGAAATTTTAAAAAACTAATTAGGATTTCTGTTTTGGATTCTTCAAGCATAGTTTAAATGTTTTAAAACAATAAAATATAAAAGAAATTTAAAAAAAGTAATTATGATTTCTGTTTCGGATTGCTCAAGGATAGTTTAAATTTTTTGAAATTATAAAATTTAAAAGAAATTTTAAAAAACTAAATAGGATTTCTCCTTTTGATTCTTCATGGATAGTTTAATTGTTTTTTAAAAATAAAAGTTAAAAGAAATTTTAAAAAAGCAATTAGGATTTCTGTTTAGTATTCTTCAAGCATAGTTTAAATGCTTTAAAACAATAAAATTTAAAACAAATTTATAAAAAATAATTATGATTTCTGTTTCCGATTCCTCAATGATAGTTTAAATGTTTTAAAATTATAAAATTTAAAAGAAATTTTAAAAAACTAATTAGGATTTCTGCTTTTGATTCTTCAAGCATACTTTAAATGTTTTTAAAAAATAAAAGTTAAAAGAAATTTTAAAAAAGCAATTAGAATTTCTGTTTAGGATTCTTCAAGCATAGTTTAAATGTTTTAAAACAATAAAATTTAAAAGAAATTTAAAAAAAGTAATTATGATTTCTGTTTCGGATTGCTCAAGGATAGTTTAAATTTTTTGAAATTATAAAATTTAAAAGAAATTTTAAAAAAGTTATTAGGATTCATGTTTTGGGTTCTTCAAGTATAGTTTAAATGTTTTAAAACAATACAATTTAAAACAAATTTAAAAAAAGTAATTAGGATTTCTGTTTTGAATTGTTCAAGAATACTTTTAATGTTTAAAAGAATAAAATTTAAAACAAATTTAAAAAAAGTAATTATGATTTCTGTTTCGGATTCCTCAATGATAGTTTAAATCTTTTAAAATTATAAAATTTAAAAGAAATTTTAAAAACCTAATTAGGATTTCTGCTTTTGATTCTTCAATGATAGTTTAAATGTTTTTAAAAAATAAAAGTTAAAAGAAATTTTAAAAAAACAATTACGATTTCTGTTTAGGATTCTTCAAGCATAGTTTAAATGTTTTAAAACAATAAAATTTAAAAGAAATTTAAAAAACTAATTAGGATTTCTGCTTTTGATTCTTCAATGATAGTTTAAATGTTTTTAAAAAATAAAAGTTAAAAGAAATTTTAAAAAAACAATTACGATTTCTGTTTAGGATTCTTCAAGCATAGTTTAAATGTTTTAAAACAATAAAATTTAAAAGAAATTTAAAAAACTAATTAGGATTTCTGCTTTTGATTCTTCAAGCATACTTTAAATGTTTTTAAAAAATAAAAGTTAAAAGAAATTTAAAAAAAGCAATTAGAATTTCTGTTTAGGATTCTTCAAGCATAGTTTAAATGTTTTAAAACAATAAAATTTAAAAGAAATTTAAAAAAAGTAATTATGATTTCTGTTTCGGATTGCTCAAGGATAGTTTCAATTTTTTAAAATTATAAACTTTAAAAGAAATTTTAAAAAAGTTATTAGGATTCCTGTTTTGGGTTCTTCAAGTATAGTTTAAATGTTTTAAAACAATAAAATTTAAAAGAAATTTAAAAAAAGTAATTATGATTTCTGTTTCGGATTGCTCAAGGATAGTTTCAATTTTTTAAAATTATAAACTTTAAAAGAAATTTTAAAAAAGTTATTAGGATTCCTGTTTTGGGTTCTTCAAGTATAGTTTAAATGTTTTAAAACAATACAATTTAAAACAAATTTAAAAAAAGTAATTAGGATATCTGTTTTGAATTGTTCAAGGATAGTTTAAATGTTTAAAAGAATAAAATTTAAAACAAATTTAAAAAAAGTAATTGTGATTTCTGTTTCGGATTCCTCAAAGATAGTTTAAATGTTTTAAAATTATAAAATTTAAAAGAAATTTTAAAAAACTAATTAGGATTTCTGTTTCGGATTGCTCAAGGATAGTTTCAATTTTTTAAAATTATAAAATTTAAAAGAAATTTTAAAAAAGTTATTAGGATTCCTGTTTTGGGTTCTTCAAGTATAGTTTAAATGTTTTAAAACAATACAATTTAAAACAAATTTAAAAAAAGTAATTAGGATTTCTGTTTTGAATTGTTCAAGAATAGTTTTAATGTTTAAAAGAATAAAATTTAAAACAAATTTAAAAAAAGTAATTATGATTTCTGTTTCGGATTCCTCAAGGATAGTTTAAATGTTTTAAAATTATAAAATTTAAAAGAAATTTTAAAAACCTAATTAGGATTTCTGCTTTTGATTCTTCAATGATAGTTTAAATGTTTTTAAAAAATAAAAGTTAAAAGAAATTTTAAAAAAGCAATTAGGATTTCTGTTTAGGATTATTCAAGCATAGTTTAAATGTTTTAAAATAATAAAATTTAAAAGAAATTTTAAAAAACTAATTAGGATTTCTGTTTTGGATTCTTCAAGCATAGTTTAAATGTTTTAAAACAATAAAATATAAAAGAAATTTAAAAAAAGTAATTATGATTTCTGTTTCGGATTGCTCAAGGATAGTTTAAATTTTTTGAAATTATAAAATTTAAAAGAAATTTTAAAAAACTAAATAGGATTTCTCCTTTTGATTCTTCATGGATAGTTTAATTGTTTTTTAAAAATAAAAGTTAAAAGAAATTTTAAAAAAGCAATTAGGATTTCTGTTTAGTATTCTTCAAGCATAGTTTAAATGCTTTAAAACAATAAAATTTAAAACAAATTTATAAAAAATAATTATGATTTCTGTTTCCGATTCCTCAATGATAGTTTAAATGTTTTAAAATTATAAAATTTAAAAGAAATTTTAAAAAACTAATTAGGATTTCTGCTTTTGATTCTTCAAGGATACTTTAAATGTTTTTAAAAAATAAAAGTTAAAAGAAATTTTAAAAAAGCAATTAGAATTTCTGTTTAGGATTCTTCAAGCATAGTTTAAATGTTTTAAAACAATAAAATTTAAAAGAAATTTAAAAAAAAGTAATTATGATTTCTGTTTCGGATTGCTCAAGGATAGTTTAAATTTTTTGAAATTATAAAATTTAAAAGAAATTTTAAAAAAGTTATTAGGATTCATGTTTTGGGTTCTTCAAGTATAGTTTAAATGTTTTAAAACAATACAATTTAAAACAAATTTAAAAAAAGTAATTAGGATTTCTGTTTTGAATTGTTCAAGAATACTTTTAATGTTTAAAAGAATAAAATTTAAAACAAATTTAAAAAAAGTAATTATGATTTCTGTTTCGGATTCCTCAATGATAGTTTAAATCTTTTAAAATTATAAAATTTAAAAGAAATTTTAAAAACCTAATTAGGATTTCTGCTTTTGATTCTTCAATGATAGTTTAAATGTTTTTAAAAAATAAAAGTTAAAAGAAATTTTAAAAAAACAATTACGATTTCTGTTTAGGATTCTTCAAGCATAGTTTAAATGTTTTAAAACAATAAAATTTAAAAGAAATTTAAAAAACTAATTAGGATTTCTGCTTTTGATTCTTCAAGCATACTTTAAATGTTTTTAAAAAATAAAAGTTAAAAGAAATTTTAAAAAAGCAATTAGAATTTCTGTTTAGGATTCTTCAAGCATAGTTTAAATGTTTTAAAACAATAAAATTTAAAAGAAATTTAAAAAAAGTAATTATGATTTCTGTTTCGGATTGCTCAAGGATAGTTTCAATTTTTTAAAATTATAAACTTTAAAAGAAATTTTAAAAAAGTTATTAGGATTCCTGTTTTGGGTTCTTCAAGTATAGTTTAAATGTTTTAAAACAATAAAATTTAAAAGAAATTTAAAAAAAGTAATTATGATTTCTGTTTCGGATTGCTCAAGGATAGTTTCAATTTTTTAAAATTATAAACTTTAAAAGAAATTTTAAAAAAGTTATTAGGATTCCTGTTTTGGGTTCTTCAAGTATAGTTTAAATGTTTTAAAACAATACAATTTAAAACAAATTTAAAAAAAGTAATTAGGATATCTGTTTTGAATTGTTCAAGGATAGTTTAAATGTTTAAAAGAATAAAATTTAAAACAAATTTAAAAAAAGTAATTGTGATTTCTGTTTCGGATTCCTCAAGGATAGTTTAAATCTTTTAAAATTATAAAATTTAAAAGAAATTTTAAAAAACTAATTAGGATTTCTGTTTCGGATTGCTCAAGGATAGTTTCAATTTTTTAAAATTATAAAATTTAAAAGAAATTTTAAAAAAGTTATTAGGATTCCTGTTTTGGGTTCTTCAAGTATAGTTTAAATGTTTTAAAACAATACAATTTAAAACAAATTTAAAAAAAGTAATTAGGATTTCTGTTTTGAATTGTTCAAGAATAGTTTTAATGTTTAAAAGAATAAAATTTAAAACAAATTTAAAAAAAGTAATTATGATTTCTGTTTCGGATTCCTCAAGGATAGTTTAAATGTTTTAAAATTATAAAATTTAAAAGAAATTTTAAAAACCTAATTAGGATTTCTGCTTTTGATTCTTCAATGATAGTTTAAATGTTTTTAAAAAATAAAAGTTAAAAGAAATTTTAAAAAAGCAATTAGGATTTCTGTTTAGGATTATTCAAGCATAGTTTAAATGTTTTAAAATAATAAAATTTAAAAGAAATTTTAAAAAACTAATTAGGATTTCTGTTTTGGATTCTTCAAGCATAGTTTAAATGTTTTAAAACAATAAAATATAAAAGAAATTTAAAAAAAGTAATTATGATTTCTGTTTCGGATTGCTCAAGGATAGTTTAAATTTTTTGAAATTATAAAATTTAAAAGAAATTTTAAAAAACTAAATAGGATTTCTCCTTTTGATTCTTCATGGATAGTTTAATTGTTTTTTAAAAATAAAAGTTAAAAGAAATTTTAAAAAAGCAATTAGGATTTCTGTTTAGTATTCTTCAAGCATAGTTTAAATGCTTTAAAACAATAAAATTTAAAACAAATTTATAAAAAATAATTATGATTTCTGTTTCCGATTCCTCAATGATAGTTTAAATGTTTTAAAATTATAAAATTTAAAAGAAATTTTAAAAAACTAATTAGGATTTCTGCTTTTGATTCTTCAAGGATACTTTAAATGTTTTTAAAAAATAAAAGTTAAAAGAAATTTTAAAAAAGCAATTAGAATTTCTGTTTAGGATTCTTCAAGCATAGTTTAAATGTTTTAAAACAATAAAATTTAAAAGAAATTTAAAAAAAAGTAATTATGATTTCTGTTTCGGATTGCTCAAGGATAGTTTAAATTTTTTGAAATTATAAAATTTAAAAGAAATTTTAAAAAAGTTATTAGGATTCATGTTTTGGGTTCTTCAAGTATAGTTTAAATGTTTTAAAACAATACAATTTAAAACAAATTTAAAAAAAGTAATTAGGATTTCTGTTTTGAATTGTTCAAGAATACTTTTAATGTTTAAAAGAATAAAATTTAAAACAAATTTAAAAAAAGTAATTATGATTTCTGTTTCGGATTCCTCAATGATAGTTTAAATCTTTTAAAATTATAAAATTTAAAAGAAATTTTAAAAACCTAATTAGGATTTCTGCTTTTGATTCTTCAATGATAGTTTAAATGTTTTTAAAAAATAAAAGTTAAAAGAAATTTTAAAAAAACAATTACGATTTCTGTTTAGGATTCTTCAAGCATAGTTTAAATGTTTTAAAACAATAAAATTTAAAAGAAATTTAAAAAACTAATTAGGATTTCTGCTTTTGATTCTTCAAGCATACTTTAAATGTTTTTAAAAAATAAAAGTTAAAAGAAATTTTAAAAAAGCAATTAGAATTTCTGTTTAGGATTCTTCAAGCATAGTTTAAATGTTTTAAAACAATAAAATTTAAAAGAAATTTAAAAAAAGTAATTATGATTTCTGTTTCGGATTGCTCAAGGATAGTTTCAATTTTTTAAAATTATAAACTTTAAAAGAAATTTTAAAAAAGTTATTAGGATTCCTGTTTTGGGTTCTTCAAGTATAGTTTAAATGTTTTAAAACAATAAAATTTAAAAGAAATTTAAAAAAAGTAATTATGATTTCTGTTTCGGATTGCTCAAGGATAGTTTCAATTTTTTAAAATTATAAACTTTAAAAGAAATTTTAAAAAAGTTATTAGGATTCCTGTTTTGGGTTCTTCAAGTATAGTTTAAATGTTTTAAAACAATACAATTTAAAACAAATTTAAAAAAAGTAATTAGGATTTCTGTTTTGAATTGTTCAAGAATAGTTTTAATGTTTAAAAGAATAAAATTTAAAACAAATTTAAAAAAAGTAATTATGATTTCTGTTTCGGATTCCTCAAGGATAGTTTAAATCTTTTAAAATTATAAAATTTAAAAGAAATTTTAAAAAACTAATTAGGATTTCTGTTTCGGATTGCTCAAGGATAGTTTCAATTTTTTAAAATTATAAAATTTAAAAGAAATTTTAAAAAAGTTATTAGGATTCCTGTTTTGGGTTCTTCAAGTATAGTTTAAATGTTTTAAAACAATACAATTTAAAACAAATTTAAAAAAAGTAATTAGGATTTCTGTTTTGAATTGTTCAAGAATAGTTTTAATGTTTAAAAGAATAAAATTTAAAACAAATTTAAAAAAAGTAATTATGATTTCTGTTTCGGATTCCTCAAGGATAGTTTAAATGTTTTAAAATTATAAAATTTAAAAGAAATTTTAAAAACCTAATTAGGATTTCTGCTTTTGATTCTTCAATGATAGTTTAAATGTTTTTAAAAAATAAAAGTTAAAAGAAATTTTAAAAAAGCAATTAGGATTTCTGTTTAGGATTATTCAAGCATAGTTTAAATGTTTTAAAATAATAAAATTTAAAAGAAATTTTAAAAAACTAATTAGGATTTCTGTTTTGGATTCTTCAAGCATAGTTTAAATGTTTTAAAACAATAAAATATAAAAGAAATTTAAAAAAAGTAATTATGATTTCTGTTTCGGATTGCTCAAGGATAGTTTAAATTTTTTGAAATTATAAAATTTAAAAGAAATTTTAAAAAACTAAATAGGATTTCTCCTTTTGATTCTTCATGGATAGTTTAATTGTTTTTTAAAAATAAAAGTTAAAAGAAATTTTAAAAAAGCAATTAGGATTTCTGTTTAGTATTCTTCAAGCATAGTTTAAATGCTTTAAAACAATAAAATTTAAAACAAATTTATAAAAAATAATTATGATTTCTGTTTCCGATTCCTCAATGATAGTTTAAATGTTTTAAAATTATAAAATTTAAAAGAAATTTTAAAAAACTAATTAGGATTTCTGCTTTTGATTCTTCAAGGATACTTTAAATGTTTTTAAAAAATAAAAGTTAAAAGAAATTTTAAAAAAGCAATTAGAATTTCTGTTTAGGATTCTTCAAGCATAGTTTAAATGTTTTAAAACAATAAAATTTAAAAGAAATTTAAAAAAAAGTAATTATGATTTCTGTTTCGGATTGCTCAAGGATAGTTTAAATTTTTTGAAATTATAAAATTTAAAAGAAATTTTAAAAAAGTTATTAGGATTGATGTTTTGGGTTCTTCAAGTATAGTTTAAATGTTTTAAAACAATACAATTTAAAACAAATTTAAAAAAAGTAATTAGGATTTCTGTTTTGAATTGTTCAAGAATACTTTTAATGTTTAAAAGAATAAAATTTAAAACAAATTTAAAAAAAGTAATTATGATTTCTGTTTCGGATTCCTCAATGATAGTTTAAATCTTTTAAAATTATAAAATTTAAAAGAAATTTTAAAAACCTAATTAGGATTTCTGCTTTTGATTCTTCAATGATAGTTTAAATGTTTTTAAAAAATAAAAGTTAAAAGAAATTTTAAAAAAACAATTACGATTTCTGTTTAGGATTCTTCAAGCATAGTTTAAATGTTTTAAAACAATAAAATTTAAAAGAAATTTAAAAAACTAATTAGGATTTCTGCTTTTGATTCTTCAAGCATACTTTAAATGTTTTTAAAAAATAAAAGTTAAAAGAAATTTTAAAAAAGCAATTAGAATTTCTGTTTAGGATTCTTCAAGCATAGTTTAAATGTTTTAAAACAATAAAATTTAAAAGAAATTTAAAAAAAGTAATTATGATTTCTGTTTCGGATTGCTCAAGGATAGTTTCAATTTTTTAAAATTATAAACTTTAAAAGAAATTTTAAAAAAGTTATTAGGATTCCTGTTTTGGGTTCTTCAAGTATAGTTTAAATGTTTTAAAACAATAAAATTTAAAAGAAATTTAAAAAAAGTAATTATGATTTCTGTTTCGGATTGCTCAAGGATAGTTTCAATTTTTTAAAATTATAAACTTTAAAAGAAATTTTAAAAAAGTTATTAGGATTCCTGTTTTGGGTTCTTCAAGTATAGTTTAAATGTTTTAAAACAATACAATTTAAAACAAATTTAAAAAAAGTAATTAGGATTTCTGTTTTGAATTGTTCAAGAATAGTTTTAATGTTTAAAAGAATAAAATTTAAAACAAATTTAAAAAAAGTAATTATGATTTGTTTCGGATTCCTCAAGGATAGTTTAAATCTTTTAAAATTATAAAATTTAAAAGAAATTTTAAAAACCTAATTAGGATTTCTGCTTTTGATTCTTCAATAATAGTTTAAATGTTTTTAAAAAATAAAAGTTAAAAGAAATTTTAAAAAAACAATTACGATTTCTGTTTAGGATTCTTCAAGCATAGTTTAAATGTTTTAAAACAATAAAATTTAAAAGAAATTTAAAAAACTAATTAGGATTTCTGCTTTTGATTCTTCAAGCATACTTTAAATGTTTTTAAAAAATAAAAGTTAAAAGAAATTTTAAAAAAGCAATTAGGATTTCTGTTTAGGATTCTTCAAGCATAGTTTAAATGTTTTAAAACAATAAAATTTAAAAGAAATTTAAAAAAAGTAATTATGATTTCTGTTTCGGATTGCTCAAGGATAGTTTCAATTTTTTAAAATTATAAACTTTAAAAGAAATTTTAAAAAAGTTATTAGGATTCCTGTTTTGGGTTCTTCAAGTATAGTTTAAATGTTTTAAAACAATACAATTTAAAACAAATTTAAAAAAAGTAATTAGGATTTCTGTTTTGAATTGTTCAAGGATAGTTTAAATGTTTAAAAGAATAAAATTTAAAAGAAATTTAAAAAAAGTAATTATGATTTCTGTTTCGGATTCCTCAAGGATAGTTTAAATGTTTTAAAATTATAAAATTTAAAAGAAATTTTAAAAAACTAATTAGGATTTCTGCTTTTGATTCTTCAATGATAGTTTAAATGTTTTTAAAAAATAAAAGTTAAAAGAAATTTAAAAAAAACAATTAGGATTTCTGTTTAGGATTCTTCAAGCATAGTTTAAATGTTTTAAAACAATAAAATTTAAAAGAAATTTAAAAAACTAATTAGGATTTCTGCTTTTGATTCTTCAAGGATACTTTAAATGTTTTTAAAAAATAAAAGTTAAAAGAAATTTTAAAAAAGCAATTAGGACTTCTGTTTAGGATTCTTCAAGCATAGTTTAAATGTTTTAAAATTATAAAATTTAAAAGAAATTTAAAAAAAGTAATTATGATTTCTGTTTCGGATTGCTCAAGGATAGTTTCAATTTTTTAAAATTATAAAATTTAAAAGAAATTTTAAAAAAGTTATTAGGATTCCTGTTTTGGGTTCTTCAAGTATAGTTTAAATGTTTTAAAACAATACAATTTAAAACAAATTTAAAAAAAGTAATTAGGATTTCTGTTTTGAATTGTTCAAGGATAGTTTAAATGTTTAAAAGAATAAAATTTAAAACAAATTTAAAAAAAGTAATTGTGATTTCTGTTTCGGATTCCTCAAAGATAGTTTAAATGTTTTAAAATTATAAAATTTAAAAGAAATTTTAAAAAACTAATTAGGATTTCTGCTTTTGATTCTTCATGGATAGTTTAAATGTTTTTAAAAAATAAGAGTTAAAAGAAATTTTAAAAAAGCAATTAGGATTTCTGTATAGGATTCTTCAAGCATAGTTTAAATGTTTTAAAACAATAAAATTTAAAAGAAATTTGAAAAAAGTAATTATGATTTCTGTTTCGGATTGCTAAAGGATAGTTTAAATTTTTTAAAATTATAAAATTTAAAACAAATTTAAAAAAAGTAATTATGATTTCTGTTTCGGATTGCTCAAGGATAGTTTAAATGTTTTAAAATTATAAAATTTAAAAGAAATTTTAAAAAACTAATTAGGATTTCTGCTTTTGATTCTTCAATGATAGTTTAAATGTTTTTAAAAAATAAAAGTTAAAAGAAATTTGAAAAAAACAATTAGGATTTCTGTTTAGGATTCTTCAAGCATAGTTTAAATGTTTTAAAACAATAAAATTTAAAAGAAATTTAAAAAACTAATTAGGATTTCTGCTTTTGATTCTTCAAGGATACTTTAAATGTTTTTAAAAAATAAAAGTTAAAAGAAATTTTAAAAAAGCAATTAGGATTTCTGTTTAGGATTCTTCAAGCATAGTTTAAATGTTTTAAAATTATAAAATTTAAAAGAAATTTAAAAAAAGTAATTATGATTTCTGTTTCGGATTGCTCAAGGATAGTTTCAATTTTTTAAAATTATAAAATTTAAAAGAAATTTTAAAAAAGTTATTAGGATTCCTGTTTTGGGTTCTTCAAGTATAGTTTAAATGTTTTAAAACAATACAATTTAAAACAAATTTAAAAAAAGTAATTAGGATTTCTGTTTTGAATTGTTCAAGAATAGTTTTAATGTTTAAAAGAATAAAATTTAAAACAAATTTAAAAAAAGTAATTATGATTTCTGTTTCGGATTCCTCAAGGATAGTTTAAATCTTTTAAAATTATAAAATTTAAAAGAAATTTTAAAAACCTAATTAGGATTTCTGCTTTTGATTCTTCAATGATAGTTTAAATGTTTTTAAAAAATAAAAGTTAAAAGAAATTTTAAAAAAACAATTACGATTTCTGTTTAGGATTCTTCAAGCATAGTTTAAATGTTTTAAAACAATAAAATTTAAAAGAAATTTAAAAAACTAATTAGGATTTCTGCTTTTGATTCTTCAAGCATACTTTAAATGTTTTTAAAAAATAAAAGTTAAAAGAAATTTTAAAAAAGCAATTAGAATTTCTGTTTAGGATTCTTCAAGCATAGTTTAAATGTTTTAAAACAATAAAATTTAAAAGAAATTTAAAAAAAGTAATTATGATTTCTGTTTCGGATTGCTCAAGGATAGTTTCAATTTTTTAAAATTATAAACTTTAAAAGAAATTTTAAAAAAGTTATTAGGATTCCTGTTTTGGGTTCTTCAAGTATAGTTTAAATGTTTTAAAACAATACAATTTAAAACAAATTTAAAAAAAGTAATTAGGATTTCTGTTTTGAATTGTTCAAGGATAGTTTAAATGTTTAAAAGAATAAAATTTAAAACAAATTTAAAAAAAGTAATTATGATTTCTGTTTCGGATTCCTCAAGGATAGTTTAAATGTTTTAAAATTATAAAATTTAAAAGAAATTTTAAAAAACTAATTAGGATTTCTGCTTTTGATTCTTCAATGATAGTTTAAATGTTTTTAAAAAATAAAAGTTAAAAGAAATTTAAAAAAAACAATTAGGATTTCTGTTTAGGATTCTTCAAGCATAGTTTAAATGTTTTAAAACAATAAAATTTAAAAGAAATTTAAAAAACTAATTAGGATTTCTGCTTTTGATTCTTCAAGGATACTTTAAATGTTTTTAAAAAATAAAAGTTAAAAGAAATTTTAAAAAAGCAATTAGGATTTCTGTTTAGGATTCTTCAAGCATAGTTTAAATGTTTTAAAATTATAAAATTTAAAAGAAATTTAAAAAAAGTAATTATGATTTCTGTTTCGGATTGCTCAAGGATAGTTTCAATTTTTTAAAATTATAAAATTTAAAAGAAATTTTAAAAAAGTTATTAGGATTCCTGTTTTGGGTTCTTCAAGTATAGTTTAAATGTTTTAAAACAATACAATTTAAAACAAATTTAAAAAAAGTAATTAGGATTTCTGTTTTGAATTGTTCAAGGATAGTTTAAATGTTTAAAAGAATAAAATTTAAAACAAATTTAAAAAAAGTAATTGTGATTTCTGTTTCGGATTGCTCAAGGATAGTTTAAATGTTTTAAAATTATAAAATTTAAAAGAAATTTTAAAAAACTAATTAGGATTTCTGCTTTTGATTCTTCATGGATAGTTTAAATGTTTTTAAAAAATAAGAGTTAAAAGAAATTTTAAAAAAGCAATTAGGATTTCTGTATAGGATTCTTCAAGCATAGTTTAAATGTTTTAAAACAATAAAATTTAAAAGAAATTTGAAAAAAGTAATTATGATTTCTGTTTCGGATTGCTAAAGGATAGTTTAAATTTTTTAAAATTATAAAATTTAAAACAAATTTAAAAAAAGTAATTATGATATCTGTTTCGGATTGCTCAAGGATAGTTTAAATGTTTTAAAATTATAAAATTTAAAAGAAATTTTAAAAAACAAATTAGGATTTCTGCTTTTGATTCTTCAATGATAGTTTAAATGTTTTTAAAAAATAAAAGTTAAAAGAAATTTTAAAAAAACAATTAGGATTTCTGTTTAGGATTCTTCAAGCATAGTTTAAATGTTTTAAAACAATAAAATTTAAAAGAAATTTAAAAAACTAATTAGGATTTCTGCTTTTGATTCTTCAAGGATAGTTTAAATGTTTTTAAAAAATAAAAGTTAAAAGAAATTTTAAAAAAGCAATTACGATTTCTGTTTAGGATTCTTCAAGCATAGTTTAAATGTTTTAAAATTATAAAATTTAAAAGAAATTTAAAAAAAGTAATTATGATTTCTGTTTCGGATTGCTCAAGGATAGTTTCAATTTTTTAAAATTATAAAATTTAAAAGAAATTTTAAAAAAGTTATTAGGATTCCTGTTTTGGGTTCTTCAAGTATAGTTTAAATGTTTTAAAACAATACAATTTAAAACAAATTTAAAAAAAGTAATTAGGATTTCTGTTTTGAATTGTTCAAGAATAGTTTTAATGTTTAAAAGAATAAAATTTAAAACAAATTTAAAAAAAGTAATTATGATTTCTGTTTCGGATTCCTCAAGGATAGTTTAAATCTTTTAAAATTATAAAATTTAAAAGAAATTTTAAAAACCTAATTAGGATTTCTGCTTTTGATTCTTCAATGATAGTTTAAATGTTTTTAAAAAATAAAAGTGAAAAGAAATTTTAAAAAAACAATTACGATTTCTGTTTAGGATTCTTCAAGCATAGTTTAAATGTTTTAAAACAATAAAATTTAAAAGAAATTTAAAAAACTAATTAGGATTTCTGCTTTTGATTCTTCAAGCATACTTTAAATGTTTTTAAAAAATAAAAGTTAAAAGAAATTTTAAAAAAGCAATTAGAATTTCTGTTTAGGATTCTTCAAGCATAGTTTAAATGTTTTAAAACAATAAAATTTAAAAGAAATTTAAAAAAAGTAATTATGATTTCTGTTTCGGATTGCTCAAGGATAGTTTCAATTTTTTAAAATTATAAACTTTAAAAGAAATTTTAAAAAAGTTATTAGGATTCCTGTTTTGGGTTCTTCAAGTATAGTTTAAATGTTTTAAAACAATACAATTTAAAACAAATTTAAAAAAAGTAATTAGGATTTCTGTTTTGAATTGTTCAAGAATAGTTTTAATGTTTTAAAATTATAAAATTTAAATAAAAATTTTAAAAAAGTAATTAGGATTTCTGTTTTGAATTGTTCAAGGATAGTTTAAATGTTTAAAAGAATAAAATTTAAAACAAATTTAAAAAAAGTAATTGTGATTTCTGTTTCGGATTGCTCAAGGATAGTTTAAATGTTTTAAAATTATAAAATTTAAAAGAAATTTTAAAAAACTAATTAGGATTTCTGCTTTTGATTCTTCATGGATAGTTTAAATGTTTTTAAAAAATAAGAGTTAAAAGAAATTTTAAAAAAGCAATTAGGATTTCTGTATAGGATTCTTCAAGCATAGTTTAAATGTTTTAAAACAATAAAATTTAAAAGAAATTTGAAAAAAGTAATTATGATTTCTGTTTCGGATTGCTAAAGGATAGTTTAAATTTTTTAAAATTATAAAATTTAAAACAAATTTAAAAAAAGTAATTATGATATCTGTTTCGGATTGCTCAAGGATAGTTTAAATGTTTTAAAATTATAAAATTTAAAAGAAATTTTAAAAAACAAATTAGGATTTCTGCTTTTGATTCTTCAATGATAGTTTAAATGTTTTTAAAAAATAAAAGTTAAAAGAAATTTTAAAAAAACAATTAGGATTTCTGTTTAGGATTCTTCAAGCATAGTTTAAATGTTTTAAAACAATAAAATTTAAAAGAAATTTAAAAAACTAATTAGGATTTCTGCTTTTGATTCTTCAAGGATAGTTTAAATGTTTTTAAAAAATAAAAGTTAAAAGAAATTTTAAAAAAGCAATTACGATTTCTGTTTAGGATTCTTCAAGCATAGTTTAAATGTTTTAAAATTATAAAATTTAAAAGAAATTTAAAAAAAGTAATTATGATTTCTGTTTCGGATTGCTCAAGGATAGTTTCAATTTTTTAAAATTATAAAATTTAAAAGAAATTTTAAAAAAGTTATTAGGATTCCTGTTTTGGGTTCTTCAAGTATAGTTTAAATGTTTTAAAACAATACAATTTAAAACAAATTTAAAAAAAGTAATTAGGATTTCTGTTTTGAATTGTTCAAGAATAGTTTTAATGTTTAAAAGAATAAAATTTAAAACAAATTTAAAAAAAGTAATTATGATTTCTGTTTCGGATTCCTCAAGGATAGTTTAAATCTTTTAAAATTATAAAATTTAAAAGAAATTTTAAAAACCTAATTAGGATTTCTGCTTTTGATTCTTCAATGATAGTTTAAATGTTTTTAAAAAATAAAAGTGAAAAGAAATTTTAAAAAAACAATTACGATTTCTGTTTAGGATTCTTCAAGCATAGTTTAAATGTTTTAAAACAATAAAATTTAAAAGAAATTTAAAAAACTAATTAGGATTTCTGCTTTTGATTCTTCAAGCATACTTTAAATGTTTTTAAAAAATAAAAGTTAAAAGAAATTTTAAAAAAGCAATTAGAATTTCTGTTTAGGATTCTTCAAGCATAGTTTAAATGTTTTAAAACAATAAAATTTAAAAGAAATTTAAAAAAAGTAATTATGATTTCTGTTTCGGATTGCTCAAGGATAGTTTCAATTTTTTAAAATTATAAACTTTAAAAGAAATTTTAAAAAAGTTATTAGGATTCCTGTTTTGGGTTCTTCAAGTATAGTTTAAATGTTTTAAAACAATACAATTTAAAACAAATTTAAAAAAAGTAATTAGGATTTCTGTTTTGAATTGTTCAAGGATAGTTTAAATTTTTAAAAGAATAAAATTTAAAACAAATTTAAAAAAAGTAATTATGATTTCTGTTTCGGATTGCTCAAGGATAGTTTAAATGTTTTAAAATTATAAAATTTAAAAGAAATTTTAAAAAACTAATTAGGATTTCTGCTTTTGATTCTTCAATGATAGTTTAAATGTTTTTAAAAAATAAAAGTTAAAAGAAATTTTAAAAAAACAATTAGGATTTCTGTTTAGGATTCTTCAAGCATAGTTTAAATGTTTTAAAACAATAAAATTTAAAAGAAATTTAAAAAACTAATTAGGATTTCTGCTTTTGATTCTTCAAGGATACTTTAAATGTTTTTAAAAAATAAAAGTTAAAAGAAATTTTAAAAAAGCAATTACGATTTCTGTTTAGGATTCTTCAAGCATAGTTTAAATGTTTTAAAATTATAAAATTTAAAAGAAATTTAAAAAAAGTAATTATGATTTCTGTTTCGGATTGCTCAAGGATAGTTTCAATTTTTTAAAATTATAAAATTTAAAAGAAATTTTAAAAAAGTTATTAGGATTCCTGTTTTGGGTTCTTCAAGTATAGTTTAAATGTTTTAAAACAATACAATTTAAAACAAATTTAAAAAAAGTAATTAGGATTTCTGTTTTGAATTGTTCAAGGATAGTTTAAATTTTTAAAAGAATAAAATTTAAAACAAATTTAAAAAAAGTAATTATGATTTCTGTTTCGGATTGCTCAAGGATAGTTTAAATGTTTTAAAATTATAAAATTTAAAAGAAATTTTAAAAAACTAATTAGGATTTCTGCTTTTGATTCTTCAATGATAGTTTAAATGTTTTTAAAAAATAAAAGTTAAAAGAAATTTTAAAAAAACAATTAGGATTTCTGTTTAGGATTCTTCAAGCATAGTTTAAATGTTTTAAAACAATAAAATTTAAAAGAAATTTAAAAAACTAATTAGGATTTCTGCTTTTGATTCTTCAAGGATACTTTAAATGTTTTTAAAAAATAAAAGTTAAAAGAAATTTTAAAAAAGCAATTACGATTTCTGTTTAGGATTCTTCAAGCATAGTTTAAATGTTTTAAAATTATAAAATTTAAAAGAAATTTAAAAAAAGTAATTATGATTTCTGTTTCGGATTGCTCAAGGATAGTTTCAATTTTTTAAAATTATAAAATTTAAAAGAAATTTTAAAAAAGTTATTAGGATTCCTGTTTTGGGTTCTTCAAGTATAGTTTAAATGTTTTAAAACAATACAATTTAAAACAAATTTAAAAAAAGTAATTAGGATTTCTGTTTTGAATTGTTCAAGGATAGTTTAAATGTTTAAAAGAATAAAATTTAAAACAAATTTAAAAAAAGTAATTATGATTTCTGTTTCGGATTCCTCAAGGATAGTTTAAATGTTTTAAAATTATAAAATTTAAAAGAAATTTTAAAAAACTAATTAGGATTTCTGCTTTTGATTCTTCATGGATAGTTTAAATGTTTTTAAAAAATAAGAGTTAAAAGAAATTTTAAAAAAGCAATTAGGATTTCTGTATAGGATTCTTCAAGCATAGTTTAAATGTTTTAAAACAATAAAATTTAAAAGAAATTTGAAAAAAGTAATTATGATTTCTGTTTCGGATTGCTCAAGGATAGTTTAAATTTTTTAAAATTATAAAATTTAAAAGAAATTTTAAAAAACTAAATAGGATTTCTGCTTTTGATTCTTCAAGGATAGTTTAATTGTTTTAAAATAATAAAATTTATAAGAAATTTTAAAAAACTAATTAGAATTTCTGTTTTGGATTCTTCAATCATAGTTTAAATGTTTTAAAACAATAAAATTTAAAAGAAATTTAAAAAAAGTAATTATGATTTCTCTTTCGGATTGCTTAAGGATAATTTAAATTTTTTGAAATTATAAAATTTAAAAGAAATTTTAAAAAACTAAATAGGATTTCTGCTTTTGATTCTTCAAGGATAGTTTAAATGTTTTAAAATAATAAAATTTAAAAGCAATTTTAAAAAACTAATTAGGATTTCTGTTTTGGATTCTTCAAGCATAGTTTAAATGTTTTAAAACAATAAAATTTAAAAGAAAATAAAAAAAAGTAGTTATGATTTCTCTTTCGGATTCTTCAAGGATAGTTTAAATGTTTTAAAATAATAAAATTTAAAAGAAGTTTTAAAAAACTAATTAGGATTTCTGTTTTGGATTCGTCAAGCATAGTTTAAATGTTTTAAAACAATAAAATTTTAAAGAAATTTAAAAAAAGTAATTATGATTTCTGTTTCGGATTGCTCAAGGATAGTTTAAATTTTTTGAAATTATAAAATTTAAAAGAAAGTTTAAAAAACTAAATAGGATTTCTGCTTTTGATTCTTCAAGGATAGTTTAAATGTTTAAAAATAATAAAATTTAAAAGAAATTTTAAAAAATTAATTAGGATTTCTGTTTTGGATTCTTCAAACATAGTTTAAATGTTTTAAAACAATAAAATTTAAAAGAAATTTAAAAAAAGTAATTATGATTTCTGTTTCGGATTCCTCAAGAATAGTTTAAATGTTTTAAAATTATAAAATTTAAAAGAAATTTTAAAAAACTAAATAGGATTTCTGCTTTTGATTCTTTAAGGATAGTTTAATTGTTTTAAAATAATAAAATTTATAAGAAATTTTAAAAAACTAATTAGAATTTCTGTTTTGGATTCTTCAATCATAGTTTAAATGTTTTAAAACAATAAAATTTAAAAGAAATTTAAAAAAAGTAATTATGATTTCTCTTTCGGATTGCTTAAGGATAATTTAAATTTTTTGAAATTATAAAATTTAAAAGAAATTTTAAAAAACTAAATAGGATTTCTGCTTTTGATTCTTCAAGGATAGTTTAAATGTTTTAAAATAATAAAATTTAAAAGCAATTTTAAAAAACTAATTAGGATTTCTGTTTTGGATTCTTCAAGCATAGTTTAAATGTTTTAAAACAATAAAATTTAAAAGAAAATAAAAAAAAGTAGTTATGATTTCTCTTTCGGATTCTTCAAGGATAGTTTAAATGTTTTAAAATAATAAAATTTAAAAGAAGTTTTAAAAAACTAATTAGGATTTCTGTTTTGGATTCGTCAAGCATAGTTTAAATGTTTTAAAACAATAAAATTTAAAAGAAATTTAAAAAAAGTAATTATGATTTCTGTTTCGGATTGCTCAAGGATAGTTTAAATTTTTTGAAATTATAAAATTTAAAAGAAAGTTTAAAAAACTAAATAGGATTTCTGCTTTTGATTCTTCAAGGATAGTTTAAATGTTTAAAAATAATAAAATTTAAAAGAAATTTTAAAAAATTAATTAGGATTTCTGTTTTGGATTCTTCAAACATAGTTTAAATGTTTTAAAACAATAAAATTTAAAAGAAATTTAAAAAAAGTAATTATGATTTCTGTTTCGGATTCCTCAAGGATAGTTTAAATGTTTTAAAATTATAAAATTTAAAAGAAATTTTAAAAAAACTAATTAGGATTTCTGCTTTTGATTCTTCATGGATAGTTTAAATTTTTTTAAAAAATAAAAGTTAAAAGAAATTTTAAAAAAGCAATTAGGATTTCTGTTTAGTATTCTTCAAGCATAGTTTAAATGCTTTAAAACAATAAAATTTAAAACAAATTTATAAAAAATAATTATGATTTCTGTTTCGGATTCCTCAATGATAGTTTAAATGTTTTAAAATTATAAAATTTAAAAGAAATTTTAAAAAACTAATTAGGATTTCTGCTTTTGATTCTTCATGGATAGTTTAAATGTTTTTTAAAAATAAAACTTAAAAGAAATTTTAAAAAAGCAATTAGTATTTCTGTTTAGGATTCTTCAAGCATAGTTTAAATGTTTTAAAATAATAAAATTTAAAAGAAATTTTAAAAAACTAATTAGGATTTCTGTTTTGGATTCTTCAATCATAGTTTAAATGTTTTAAAACAATAAAATTTAAAAGAAATTTAAAAAAAGTAATTATGATTTCTCTTTCGGATTGCTTAAGGATAATTTAAATTTTTTGAAATTATAAAATTTAAAAGAAATTTTAAAAAACTAAATAGGATTTCTGCTTTTGATTCTTCAAGGATAGTTTAAATGTTTTAAAATAATAAAATTTAAAAGTAATTTTAAAAAACTAATTAGGATTTCTGTTTTGGATTCTTCAAGCATAGTTTAAATGTTTTAAAACAATAAAATTTAAAAGAAAATTAAAAAAAGTAGTTATGATTTCTCTTTCGGATTCTTCAAGGATAGTTTAAATGTTTTAAAATAATAAAATTTAAAAGAAGTTTTAAAAAACTAATTAGTATTTCTGTTTTGGATTCGTCAAGCATAGTTTAAATGTTTTAAAACAATAAAATTTAAAAGAAATTTAAAAAAAGTAATTATGATTTCTGTTTCGGATTGCTCAAGGATAGTTTAAATTTTTTGAAATTATAAAATTTAAAAGAAAGTTTAAAAAACTAATTAGGATTTCTGCTTTTGATTCTTCAAGGATAGTTTAAATGTTTAAAAATAATAAAATTTAAAAGAAATTTTAAAAAACTAATTAGGATTTCTGTTTTGGATTCTTCAAACATAGTTTAAATGTTTTAAAACAATAAAATTTAAAAGAAATTTAAAAAAAGTAATTATGATTTCTGTTTCGGATTCCTCAAGGATAGTTTAAATGTTTTAAAATTATAAAATTTAAAAGAAATTTTAAAAAACTAATTAGGATTTCTGCTTTTGATTCTTCATGGATAGTTTAAATTTTTTTAAAAAATAAAAGTTAAAAGAAATTTTAAAAAAGCAATTAGGATTTCTGTTTAGGATTCTTCAAGCATAGTTTAAATGTTTTAAAACAATAAAATTTAAAAGAAATTTAAAAAACTAATTAGGATTTCTGCTTTTGATTCTTCAAGGATACTTTAAATGTTTTTAAAAAATAAAAGTTAAAAGAAATTTTAAAAAATTAATTAGGATTTCTGTTTAGGATTCTTCAAGCATAGTTTAAATGTTTGAAAACATTAAAATTTAAAAGAAATTTAAAAAAAGTAATTATGATTTCTGTTTCGGATTGCTCAAGGATAGTTTCAATTTTTTAAAATTATAAAATTTAAAAGAAATTTTAAAAAAGTTATTAGGATTCCTGTTTTGGGTTCTTCAAGTATAGTTTAAATGTTTTAAAACAATACAATTTAAAAGAAATTTAAAAAAAGTAATTAGGATTTCTGTTTTGAATTGTTCAAGAATAGTTTTAATGTTTAAAAGAATAAAATTTAAAACAAATTTAAAAAAAGTAATTATGATTTCTGTTTCGGATTGCTCAAGGATAGTTTAAATGTTTTAAAATTATAAAATTTAAAACAAATTTAAAAAAACTAATTAGGATTTCTGTTTCGGATTGCTCAAGGATAGTTTCAATTTTTTAAAATTATAAAATTTAAAAGAAATTTTAAAAAAGTTATTAGGATTCCTGTTTTGGGTTCTTCAAGTATAGTTTAAATGTTTTAAAACAATAAAATTTAAAAGAAATTTAAAAAAAGTAATTATGATTTCTGTTTTGAATTGTTCAAGAATAGTTTTAATGTTTAAAAGAATAAAATTTAAAACAAATTTAAAAAAAGTAATTATGATTTCTGTTTTGGATTCCTCAAGGATAGTTTAAATGTTTTAAAATAATAAAATTTAAAACAAATTTAAAAAAAGTGATTTCTGTTTTGGATTCCTCAAGGATAGTTTAAATGTTTTTAAAAAATAAAAGTTAAAAGAAATTTTAAAAAAACAATTAGGATTTCTGTTTAGGATTCTTCAAGCATAGTTTAAATGTTTTAAAACAATAAAATTTAAAAGAAATTTAAAAAACTAATTAGGATTTCTGTTTTGATTCTTCAAGGATACTTTAAATGTTTTTAAAAAATAAAAGTTAAAAGAAATTTTCAAAAAGCAATTAGGATTTCTGTTTAGGATTCTTCAAGTATAGTTTAAATGTTTTAAAATTATAAAATTTAAAAGAAATTTTAAAAAAGTAATTATGATTTCTGTTTCGGATTGCTCAAGGATAGTTTCAATTTTTTAAAATTATAAAATTTAAAAGAAATTTTAAAAAAGTTATTAGGATTCCTGTTTTGGGTTCTTCAAGTATAGTTTAAATGTTTTAAAACAATACAATTTAAAACAAATTTAAAAAAAGTAATTAGGATTTCTGTTTTGAATTGTTCAAGGATAGTTTAAATGTTTAAAAGAATAAAATTTAAAACAAATTTAAAAAAAGTAATTATGATTTCTGTTTCGGATTCCTCAAGGATAGTTTAAATGTTTTAAAATTATAAAATTTAAAACAAATTTAAAAAAACTAATTAGGATTTCTGTTTCAGATTGCTCAAGGATAGTTTCAATTTTTTAAAATTATAAAATTTAAAAGAAATTTTAAAAAAGTTATTAGGATTCCTGTTTTGGGTTCTTCAAGTATAGTTTAAATGTTTTAAAACAATACAATTTAAAACAAATTTAAAAAAAGTAATTAGGATTTCTGTTTTGAATTGTTCAAGAATAGTTTTAATGTTTAAAAGAATAAAATTTAAAACAAATTTAAAAAAAGTAATTATGATTTCTGTTTCGGATTCCTCAAGGATAGTTTAAATGTTTTAAAATTATAAAATTTAAAAGAAATTTTAAAAACCTAATTAGGATTTCTGCTTTTGATTCTTCAATGATAGTTTAAATGTTTTTAAAAAATAAAAGTTAAAAGAAATTTTAAAAAAGCAATTAGGATTTCTGTTTAGGATTCTTCAAGCATAGTTTAAATGTTTTAAAACAATAAAATTTAAAACAAATTTAAAAAACTAATTAGGATTTCTGCTTTTGATTCTTCAAGCATACTTTAAATGTTTTTAAAAAATAAAAGTTAAAAGAAATTTTAAAAAAGCAATTAGAATTTCTGTTTAGGATTCTTCAAGCATAGTTTAAATGTTTTAAAACAATAAAATTTAAAAGAAATTTAAAAAAAGTAATTATGATTTCTGTTTTGAATTGTTCAAGAATAGTTTTAATGTTTAAAAGAATAAAATTTAAAACAAATTTAAAAAAAGTAATTATGATTTCTGTTTTGGATTCCTCAAGGATAGTTTAAATGTTTTAAAATAATAAAATTTAAAACAAATTTAAAAAAAGTGATTTCTGTTTTGGATTCCTCAAGGATAGTTTAAATGTTTTTAAAAAATAAAAGTTAAAAGAAATTTTAAAAAAACAATTAGGATTTCTGTTTAGGATTCTTCAAGCATAGTTTAAATGTTTTAAAACAATAAAATTTAAAAGAAATTTAAAAAACTAATTAGGATTTCTGTTTTGATTCTTCAAGGATACTTTAAATGTTTTTAAAAAATAAAAGTTAAAAGAAATTTTCAAAAAGCAATTAGGATTTCTGTTTAGGATTCTTCAAGTATAGTTTAAATGTTTTAAAATTATAAAATTTAAAAGAAATTTAAAAAAAGTAATTATGATTTCTGTTTCGGATTGCTCAAGGATAGTTTCAATTTTTTAAAATTATAAAATTTAAAAGAAATTTTAAAAAAGTTATTAGGATTCCTGTTTTGGGTTCTTCAAGTATAGTTTAAATGTTTTAAAACAATACAATTTAAAACAAATTTAAAAAAAGTAATTAGGATTTCTGTTTTGAATTGTTCAAGGATAGTTTAAATGTTTAAAAGAATAAAATTTAAAACAAATTTAAAAAAAGTAATTATGATTTCTGTTTCGGATTCCTCAAGGATAGTTTAAATGTTTTAAAATTATAAAATTTAAAAGAAATTTTAAAAAACTAATTAGGATTTCTGTTTCGGATTGCTCAAGGATAGTTTCAATTTTTTAAAATTATAAAATTTAAAAGAAATTTTAAAAAAGTTATTAGGATTCCTGTTTTGGGTTCTTCAAGTATAGTTTAAATGTTTTAAAACAATACAATTTAAAACAAATTTAAAAAAAGTAATTAGGATTTCTGTTTTGAATTGTTCAAGAATAGTTTTAATGTTTAAAAGAATAAAATTTAAAACAAATTTAAAAAAAGTAATTATGATTTCTGTTTTGGATTCCTCAAGGATAGTTTAAATGTTTTAAAATAATAAAATTTAAAACAAATTTAAAAAAAGTGATTTCTGTTTTGGATTCCTCAAGGATAGTTTAAATGTTTTAAAATTATAAAATTTAAAAGAAATTTAAAAAAAGTAATTATGATTTCTGTTTCGGATTGCTCAAGGATAGTTTCAATTTTTTAAAATTATAAAATTTAAAAGAAATTTTAAAAAAGTTATTAGGATTCCTGTTTTGGGTTCTTCAAGTATAGTTTAAATGTTTTAAAACAATACAATTTAAAACAAATTTAAAAAAAGTAATTAGGATTTCTGTTTTGAATTGTTCAAGAATAGTTTTAATGTTTAAAAGAATAAAATTTAAAACAAATTTAAAAAAAGTAATTATGATTTCTGTTTCGGATTGCTCAAGGATAGTTTAAATCTTTTAAAATTATAAAATTTAAAAGAAATTTTAAAAAACTAATTAGGATTTCTGCTTTTGATTCTTCAATGATAGTTTAAATGTTTTTAAAAAATAAAAGTTAAAAGAAATTTAAAAAAAACAATTAGGATTTCTGTTTAGGATTCTTCAAGCATAGTTTAAATGTTTTAAAACAATAAAATTTAAAAGAAATTTAAAAAACTAATTAGGATTTCTGTTTTTGATTCTTCAAGGATACTTTAAATGTTTTTAAAAAATAAAAGTTAAAAGAAATTTTAAAAAAGCAATTAGAATTTCTGTTTAGGATTCTTCAAGCATAGTTTAAATGTTTTAAAACAATAAAATTTAAAAGAAATTTAAAAAAAGTAATTATGATTTCTGTTTCGGATTGCTCAAGGATAGTTTCAATTTTTTAAAATTATAAAATTTAAAAGAAATTTTAAAAAAGTTATTAGGATTCCTGTTTTGGGTTCTTCAAGTATAGTTT
Organism: Populus nigra; assembly: GCF_951802175.1. Taxonomy (NCBI): domain Eukaryota; kingdom Viridiplantae; phylum Streptophyta; class Magnoliopsida; order Malpighiales; family Salicaceae; genus Populus; species Populus nigra. The sequence goes on along the minus strand of NC_084853.1, from coordinate 31,095,248 downwards.
AAATGTTTTAAAACAATACAATTTAAAACAAATTTAAAAAAAGTAATTAGGATTTCTGTTTTGAATTGTTCAAGGATAGTTTAAATGTTTAAAAGAATAAAATTTAAAACAAATTTAAAAAAAGTAATTATGATTTCTGTTTCGGATTCCTCAAGGATAGTTTAGATGTTTTAAACTTATAAAATTTAAAAGAAATTTTAAAAAACTAATTAGGATTTCTGCTTTTGATTCTTCAATGATAGTTTAAATGTTTTTAAAAAATAAAAGTTAAAAGAAATTTAAAAAAAACAATTAGGATTTCTGTTTAGGATTCTTCAAGCATAGTTTAAATGTTTTAAAACAATACAATTTAAAACAAATTTAAAAAAAGTAGTTAGGATTTCTGTTTTGAATTATTCAAGGATAATTTAAATGTTTAAAAGAATAAAATTTAAAACAAATTTAAAAAAAGTAATTATGATTTCTGTTTCGGATTCCTCAAGGATAGTTTAAATGTTTTAAACTTATAAAATTTAAAAGAAATTTTAAAAAACTAATTAGGATTTCTGCTTTTGATTCTTCAATGATAGTTTAAATGTTTTTAAAAAATAAAAGTTAAAAGAAATTTTAAAAAAACAATTAGGATTTCTGTTTAGGATTCTTCAAGCATAGTTTAAATGTTTTAAAACAATAAAATTTAAAAGAAATTTAAAAAACTAATTAGGATTTCTGCTTTTGATTCTTCAAGGATACTTTAAATGTTTTTAAAAAATAAAAGTTAAAAGAAATTTTCAAAAAGCAATTAGGATTTCTGTTTAGGATTCTTCAAGTATAGTTTAAATGTTTTAAAATTATAAAATTTAAAAGAAATTTAAAAAAAGTAATTATGATTTCTGTTTCGGATTGCTCAAGGATAGTTTCAATTTTTTAAAATTATAAAATTTAAAAGAAATTTTAAAAAAGTTATTAGGATTCCTGTTTTGGGTTCTTCAAGTATAGTTTAAATGTTTTAAAACAATACAATTTAAAACAAATTTTAAAAAAGTAATTAGGATTTCTGTTTTGAATTGTTCAAGGATAGTTTAAATGTTTAAAAGAATAAAATTTAAAACAAATTTAAAAAAAGTAATTATGATTTCTGTTTCGGATTCCTCAAGGATAGTTTAAATGTTTTAAACTTATAAAATTTAAAAGAAATTTTAAAAAACTAATTAGGATTTCTGCTTTTGATTCTTCAATGATAGTTTAAATGTTTTTAAAAAATAAAAGTTAAAAGAAATTTTAAAAAAACAATTAGGATTTCTGTTTAGGATTCTTCAAGCATAGTTTAAATGTTTTAAAACAATAAAATTTAAAAGAAATTTAAAAAACTAATTAGGATTTCTGCTTTTGATTCTTCAAGGATACTTTAAATGTTTTTAAAAAATAAAAGTTAAAAGAAATTTTCAAAAAGCAATTAGGATTTCTGTTTAGGATTCTTCAAGTATAGTTTAAATGTTTTAAAATTATAAAATTTAAAAGAAATTTAAAAAAAGTAATTATGATTTCTGTTTCGGATTGCTCAAGGATAGTTTCAATTTTTTAAAATTATAAAATTTAAAAGAAATTTTAAAAAAGTTATTAGGATTCCTGTTTTGGGTTCTTCAAGTATAGTTTAAATGTTTTAAAACAATACAATTTAAAACAAATTTAAAAAAAGTAATTAGGATTTCTGTTTTGAATTGTTCAAGGATAGTTTAAATGTTTAAAAGAATAAAATTTAAAACAAATTTAAAAAAAGTAATTATGATTTCTGTTTCGGATTCCTCAAGGATAGTTTAAATGTTTTAAACTTATAAAATTTAAAAGAAATTTTAAAAAACTAATTAGGATTTCTGCTTTTGATTCTTCAATGATAGTTTAAATGTTTTTAAAAAATAAAAGTTAAAAGAAATTTAAAAAAAAACAATTAGGATTTCTGTTTAGGATTCTTCAAGCATAGTTTAAATGTTTTAAAACAATACAATTTAAAACAAATTTAAAAAAAGTAATTAGGATTTCTGTTTTGAATTATTCAAGGATAGTTTAAATGTTTAAAAGAATAAAATTTAAAACAAATTTAAAAAAAGTAATTATGATTTCTGTTTCGGATTCCTCAAGGATAGTTTAAATGTTTTAAAATTATAAAATTTAAAAGAAATTTTAAAAAACTAATTAGGATTTCTGCTTTTGATTCTTCAATGATAGTTTAAATGTTTTTAAAAAATAAAAGTTAAAAGAAATTTTAAAAAAACAATTAGGATTTCTGTTTAGAATTCTTCAAGCATAGTTTAAATGTTTTAAAACAATAAAATTTAAAAGAAATTTGAAAAAAGTAATTATGATTTCTGTTTCGGATTGCTCAAGGATAGTTTAAATTTTTTAAAATTATAAAATTTAAAACAAATTTAAAAAAAGTAATTATGATTTCTGTTTCGGATTGCTCAAGGATAGTTTAAATGTTTTAAAATTATAAAATTTAAAAGAAATTTTAAAAAACTAATTAGGATTTCTGCTTTTGATTCTTCAATGATAGTTTAAATGTTTTTAAAAAATAAAAGTTAAAAGAAATTTTAAAAAAACAATTAGGATTTCTGTTTAGGATTCTTCAAGCATAGTTTAAATGTTTTAAAACAATAAAATTTAAAAGAAATTTAAAAAACTAATTAGGATTTCTGTTTTGATTCTTCAAGGATACTTTAAATGTTTTTAAAAAATAAAAGTTAAAAGAAATTTTCAAAAAGCAATTAGGATTTCTGTTTAGGATTCTTCAAGTATAGTTTAAATGTTTTAAAATTATAAAATTTAAAAGAAATTTAAAAAAAGTAATTATGATTTCTGTTTCGGATTGCTCAAGGATAGTTTCAATTTTTTAAAATTATAAAATTTAAAAGAAATTTTAAAAAAGTTATTAGGATTCCTGTTTTGGGTTCTTCAAGTATAGTTTAAATGTTTTAAAACAATACAATTTAAAACAAATTTAAAAAAAGTAATTAGGATTTCTGTTTTGAATTGTTCAAGGATAGTTTAAATGTTTAAAAGAATAAAATTTAAAACAAATTTAAAAAAAGTAATTATGATTTCTGTTTCGGATTCCTCAAGGATAGTTTAAATGTTTTAAAATTATAAAATTTAAAAGAAATTTTAAAAAACTAATTAGGATTTCTGTTTCGGATTGCTCAAGGATAGTTTCAATTTTTTAAAATTATAAAATTTAAAAGAAATTTTAAAAAAGTTATTAGGATTCCTGTTTTGGGTTCTTCAAGTATAGTTTAAATGTTTTAAAACAATACAATTTAAAACAAATTTAAAAAAAGTAATTAGGATTTCTGTTTTGAATTGTTCAAGAATAGTTTTAATGTTTAAAAGAATAAAATTTAAAACAAATTTAAAAAAAGTAATTATGATTTCTGTTTTGGATTCCTCAAGGATAGTTTAAATGTTTTAAAATAATAAAATTTAAAACAAATTTAAAAAAAGTGATTTCTGTTTTGGATTCCTCAAGGATAGTTTAAATGTTTTAAAATTATAAAATTTAAAAGAAATTTAAAAAAAGTAATTATGATTTCTGTTTCGGATTGCTCAAGGATAGTTTCAATTTTTTAAAATTATAAAATTTAAAAGAAATTTTAAAAAAGTTATTAGGATTCCTGTTTTGGGTTCTTCAAGTATAGTTTAAATGTTTTAAAACAATACAATTTAAAACAAATTTAAAAAAAGTAATTAGGATTTCTGTTTTGAATTGTTCAAGAATAGTTTTAATGTTTAAAAGAATAAAATTTAAAACAAATTTAAAAAAAGTAATTATGATTTCTGTTTCGGATTGCTCAAGGATAGTTTAAATCTTTTAAAATTATAAAATTTAAAAGAAATTTTAAAAAACTAATTAGGATTTCTGCTTTTGATTCTTCAATGATAGTTTAAATGTTTTTAAAAAATAAAAGTTAAAAGAAATTTAAAAAAAACAATTAGGATTTCTGTTTAGGATTCTTCAAGCATAGTTTAAATGTTTTAAAACAATAAAATTTAAAAGAAATTTAAAAAACTAATTAGGATTTCTGTTTTTGATTCTTCAAGGATACTTTAAATGTTTTTAAAAAATAAAAGTTAAAAGAAATTTTAAAAAAGCAATTAGAATTTCTGTTTAGGATTCTTCAAGCATAGTTTAAATGTTTTAAAACAATAAAATTTAAAAGAAATTTAAAAAAAGTAATTATGATTTCTGTTTCGGATTGCTCAAGGATAGTTTCAATTTTTTAAAATTATAAAATTTAAAAGAAATTTTAAAAAAGTTATTAGGATTCCTGTTTTGGGTTCTTCAAGTATAGTTTAAATGTTTTAAAACAATACAATTTAAAACAAATTTAAAAAAAGTAATTAGGATTTCTGTTTTGAATTGTTCAAGGATAGTTTAAATGTTTAAAAGAATAAAATTTAAAACAAATTTAAAAAAAGTAATTATGATTTCTGTTTCGGATTCCTCAAGGATAGTTTAGATGTTTTAAACTTATAAAATTTAAAAGAAATTTTAAAAAACTAATTAGGATTTCTGCTTTTGATTCTTCAATGATAGTTTAAATGTTTTTAAAAAATAAAAGTTAAAAGAAATTTAAAAAAAACAATTAGGATTTCTGTTTAGGATTCTTCAAGCATAGTTTAAATGTTTTAAAACAATACAATTTAAAACAAATTTAAAAAAAGTAGTTAGGATTTCTGTTTTGAATTATTCAAGGATAATTTAAATGTTTAAAAGAATAAAATTTAAAACAAATTTAAAAAAAGTAATTATGATTTCTGTTTCGGATTCCTCAAGGATAGTTTAAATGTTTTAAACTTATAAAATTTAAAAGAAATTTTAAAAAACTAATTAGGATTTCTGCTTTTGATTCTTCAATGATAGTTTAAATGTTTTTAAAAAATAAAAGTTAAAAGAAATTTTAAAAAAACAATTAGGATTTCTGTTTAGGATTCTTCAAGCATAGTTTAAATGTTTTAAAACAATAAAATTTAAAAGAAATTTAAAAAACTAATTAGGATTTCTGCTTTTGATTCTTCAAGGATACTTTAAATGTTTTTAAAAAATAAAAGTTAAAAGAAATTTTCAAAAAGCAATTAGGATTTCTGTTTAGGATTCTTCAAGTATAGTTTAAATGTTTTAAAATTATAAAATTTAAAAGAAATTTAAAAAAAGTAATTATGATTTCTGTTTCGGATTGCTCAAGGATAGTTTCAATTTTTTAAAATTATAAAATTTAAAAGAAATTTTAAAAAAGTTATTAGGATTCCTGTTTTGGGTTCTTCAAGTATAGTTTAAATGTTTTAAAACAATACAATTTAAAACAAATTTTAAAAAAGTAATTAGGATTTCTGTTTTGAATTGTTCAAGGATAGTTTAAATGTTTAAAAGAATAAAATTTAAAACAAATTTAAAAAAAGTAATTATGATTTCTGTTTCGGATTCCTCAAGGATAGTTTAAATGTTTTAAACTTATAAAATTTAAAAGAAATTTTAAAAAACTAATTAGGATTTCTGCTTTTGATTCTTCAATGATAGTTTAAATGTTTTTAAAAAATAAAAGTTAAAAGAAATTTTAAAAAAACAATTAGGATTTCTGTTTAGGATTCTTCAAGCATAGTTTAAATGTTTTAAAACAATAAAATTTAAAAGAAATTTAAAAAACTAATTAGGATTTCTGCTTTTGATTCTTCAAGGATACTTTAAATGTTTTTAAAAAATAAAAGTTAAAAGAAATTTTCAAAAAGCAATTAGGATTTCTGTTTAGGATTCTTCAAGTATAGTTTAAATGTTTTAAAATTATAAAATTTAAAAGAAATTTAAAAAAAGTAATTATGATTTCTGTTTCGGATTGCTCAAGGATAGTTTCAATTTTTTAAAATTATAAAATTTAAAAGAAATTTTAAAAAAGTTATTAGGATTCCTGTTTTGGGTTCTTCAAGTATAGTTTAAATGTTTTAAAACAATACAATTTAAAACAAATTTAAAAAAAGTAATTAGGATTTCTGTTTTGAATTGTTCAAGGATAGTTTAAATGTTTAAAAGAATAAAATTTAAAACAAATTTAAAAAAAGTAATTATGATTTCTGTTTCGGATTCCTCAAGGATAGTTTAAATGTTTTAAACTTATAAAATTTAAAAGAAATTTTAAAAAACTAATTAGGATTTCTGCTTTTGATTCTTCAATGATAGTTTAAATGTTTTTAAAAAATAAAAGTTAAAAGAAATTTAAAAAAAAACAATTAGGATTTCTGTTTAGGATTCTTCAAGCATAGTTTAAATGTTTTAAAACAATACAATTTAAAACAAATTTAAAAAAAGTAATTAGGATTTCTGTTTTGAATTATTCAAGGATAGTTTAAATGTTTAAAAGAATAAAATTTAAAACAAATTTAAAAAAAGTAATTATGATTTCTGTTTCGGATTCCTCAAGGATAGTTTAAATGTTTTAAAATTATAAAATTTAAAAGAAATTTTAAAAAACTAATTAGGATTTCTGCTTTTGATTCTTCAATGATAGTTTAAATGTTTTTAAAAAATAAAAGTTAAAAGAAATTTTAAAAAAACAATTAGGATTTCTGTTTAGAATTCTTCAAGCATAGTTTAAATGTTTTAAAACAATAAAATTTAAAAGAAATTTGAAAAAAGTAATTATGATTTCTGTTTCGGATTGCTCAAGGATAGTTTAAATTTTTTAAAATTATAAAATTTAAAACAAATTTAAAAAAAGTAATTATGATTTCTGTTTCGGATTGCTCAAGGATAGTTTAAATGTTTTAAAATTATAAAATTTAAAAGAAATTTTAAAAAACTAATTAGGATTTCTGCTTTTGATTCTTCAATGATAGTTTAAATGTTTTTAAAAAATAAAAGTTAAAAGAAATTTTAAAAAAACAATTAGGATTTCTGTTTAGGATTCTTCAAGCATAGTTTAAATGTTTTAAAACAATAAAATTTAAAAGAAATTTAAAAAACTAATTAGGATTTCTGTTTTGATTCTTCAAGGATACTTTAAATGTTTTTAAAAAATAAAAGTTAAAAGAAATTTTCAAAAAGCAATTAGGATTTCTGTTTAGGATTCTTCAAGTATAGTTTAAATGTTTTAAAATTATAAAATTTAAAAGAAATTTAAAAAAAGTAATTATGATTTCTGTTTCGGATTGCTCAAGGATAGTTTCAATTTTTTAAAATTATAAAATTTAAAAGAAATTTTAAAAAAGTTATTAGGATTCCTGTTTTGGGTTCTTCAAGTATAGTTTAAATGTTTTAAAACAATACAATTTAAAACAAATTTAAAAAAAGTAATTAGGATTTCTGTTTTGAATTGTTCAAGGATAGTTTAAATGTTTAAAAGAATAAAATTTAAAACAAATTTAAAAAAAGTAATTATGATTTCTGTTTCGGATTCCTCAAGGATAGTTTAAATGTTTTAAAATTATAAAATTTAAAAGAAATTTTAAAAAACTAATTAGGATTTCTGTTTCGGATTGCTCAAGGATAGTTTCAATTTTTTAAAATTATAAAATTTAAAAGAAATTTTAAAAAAGTTATTAGGATTCCTGTTTTGGGTTCTTCAAGTATAGTTTAAATGTTTTAAAACAATACAATTTAAAACAAATTTAAAAAAAGTAATTAGGATTTCTGTTTTGAATTGTTCAAGAATAGTTTTAATGTTTAAAAGAATAAAATTTAAAACAAATTTAAAAAAAGTAATTATGATTTCTGTTTTGGATTCCTCAAGGATAGTTTAAATGTTTTAAAATAATAAAATTTAAAACAAATTTAAAAAAAGTGATTTCTGTTTTGGATTCCTCAAGGATAGTTTAAATGTTTTAAAATTATAAAATTTAAAAGAAATTTAAAAAAAGTAATTATGATTTCTGTTTCGGATTGCTCAAGGATAGTTTCAATTTTTTAAAATTATAAAATTTAAAAGAAATTTTAAAAAAGTTATTAGGATTCCTGTTTTGGGTTCTTCAAGTATAGTTTAAATGTTTTAAAACAATACAATTTAAAACAAATTTAAAAAAAGTAATTAGGATTTCTGTTTTGAATTGTTCAAGAATAGTTTTAATGTTTAAAAGAATAAAATTTAAAACAAATTTAAAAAAAGTAATTATGATTTCTGTTTCGGATTGCTCAAGGATAGTTTAAATCTTTTAAAATTATAAAATTTAAAAGAAATTTTAAAAAACTAATTAGGATTTCTGCTTTTGATTCTTCAATGATAGTTTAAATGTTTTTAAAAAATAAAAGTTAAAAGAAATTTAAAAAAAACAATTAGGATTTCTGTTTAGGATTCTTCAAGCATAGTTTAAATGTTTTAAAACAATAAAATTTAAAAGAAATTTAAAAAACTAATTAGGATTTCTGTTTTTGATTCTTCAAGGATACTTTAAATGTTTTTAAAAAATAAAAGTTAAAAGAAATTTTAAAAAAGCAATTAGAATTTCTGTTTAGGATTCTTCAAGCATAGTTTAAATGTTTTAAAACAATAAAATTTAAAAGAAATTTAAAAAAAGTAATTATGATTTCTGTTTCGGATTGCTCAAGGATAGTTTCAATTTTTTAAAATTATAAAATTTAAAAGAAATTTTAAAAAAGTTATTAGGATTCCTGTTTTGGGTTCTTCAAGTATAGTTTAAATGTTTTAAAACAATACAATTTAAAACAAATTTAAAAAAAGTAATTAGGATTTCTGTTTTGAATTGTTCAAGGATAGTTTAAATGTTTAAAAGAATAAAATTTAAAACAAATTTAAAAAAAGTAATTATGATTTCTGTTTCGGATTCCTCAAGGATAGTTTAGATGTTTTAAACTTATAAAATTTAAAAGAAATTTTAAAAAACTAATTAGGATTTCTGCTTTTGATTCTTCAATGATAGTTTAAATGTTTTTAAAAAATAAAAGTTAAAAGAAATTTAAAAAAAACAATTAGGATTTCTGTTTAGGATTCTTCAAGCATAGTTTAAATGTTTTAAAACAATACAATTTAAAACAAATTTAAAAAAAGTAGTTAGGATTTCTGTTTTGAATTATTCAAGGATAATTTAAATGTTTAAAAGAATAAAATTTAAAACAAATTTAAAAAAAGTAATTATGATTTCTGTTTCGGATTCCTCAAGGATAGTTTAAATGTTTTAAACTTATAAAATTTAAAAGAAATTTTAAAAAACTAATTAGGATTTCTGCTTTTGATTCTTCAATGATAGTTTAAATGTTTTTAAAAAATAAAAGTTAAAAGAAATTTTAAAAAAACAATTAGGATTTCTGTTTAGGATTCTTCAAGCATAGTTTAAATGTTTTAAAACAATAAAATTTAAAAGAAATTTAAAAAACTAATTAGGATTTCTGCTTTTGATTCTTCAAGGATACTTTAAATGTTTTTAAAAAATAAAAGTTAAAAGAAATTTTCAAAAAGCAATTAGGATTTCTGTTTAGGATTCTTCAAGTATAGTTTAAATGTTTTAAAATTATAAAATTTAAAAGAAATTTAAAAAAAGTAATTATGATTTCTGTTTCGGATTGCTCAAGGATAGTTTCAATTTTTTAAAATTATAAAATTTAAAAGAAATTTTAAAAAAGTTATTAGGATTCCTGTTTTGGGTTCTTCAAGTATAGTTTAAATGTTTTAAAACAATACAATTTAAAACAAATTTTAAAAAAGTAATTAGGATTTCTGTTTTGAATTGTTCAAGGATAGTTTAAATGTTTAAAAGAATAAAATTTAAAACAAATTTAAAAAAAGTAATTATGATTTCTGTTTCGGATTCCTCAAGGATAGTTTAAATGTTTTAAACTTATAAAATTTAAAAGAAATTTTAAAAAACTAATTAGGATTTCTGCTTTTGATTCTTCAATGATAGTTTAAATGTTTTTAAAAAATAAAAGTTAAAAGAAATTTTAAAAAAACAATTAGGATTTCTGTTTAGGATTCTTCAAGCATAGTTTAAATGTTTTAAAACAATAAAATTTAAAAGAAATTTAAAAAACTAATTAGGATTTCTGCTTTTGATTCTTCAAGGATACTTTAAATGTTTTTAAAAAATAAAAGTTAAAAGAAATTTTCAAAAAGCAATTAGGATTTCTGTTTAGGATTCTTCAAGTATAGTTTAAATGTTTTAAAATTATAAAATTTAAAAGAAATTTAAAAAAAGTAATTATGATTTCTGTTTCGGATTGCTCAAGGATAGTTTCAATTTTTTAAAATTATAAAATTTAAAAGAAATTTTAAAAAAGTTATTAGGATTCCTGTTTTGGGTTCTTCAAGTATAGTTTAAATGTTTTAAAACAATACAATTTAAAACAAATTTAAAAAAAGTAATTAGGATTTCTGTTTTGAATTGTTCAAGGATAGTTTAAATGTTTAAAAGAATAAAATTTAAAACAAATTTAAAAAAAGTAATTATGATTTCTGTTTCGGATTCCTCAAGGATAGTTTAAATGTTTTAAACTTATAAAATTTAAAAGAAATTTTAAAAAACTAATTAGGATTTCTGCTTTTGATTCTTCAATGATAGTTTAAATGTTTTTAAAAAATAAAAGTTAAAAGAAATTTAAAAAAAAACAATTAGGATTTCTGTTTAGGATTCTTCAAGCATAGTTTAAATGTTTTAAAACAATACAATTTAAAACAAATTTAAAAAAAGTAATTAGGATTTCTGTTTTGAATTATTCAAGGATAGTTTAAATGTTTAAAAGAATAAAATTTAAAACAAATTTAAAAAAAGTAATTATGATTTCTGTTTCGGATTCCTCAAGGATAGTTTAAATGTTTTAAAATTATAAAATTTAAAAGAAATTTTAAAAAACTAATTAGGATTTCTGCTTTTGATTCTTCAATGATAGTTTAAATGTTTTTAAAAAATAAAAGTTAAAAGAAATTTTAAAAAAACAATTAGGATTTCTGTTTAGAATTCTTCAAGCATAGTTTAAATGTTTTAAAACAATAAAATTTAAAAGAAATTTGAAAAAAGTAATTATGATTTCTGTTTCGGATTGCTCAAGGATAGTTTAAATTTTTTAAAATTATAAAATTTAAAACAAATTTAAAAAAAGTAATTATGATTTCTGTTTCGGATTGCTCAAGGATAGTTTAAATGTTTTAAAATTATAAAATTTAAAAGAAATTTTAAAAAACTAATTAGGATTTCTGCTTTTGATTCTTCAATGATAGTTTAAATGTTTTTAAAAAATAAAAGTTAAAAGAAATTTTAAAAAAACAATTAGGATTTCTGTTTAGGATTCTTCAAGCATAGTTTAAATGTTTTAAAATTATAAAATTTAAAAGAAATTTAAAAAAAGTAATTATGATTTCTGTTTCGGATTGCTCAAGGATAGTTTCAATTTTTTAAAATTATAAAATTTAAAAGAAATTTTAAAAAAGTTATTAGGATTCCTGTTTTGGGTTCTTCAAGTATAGTTTAAATGTTTTAAAACAATACAATTTAAAACAAATTTAAAAAAAGTAATTAGGATTTCTGTTTTGAATTGTTCAAGGATAGTTTAAATGTTTAAAAGAATAAAATTTAAAACAAATTTAAAAAAAGTAATTGTGATTTCTGTTTTGGATTCCTCAAGGATAGTTTAAATGTTTTAAAATTATAAAATTTAAAAGAAATTTTAAAAAACTAATTAGGATTTCTGCTTTTGATTCTTCATGGATAGTTTAAATGTTTTTAAAAAATAAGAGTTAAAAGAAATTTTAAAAAAGCAATTAGGATTTCTGTATAGGATTCTTCAAGCATAGTTTAAATGTTTTAAAACAATAAAATTTAAAAGAAATTTGAAAAAAGTAATTATGATTTCTGTTTCGGATTGCTCAAGGATAGTTTAAATTTTTTAAAATTATAAAATTTAAAACAAATTTAAAAAAAGTAATTATGATTTCTGTTTCGGATTGCTCAAGGATAGTTTAAATGTTTTAAAATTATAAAATTTAAAAGAAATTTTAAAAAACTAATTAGGATTTCTGCTTTTGATTCTTCAATGATAGTTTAAATGTTTTTAAAAAATAAAAGTTAAAAGAAATTTTAAAAAAACAATTAGGATTTCTGTTTAGGATTCTTCAAGCATAGTTTAAATGTTTTAAAACAATAAAATTTAAAAGAAATTTAAAAAACTAATTAGGATTTCTGTTTTGATTCTTCAAGGATACTTTAAATGTTTTTAAAAAATAAAAGTTAAAAGAAATTTTCAAAAAGCAATTAGGATTTCTGTTTAGGATTCTTCAAGTATAGTTTAAATGTTTTAAAATTATAAAATTTAAAAGAAATTTAAAAAAAGTAATTATGATTTCTGTTTCGGATTGCTCAAGGATAGTTTCAATTTTTTAAAATTATAAAATTTAAAAGAAATTTTAAAAAAGTTATTAGGATTCCTGTTTTGGGTTCTTCAAGTATAGTTTAAATGTTTTAAAACAATACAATTTAAAACAAATTTAAAAAAAGTAATTAGGATTTCTGTTTTGAATTGTTCAAGGATAGTTTAAATGTTTAAAAGAATAAAATTTAAAACAAATTTAAAAAAAGTAATTATGATTTCTGTTTCGGATTCCTCAAGGATAGTTTAAATGTTTTAAAATTATAAAATTTAAAAGAAATTTTAAAAAACTAATTAGGATTTCTGTTTCGGATTGCTCAAGGATAGTTTCAATTTTTTAAAATTATAAAATTTAAAAGAAATTTTAAAAAAGTTATTAGGATTCCTGTTTTGGGTTCTTCAAGTATAGTTTAAATGTTTTAAAACAATACAATTTAAAACAAATTTAAAAAAAGTAATTAGGATTTCTGTTTTGAATTGTTCAAGAATAGTTTTAATGTTTAAAAGAATAAAATTTAAAACAAATTTAAAAAAAGTAATTATGATTTCTGTTTTGGATTCCTCAAGGATAGTTTAAATGTTTTAAAATAATAAAATTTAAAACAAATTTAAAAAAAGTGATTTCTGTTTTGGATTCCTCAAGGATAGTTTAAATGTTTTAAAATTATAAAATTTAAAAGAAATTTAAAAAAAGTAATTATGATTTCTGTTTCGGATTGCTCAAGGATAGTTTCAATTTTTTAAAATTATAAAATTTAAAAGAAATTTTAAAAAAGTTATTAGGATTCCTGTTTTGGGTTCTTCAAGTATAGTTTAAATGTTTTAAAACAATACAATTTAAAACAAATTTAAAAAAAGTAATTAGGATTTCTGTTTTGAATTGTTCAAGAATAGTTTTAATGTTTAAAAGAATAAAATTTAAAACAAATTTAAAAAAAGTAATTATGATTTCTGTTTCGGATTGCTCAAGGATAGTTTAAATCTTTTAAAATTATAAAATTTAAAAGAAATTTTAAAAAACTAATTAGGATTTCTGCTTTTGATTCTTCAATGATAGTTTAAATGTTTTTAAAAAATAAAAGTTAAAAGAAATTTTAAAAAAACAATTAGGATTTCTGTTTAGGATTCTTCAAGCATAGTTTAAATGTTTTAAAACAATAAAATTTAAAAGAAATTTAAAAAACTAATTAGGATTTCTGTTTTTGATTCTTCAAGGATACTTTAAATGTTTTTAAAAAATAAAAGTTAAAAGAAATTTTAAAAAAGCAATTAGAATTTCTGTTTAGGATTCTTCAAGCATAGTTTAAATGTTTTAAAACAATAAAATTTAAAAGAAATTTAAAAAAAGTAATTATGATTTCTGTTTCGGATTGCTCAAGGATAGTTTCAATTTTTTAAAATTATAAAATTTAAAAGAAATTTTAAAAAAGTTATTAGGATTCCTGTTTTGGGTTCTTCAAGTATAGTTTAAATGTTTTAAAACAATACAATTTAAAACAAATTTAAAAAAAGTAATTAGGATTTCTGTTTTGAATTGTTCAAGGATAGTTTAAATGTTTAAAAGAATAAAATTTAAAACAAATTTAAAAAAAGTAATTATGATTTCTGTTTCGGATTCCTCAAGGATAGTTTAGATGTTTTAAACTTATAAAATTTAAAAGAAATTTTAAAAAACTAATTAGGATTTCTGCTTTTGATTCTTCAATGATAGTTTAAATGTTTTTAAAAAATAAAAGTTAAAAGAAATTTAAAAAAAACAATTAGGATTTCTGTTTAGGATTCTTCAAGCATAGTTTAAATGTTTTAAAACAATACAATTTAAAACAAATTTAAAAAAAGTAGTTAGGATTTCTGTTTTGAATTATTCAAGGATAATTTAAATGTTTAAAAGAATAAAATTTAAAACAAATTTAAAAAAAGTAATTATGATTTCTGTTTCGGATTCCTCAAGGATAGTTTAAATGTTTTAAACTTATAAAATTTAAAAGAAATTTTAAAAAACTAATTAGGATTTCTGCTTTTGATTCTTCAATGATAGTTTAAATGTTTTTAAAAAATAAAAGTTAAAAGAAATTTTAAAAAAACAATTAGGATTTCTGTTTAGGATTCTTCAAGCATAGTTTAAATGTTTTAAAACAATAAAATTTAAAAGAAATTTAAAAAACTAATTAGGATTTCTGCTTTTGATTCTTCAAGGATACTTTAAATGTTTTTAAAAAATAAAAGTTAAAAGAAATTTTCAAAAAGCAATTAGGATTTCTGTTTAGGATTCTTCAAGTATAGTTTAAATGTTTTAAAATTATAAAATTTAAAAGAAATTTAAAAAAAGTAATTATGATTTCTGTTTCGGATTGCTCAAGGATAGTTTCAATTTTTTAAAATTATAAAATTTAAAAGAAATTTTAAAAAAGTTATTAGGATTCCTGTTTTGGGTTCTTCAAGTATAGTTTAAATGTTTTAAAACAATACAATTTAAAACAAATTTAAAAAAAGTAATTAGGATTTCTGTTTTGAATTGTTCAAGGATAGTTTAAATGTTTAAAAGAATAAAATTTAAAACAAATTTAAAAAAAGTAATTATGATTTCTGTTTCGGATTCCTCAAGGATAGTTTAAATGTTTTAAACTTATAAAATTTAAAAGAAATTTTAAAAAACTAATTAGGATTTCTGCTTTTGATTCTTCAATGATAGTTTAAATGTTTTTAAAAAATAAAAGTTAAAAGAAATTTTAAAAAAACAATTAGGATTTCTGTTTAGGATTCTTCAAGCATAGTTTAAATGTTTTAAAACAATAAAATTTAAAAGAAATTTAAAAAACTAATTAGGATTTCTGCTTTTGATTCTTCAAGGATACTTTAAATGTTTTTAAAAAATAAAAGTTAAAAGAAATTTTCAAAAAGCAATTAGGATTTCTGTTTAGGATTCTTCAAGTATAGTTTAAATGTTTTAAAATTATAAAATTTAAAAGAAATTTAAAAAAAGTAATTATGATTTCTGTTTCGGATTGCTCAAGGATAGTTTCAATTTTTTAAAATTATAAAATTTAAAAGAAATTTTAAAAAAGTTATTAGGATTCCTGTTTTGGGTTCTTCAAGTATAGTTTAAATGTTTTAAAACAATACAATTTAAAACAAATTTAAAAAAAGTAATTAGGATTTCTGTTTTGAATTGTTCAAGGATAGTTTAAATGTTTAAAAGAATAAAATTTAAAACAAATTTAAAAAAAGTAATTATGATTTCTGTTTCGGATTCCTCAAGGATAGTTTAAATGTTTTAAACTTATAAAATTTAAAAGAAATTTTAAAAAACTAATTAGGATTTCTGCTTTTGATTCTTCAATGATAGTTTAAATGTTTTTAAAAAATAAAAGTTAAAAGAAATTTAAAAAAAAACAATTAGGATTTCTGTTTAGGATTCTTCAAGCATAGTTTAAATGTTTTAAAACAATACAATTTAAAACAAATTTAAAAAAAGTAATTAGGATTTCTGTTTTGAATTATTCAAGGATAGTTTAAATGTTTAAAAGAATAAAATTTAAAACAAATTTAAAAAAAGTAATTATGATTTCTGTTTCGGATTCCTCAAGGATAGTTTAAATGTTTTAAAATTATAAAATTTAAAAGAAATTTTAAAAAACTAATTAGGATTTCTGCTTTTGATTCTTCAATGATAGTTTAAATGTTTTTAAAAAATAAAAGTTAAAAGAAATTTTAAAAAAACAATTAGGATTTCTGTTTAGAATTCTTCAAGCATAGTTTAAATGTTTTAAAACAATAAAATTTAAAAGAAATTTAAAAAACTAATTAGGATTTCTGCTTTTGATTCTTCAAGGATATTTTAAATGTTTTTAAAAAATAAAAGTTAAAAGAAATTTTAAAAAAGCAATTAGGATTTCTGTTTAGGATTCTTCAAGCATAGTTTAAATGTTTTAAAATTATAAAATTTAAAAGAAATTTAAAAAAAGTAATTATGATTTCTGTTTCGGATTGCTCAAGGATAGTTTCAATTTTTTAAAATTATAAAATTTAAAAGAAATTTTAAAAAAGTTATTAGGATTCCTGTTTTGGGTTCTTCAAGTATAGTTTAAATGTTTTAAAACAATACAATTTAAAACAAATTTAAAAAAAGTAATTA
Organism: Populus nigra; assembly: GCF_951802175.1. Lineage (NCBI taxonomy): Eukaryota > Viridiplantae > Streptophyta > Magnoliopsida > Malpighiales > Salicaceae > Populus > Populus nigra. The sequence continues at coordinate 31,078,779 of NC_084853.1, read as the reverse complement.
GGATTTCTGTTTTGAATTGTTCAAGGATAGTTTAAATGTTTAAAAGAATAAAATTTAAAACAAATTTAAAAAAAGTAATTGTGATTTCTGTTTTGGATTCCTCAAGGATAGTTTAAATGTTTTAAAATTATAAAATTTAAAAGAAATTTTAAAAAACTAATTAGGATTTCTGCTTTTGATTCTTCATGGATAGTTTAAATGTTTTTAAAAAATAAGAGTTAAAAGAAATTTTAAAAAAGCAATTAGGATTTCTGTATAGGATTCTTCAAGCATAGTTTAAATGTTTTAAAACAATAAAATTTAAAAGAAATTTGAAAAAAGTAATTATGATTTCTGTTTCGGATTGCTCAAGGATAGTTTAAATTTTTTAAAATTATAAAATTTAAAACAAATTTAAAAAAAGTAATTATGATTTCTGTTTCGGATTGCTCAAGGATAGTTTAAATGTTTTAAAATTATAAAATTTAAAAGAAATTTTAAAAAACTAATTAGGATTTCTGCTTTTGATTCTTCAATGATAGTTTAAATGTTTTTAAAAAATAAAAGTTAAAAGAAATTTTAAAAAAACAATTAGGATTTCTGTTTAGGATTCTTCAAGCATAGTTTAAATGTTTTAAAACAATAAAATTTAAAAGAAATTTAAAAAACTAATTAGGATTTCTGTTTTGATTCTTCAAGGATACTTTAAATGTTTTTAAAAAATAAAAGTTAAAAGAAATTTTCAAAAAGCAATTAGGATTTCTGTTTAGGATTCTTCAAGTATAGTTTAAATGTTTTAAAATTATAAAATTTAAAAGAAATTTAAAAAAAGTAATTATGATTTCTGTTTCGGATTGCTCAAGGATAGTTTCAATTTTTTAAAATTATAAAATTTAAAAGAAATTTTAAAAAAGTTATTAGGATTCCTGTTTTGGGTTCTTCAAGTATAGTTTAAATGTTTTAAAACAATACAATTTAAAACAAATTTAAAAAAAGTAATTAGGATTTCTGTTTTGAATTGTTCAAGGATAGTTTAAATGTTTAAAAGAATAAAATTTAAAACAAATTTAAAAAAAGTAATTATGATTTCTGTTTCGGATTCCTCAAGGATAGTTTAAATGTTTTAAAATTATAAAATTTAAAAGAAATTTTAAAAAACTAATTAGGATTTCTGTTTCGGATTGCTCAAGGATAGTTTCAATTTTTTAAAATTATAAAATTTAAAAGAAATTTTAAAAAAGTTATTAGGATTCCTGTTTTGGGTTCTTCAAGTATAGTTTAAATGTTTTAAAACAATACAATTTAAAACAAATTTAAAAAAAGTAATTAGGATTTCTGTTTTGAATTGTTCAAGAATAGTTTTAATGTTTAAAAGAATAAAATTTAAAACAAATTTAAAAAAAGTAATTATGATTTCTGTTTTGGATTCCTCAAGGATAGTTTAAATGTTTTAAAATAATAAAATTTAAAACAAATTTAAAAAAAGTGATTTCTGTTTTGGATTCCTCAAGGATAGTTTAAATGTTTTAAAATTATAAAATTTAAAAGAAATTTAAAAAAAGTAATTATGATTTCTGTTTCGGATTGCTCAAGGATAGTTTCAATTTTTTAAAATTATAAAATTTAAAAGAAATTTTAAAAAAGTTATTAGGATTCCTGTTTTGGGTTCTTCAAGTATAGTTTAAATGTTTTAAAACAATACAATTTAAAACAAATTTAAAAAAAGTAATTAGGATTTCTGTTTTGAATTGTTCAAGAATAGTTTTAATGTTTAAAAGAATAAAATTTAAAACAAATTTAAAAAAAGTAATTATGATTTCTGTTTCGGATTGCTCAAGGATAGTTTAAATCTTTTAAAATTATAAAATTTAAAAGAAATTTTAAAAAACTAATTAGGATTTCTGCTTTTGATTCTTCAATGATAGTTTAAATGTTTTTAAAAAATAAAAGTTAAAAGAAATTTTAAAAAAACAATTAGGATTTCTGTTTAGGATTCTTCAAGCATAGTTTAAATGTTTTAAAACAATAAAATTTAAAAGAAATTTAAAAAACTAATTAGGATTTCTGTTTTTGATTCTTCAAGGATACTTTAAATGTTTTTAAAAAATAAAAGTTAAAAGAAATTTTAAAAAAGCAATTAGAATTTCTGTTTAGGATTCTTCAAGCATAGTTTAAATGTTTTAAAACAATAAAATTTAAAAGAAATTTAAAAAAAGTAATTATGATTTCTGTTTCGGATTGCTCAAGGATAGTTTCAATTTTTTAAAATTATAAAATTTAAAAGAAATTTTAAAAAAGTTATTAGGATTCCTGTTTTGGGTTCTTCAAGTATAGTTTAAATGTTTTAAAACAATACAATTTAAAACAAATTTAAAAAAAGTAATTAGGATTTCTGTTTTGAATTGTTCAAGGATAGTTTAAATGTTTAAAAGAATAAAATTTAAAACAAATTTAAAAAAAGTAATTATGATTTCTGTTTCGGATTCCTCAAGGATAGTTTAAATGTTTTAAACTTATAAAATTTAAAAGAAATTTTAAAAAACTAATTAGGATTTCTGCTTTTGATTCTTCAATGATAGTTTAAATGTTTTTAAAAAATAAAAGTTAAAAGAAATTTAAAAAAAACAATTAGGATTTCTGTTTAGGATTCTTCAAGCATAGTTTAAATGTTTTAAAACAATACAATTTAAAACAAATTTAAAAAAAGTAATTAGGATTTCTGTTTTGAATTATTCAAGGATAGTTTAAATGTTTAAAAGAATAAAATTTAAAACAAATTTAAAAAAAATAATTATGATTTCTGTTTCAGATTCCTCAAGGATAGTTTAAATGTTTTAAACTTATAAAATTTAAAAGAAATTTTAAAAAACTAATTAGGATTTCTGCTTTTGATTCTTCAATGATAGTTTAAATGTTTTTAAAAAATAAAAGTTAAAAGAAATTTAAAAAAAACAATTAGGATTTCTGTTTAGGATTCTTCAAGCATAGTTTAAATGTTTTAAAACAATAAAATTTAAAAGAAATTTAAAAAACTAATTAGGATTTCTGCTTTTGATTCTTCAAGGATACTTTAAATGTTTTTAAAAAATAAAAGTTAAAAGAAATTTTCAAAAAGCAATTAGGATTTCTGTTTAGGATTCTTCAAGTATAGTTTAAATGTTTTAAAATTATAAAATTTAAAAGAAATTTAAAAAAAGTAATTATGATTTATGTTTCGGATTGCTCAAGGATAGTTTCAATTTTTTAAAATTATAAAATTTAAAAGAAATTTTAAAAAAGTTATTAGGATTCCTGTTTTGGGTTCTTCAAGTATAGTTTAAATGTTTTAAAACAATACAATTTAAAACAAATTTAAAAAAAGTAATTAGGATTTCTGTTTTGAATTGTTCAAGGATAGTTTAAATGTTTAAAAGAATAAAATTTAAAACAAATTTAAAAAAAGTAATTATGATTTCTGTTTCGGATTCCTCAAGGATAGTTTAAATGTTTTAAACTTATAAAATTTAAAAGAAATTTTAAAAAACTAATTAGGATTTCTGCTTTTGATTCTTCAATGATAGTTTAAATGTTTTTAAAAAATAAAAGTTAAAAGAAATTTTAAAAAAACAATTAGGATTTCTGTTTAGGATTCTTCAAGCATAGTTTAAATGTTTTAAAATTATAAAATTTAAAAGAAATTTAAAAAAAGTAATTATGATTTCTGTTTCGGATTGCTCAAGGATAGTTTCAATTTTTTAAAATTATAAAATTTAAAAGAAATTTTAAAAAAGTTATTAGGATTCCTGTTTTGGGTTCTTCAAGTATAGTTTAAATGTTTTAAAACAATACAATTTAAAACAAATTTAAAAAAAGTAATTAGGATTTCTGTTTTGAATTGTTCAAGGATAGTTTAAATGTTTAAAAGAATAAAATTTAAAACAAATTTAAAAAAAGTAATTATGATTTCTGTTTCGGATTCCTCAAGGATAGTTTAAATGTTTTAAACTTATAAAATTTAAAAGAAATTTTAAAAAACTAATTAGGATTTCTGCTTTTGATTCTTCAATGATAGTTTAAATGTTTTTAAAAAATAAAAGTTAAAAGAAATTTAAAAAAAACAATTAGGATTTCTGTTTAGGATTCTTCAAGCATAGTTTAAATGTTTTAAAACAATACAATTTAAAACAAATTTAAAAAAAGTAATTAGGATTTCTGTTTTGAATTATTCAAGGATAGTTTAAATGTTTAAAAGAATAAAATTTAAAACAAATTTAAAAAAAATAATTATGATTTCTGTTTCGGATTCCTCAAGGATAGTTTAAATGTTTTAAACTTATAAAATTTAAAAGAAATTTTAAAAAACTAATTAGGATTTCTGCTTTTGATTCTTCAATGATAGTTTAAATGTTTTTAAAAAATAAAAGTTAAAAGAAATTTTAAAAAAACAATTAGGATTTCTGTTTAGGATTCTTCAAGCATAGTTTAAATGTTTTAAAACAATAAAATTTAAAAGAAATTTAAAAAACTAATTAGGATTTCTGCTTTTGATTCTTCAAGGATACTTTAAATGTTTTTAAAAAATAAAAGTTAAAAGAAATTTTCAAAAAGCAATTAGGATTTCTGTTTAGGATTCTTCAAGTATAGTTTAAATGTTTTAAAATTATAAAATTTAAAAGAAATTTAAAAAAAGTAATTATGATTTCTGTTTCGGATTGCTCAAGGATAGTTTCAATTTTTTAAAATTATAAAATTTAAAAGAAATTTTAAAAAAGTTATTAGGATTCCTGTTTTGGGTTCTTCAAGTATAGTTTAAATGTTTTAAAACAATACAATTTAAAACAAATTTAAAAAAAGTAATTAGGATTTCTGTTTTGAATTGTTCAAGGATAGTTTAAATGTTTAAAAGAATAAAATTTAAAACAAATTTAAAAAAAGTAATTGTGATTTCTGTTTTGGATTCCTCAAGGATAGTTTAAATGTTTTAAAATTATAAAATTTAAAAGAAATTTTAAAAAACTAATTAGGATTTCTGCTTTTGATTCTTCATGGATAGTTTAAATGTTTTTAAAAAATAAGAGTTAAAAGAAATTTTAAAAAAGCAATTAGGATTTCTGTATAGGATTCTTCAAGCATAGTTTAAATGTTTTAAAACAATAAAATTTAAAAGAAATTTGAAAAAAGTAATTATGATTTCTGTTTCGGATTGCTCAAGGATAGTTTAAATTTTTTAAAATTATAAAATTTAAAACAAATTTAAAAAAAGTAATTATGATTTCTGTTTCGGATTGCTCAAGGATAGTTTAAATGTTTTAAAATTATAAAATTTAAAAGAAATTTTAAAAAACTAATTAGGATTTCTGCTTTTGATTCTTCAATGATAGTTTAAATGTTTTTAAAAAATAAAAGTTAAAAGAAATTTTAAAAAAACAATTAGGATTTCTGTTTAGGATTCTTCAAGCATAGTTTAAATGTTTTAAAACAATAAAATTTAAAAGAAATTTAAAAAACTAATTAGGATTTCTGTTTTGATTCTTCAAGGATACTTTAAATGTTTTTAAAAAATAAAAGTTAAAAGAAATTTTCAAAAAGCAATTAGGATTTCTGTTTAGGATTCTTCAAGTATAGTTTAAATGTTTTAAAATTATAAAATTTAAAAGAAATTTAAAAAAAGTAATTATGATTTCTGTTTCGGATTGCTCAAGGATAGTTTCAATTTTTTAAAATTATAAAATTTAAAAGAAATTTTAAAAAAGTTATTAGGATTCCTGTTTTGGGTTCTTCAAGTATAGTTTAAATGTTTTAAAACAATACAATTTAAAACAAATTTAAAAAAAGTAATTAGGATTTCTGTTTTGAATTGTTCAAGGATAGTTTAAATGTTTAAAAGAATAAAATTTAAAACAAATTTAAAAAAAGTAATTATGATTTCTGTTTCGGATTCCTCAAGGATAGTTTAAATGTTTTAAAATTATAAAATTTAAAAGAAATTTTAAAAAACTAATTAGGATTTCTGTTTCGGATTGCTCAAGGATAGTTTCAATTTTTTAAAATTATAAAATTTAAAAGAAATTTTAAAAAAGTTATTAGGATTCCTGTTTTGGGTTCTTCAAGTATAGTTTAAATGTTTTAAAACAATACAATTTAAAACAAATTTAAAAAAAGTAATTAGGATTTCTGTTTTGAATTGTTCAAGAATAGTTTTAATGTTTAAAAGAATAAAATTTAAAACAAATTTAAAAAAAGTAATTATGATTTCTGTTTTGGATTCCTCAAGGATAGTTTAAATGTTTTAAAATAATAAAATTTAAAACAAATTTAAAAAAAGTGATTTCTGTTTTGGATTCCTCAAGGATAGTTTAAATGTTTTAAAATTATAAAATTTAAAAGAAATTTAAAAAAAGTAATTATGATTTCTGTTTCGGATTGCTCAAGGATAGTTTCAATTTTTTAAAATTATAAAATTTAAAAGAAATTTTAAAAAAGTTATTAGGATTCCTGTTTTGGGTTCTTCAAGTATAGTTTAAATGTTTTAAAACAATACAATTTAAAACAAATTTAAAAAAAGTAATTAGGATTTCTGTTTTGAATTGTTCAAGAATAGTTTTAATGTTTAAAAGAATAAAATTTAAAACAAATTTAAAAAAAGTAATTATGATTTCTGTTTCGGATTGCTCAAGGATAGTTTAAATCTTTTAAAATTATAAAATTTAAAAGAAATTTTAAAAAACTAATTAGGATTTCTGCTTTTGATTCTTCAATGATAGTTTAAATGTTTTTAAAAAATAAAAGTTAAAAGAAATTTAAAAAAAACAATTAGGATTTCTGTTTAGGATTCTTCAAGCATAGTTTAAATGTTTTAAAACAATAAAATTTAAAAGAAATTTAAAAAACTAATTAGGATTTCTGTTTTTGATTCTTCAAGGATACTTTAAATGTTTTTAAAAAATAAAAGTTAAAAGAAATTTTAAAAAAGCAATTAGAATTTCTGTTTAGGATTCTTCAAGCATAGTTTAAATGTTTTAAAACAATAAAATTTAAAAGAAATTTAAAAAAAGTAATTATGATTTCTGTTTCGGATTGCTCAAGGATAGTTTCAATTTTTTAAAATTATAAAATTTAAAAGAAATTTTAAAAAAGTTATTAGGATTCCTGTTTTGGGTTCTTCAAGTATAGTTTAAATGTTTTAAAACAATACAATTTAAAACAAATTTAAAAAAAGTAATTAGGATTTCTGTTTTGAATTGTTCAAGGATAGTTTAAATGTTTAAAAGAATAAAATTTAAAACAAATTTAAAAAAAGTAATTATGATTTCTGTTTCGGATTCCTCAAGGATAGTTTAAATGTTTTAAACTTATAAAATTTAAAAGAAATTTTAAAAAACTAATTAGGATTTCTGCTTTTGATTCTTCAATGATAGTTTAAATGTTTTTAAAAAATAAAAGTTAAAAGAAATTAAAAAAAAACAATTAGGATTTCTGTTTAGGATTCTTCAAGCATAGTTTAAATGTTTTAAAACAATACAATTTAAAACAAATTTAAAAAAAGTAATTAGGATTTCTGTTTTGAATTATTCAAGGATAGTTTAAATGTTTAAAAGAATAAAATTTAAAACAAATTTAAAAAAAATAATTATGATTTCTGTTTCGGATTCCTCAAGGATAGTTTAAATGTTTTAAACTTATAAAATTTAAAAGAAATTTTAAAAAACTAATTAGGATTTCTGCTTTTGATTCTTCAATGATAGTTTAAATGTTTTTAAAAAATAAAAGTTAAAAGAAATTTTAAAAAAACAATTAGGATTTCTGTTTAGGATTCTTCAAGCATAGTTTAAATGTTTTAAAACAATAAAATTTAAAAGAAATTTAAAAAACTAATTAGGATTTCTGCTTTTGATTCTTCAAGGATACTTTAAATGTTTTTAAAAAATAAAAGTTAAAAGAAATTTTCAAAAAGCAATTAGGATTTCTGTTTAGGATTCTTCAAGTATAGTTTAAATGTTTTAAAATTATAAAATTTAAAAGAAATTTAAAAAAAGTAATTATGATTTATGTTTCGGATTGCTCAAGGATAGTTTCAATTTTTTAAAATTATAAAATTTAAAAGAAATTTTAAAAAAGTTATTAGGATTCCTGTTTTGGGTTCTTCAAGTATAGTTTAAATGTTTTAAAACAATACAATTTAAAACAAATTTAAAAAAAGTAATTAGGATTTCTGTTTTGAATTGTTCAAGGATAGTTTAAATGTTTAAAAGAATAAAATTTAAAACAAATTTAAAAAAAGTAATTATGATTTCTGTTTCGGATTCCTCAAGGATAGTTTAAATGTTTTAAACTTATAAAATTTAAAAGAAATTTTAAAAAACTAATTAGGATTTCTGCTTTTGATTCTTCAATGATAGTTTAAATGTTTTTTAAAAATAAAAGTTAAAAGAAATTTAAAAAAAACAATTAGGATTTCTGTTTAGGATTCTTCAAGCATAGTTTAAATGTTTTAAAACAATACAATTTAAAACAAATTTAAAAAAAGTAATTAGGATTTCTGTTTTGAATTATTCAAGGATAGTTTAAATGTTTAAAAGAATAAAATTTAAAACAAATTTAAAAAAAGTAATTATGATTTCTGTTTCGGATTCCTCAAGGATAGTTTAAATGTTTTAAAATTATAAAATTTAAAAGAAATTTTAAAAAACTAATTAGGATTTCTGCTTTTGATTCTTCAATGATAGTTTAAATGTTTTTAAAAAATAAAAGTTAAAAGAAATTTTAAAAAAACAATTAGGATTTCTGTTTAGAATTCTTCAAGCATAGTTTAAATGTTTTAAAACAATAAAATTTAAAAGAAATTTAAAAAACTAATTAGGATTTCTGCTTTTGATTCTTCAAGGATACTTTAAATGTTTTTAAAAAATAAAAGTTAAAAGAAATTTTAAAAAAGCAATTAGGATTTCTGTTTAGGATTCTTCAAGCATAGTTTAAATGTTTTAAAATTATAAAATTTAAAAGAAATTTAAAAAAAGTAATTATGATTTCTGTTTCGGATTGCTCAAGGATAGTTTCAATTTTTTAAAATTATAAAATTTAAAAGAAATTTTAAAAAAGTTATTAGGATTCCTGTTTTGGGTTCTTCAAGTATAGTTTAAATGTTTTAAAACAATACAATTTAAAACAAATTTAAAAAAAGTAATTAGGATTTCTGTTTTGAATTGTTCAAGGATAGTTTAAATGTTTAAAAGAATAAAATTTAAAACAAATTTAAAAAAAGTAATTGTGATTTCTGTTTCGGATTCCTCAAGGATAGTTTAAATGTTTTAAAATATAAAATTTAAAAGAAATTTTAAAAAACTAATTAGGATTTCTGCTTTTGATTCTTCATGGATAGTTTAAATGTTTTTAAAAAATAAGAGTTAAAAGAAATTTTAAAAAAGCAATTAGGATTTCTGTATAGGATTCTTCAAGCATCGTTTAAATGTTTTAAAACAATAAAATTTAAAAGAAATTTGAAAAAAGTAATTATGATTTCTGTTTCGGATTGCTCAAGGATAGTTTAAATTTTTTAAAATTATAAAATTTAAAACAAATTTAAAAAAAGTAATTATGATTTCTGTTTCGGATTGCTCAAGGATAGTTTAAATGTTTTAAAATTATAAAATTTAAAAGAAATTTTAAAAAACTAATTAGGATTTCTGCTTTTGATTCTTCAATGATAGTTTAAATGTTTTTAAAAAATAAAAGTTAAAAGAAATTTTAAAAAAACAATTAGGATTTCTGTTTAGGATTCTTCAAGCATAGTTTAAATGTTTTAAAACAATAAAATTTAAAAGAAATTTAAAAAACTAATTAGGATTTCTGCTTTTGATTCTTCAAGGATACTTTAAATGTTTTTAAAAAATAAAAGTTAAAAGAAATTTTCAAAAAGCAATTAGGATTTCTGTTTAGGATTCTTCAAGTATAGTTTAAATGTTTTAAAATTATAAAATTTAAAAGAAATTTAAAAAAAGTAATTATGATTTCTGTTTCGGATTGCTCAAGGATAGTTTCAATTTTTTAAAATTATAAAATTTAAAAGAAATTTTAAAAAAGTTATTAGGATTCCTGTTTTGGGTTCTTCAAGTATAGTTTAAATGTTTTAAAACAATACAATTTAAAACAAATTTAAAAAAAGTAATTAGGATTTCTGTTTTGAATTGTTCAAGGATAGTTTAAATGTTTAAAAGAATAAAATTTAAAACAAATTTAAAAAAAGTAATTGTGATTTCTGTTTCGGATTCCTCAAGGATAGTTTAAATGTTTTAAAATATAAAATTTAAAAGAAATTTTAAAAAACTAATTAGGATTTCTGCTTTTGATTCTTCATGGATAGTTTAAATGTTTTTAAAAAATAAGAGTTAAAAGAAATTTTAAAAAAGCAATTAGGATTTCTGTATAGGATTCTTCAAGCATAGTTTAAATGTTTTAAAACAATAAAATTTAAAAGAAATTTGAAAAAAGTAATTATGATTTCTGTTTCGGATTGCTCAAGGATAGTTTAAATTTTTTAAAATTATAAAATTTAAAACAAATTTAAAAAAAGTAATTATGATTTCTGTTTCGGATTGCTCAAGGATAGTTTAAATGTTTTAAAATTATAAAATTTAAAAGAAATTTTAAAAAACTAATTAGGATTTCTGCTTTTGATTCTTCAATGATAGTTTAAATGTTTTTAAAAAATAAAAGTTAAAAGAAATTTTAAAAAAACAATTAGGATTTCTGTTTAGGATTCTTCAAGCATAGTTTAAATGTTTTAAAACAATAAAATTTAAAAGAAATTTAAAAAACTAATTAGGATTTCTGCTTTTGATTCTTCAAGGATACTTTAAATGTTTTTAAAAAATAAAAGTTAAAAGAAATTTTCAAAAAGCAATTAGGATTTCTGTTTAGGATTCTTCAAGTATAGTTTAAATGTTTTAAAATTATAAAATTTAAAAGAAATTTAAAAAAAGTAATTATGATTTCTGTTTCGGATTGCTCAAGGATAGTTTCAATTTTTTAAAATTATAAAATTTAAAAGAAATTTTAAAAAAGTTATTAGGATTCCTGTTTTGGGTTCTTCAAGTATAGTTTAAATGTTTTAAAACAATACAATTTAAAACAAATTTAAAAAAAGTAATTAGGATTTCTGTTTTGAATTGTTCAAGGATAGTTTAAATGTTTAAAAGAATAAAATTTAAAACAAATTTAAAAAAAGTAATTATGATTTCTGTTTCGGATTCCTCAAGGATAGTTTAAATGTTTTAAAATTATAAAATTTAAAAGAAATTTTAAAAAACTAATTAGGATTTCTGTTTCGGATTGCTCAAGGATAGTTTCAATTTTTTAAAATTATAAAATTTAAAAGAAATTTTAAAAAAGTTATTAGGATTCCTGTTTTGGGTTCTTCAAGTATAGTTTAAATGTTTTAAAACAATACAATTTAAAACAAATTTAAAAAAAGTAATTAGGATTTCTGTTTTGAATTGTTCAAGAATAGTTTTAATGTTTAAAAGAATAAAATTTAAAACAAATTTAAAAAAAGTAATTATGATTTCTGTTTTGGATTCCTCAAGGATAGTTTAAATGTTTTAAAATAATAAAATTTAAAACAAATTTAAAAAAAGTGATTTCTGTTTTGGATTCCTCAAGGATAGTTTAAATGTTTTAAAATTATAAAATTTAAAAGAAATTTAAAAAAAGTAATTATGATTTCTGTTTCGGATTGCTCAAGGATAGTTTCAATTTTTTAAAATTATAAAATTTAAAAGAAATTTTAAAAAAGTTATTAGGATTCCTGTTTTGGGTTCTTCAAGTATAGTTTAAATGTTTTAAAACAATACAATTTAAAACAAATTTAAAAAAAGTAATTAGGATTTCTGTTTTGAATTGTTCAAGAATAGTTTTAATGTTTAAAAGAATAAAATTTAAAACAAATTTAAAAAAAGTAATTATGATTTCTGTTTCGGATTGCTCAAGGATAGTTTAAATCTTTTAAAATTATAAAATTTAAAAGAAATTTTAAAAAACTAATTAGGATTTCTGCTTTTGATTCTTCAATGATAGTTTAAATGTTTTTAAAAAATAAAAGTTAAAAGAAATTTAAAAAAAACAATTAGGATTTCTGTTTAGGATTCTTCAAGCATAGTTTAAATGTTTTAAAACAATAAAATTTAAAAGAAATTTAAAAAACTAATTAGGATTTCTGTTTTTGATTCTTCAAGGATACTTTAAATGTTTTTAAAAAATAAAAGTTAAAAGAAATTTTAAAAAAGCAATTAGAATTTCTGTTTAGGATTCTTCAAGCATAGTTTAAATGTTTTAAAACAATAAAATTTAAAAGAAATTTAAAAAAAGTAATTATGATTTCTGTTTCGGATTGCTCAAGGATAGTTTCAATTTTTTAAAATTATAAAATTTAAAAGAAATTTTAAAAAAGTTATTAGGATTCCTGTTTTGGGTTCTTCAAGTATAGTTTAAATGTTTTAAAACAATACAATTTAAAACAAATTTAAAAAAAGTAATTAGGATTTCTGTTTTGAATTGTTCAAGGATAGTTTAAATGTTTAAAAGAATAAAATTTAAAACAAATTTAAAAAAAGTAATTATGATTTCTGTTTCGGATTCCTCAAGGATAGTTTAAATGTTTTAAACTTATAAAATTTAAAAGAAATTTTAAAAAACTAATTAGGATTTCTGCTTTTGATTCTTCAATGATAGTTTAAATGTTTTTAAAAAATAAAAGTTAAAAGAAATTTAAAAAAAACAATTAGGATTTCTGTTTAGGATTCTTCAAGCATAGTTTAAATGTTTTAAAACAATACAATTTAAAACAAATTTAAAAAAAGTAATTAGGATTTCTGTTTTGAATTATTCAAGGATAGTTTAAATGTTTAAAAGAATAAAATTTAAAACAAATTTAAAAAAAATAATTATGATTTCTGTTTCGGATTCCTCAAGGATAGTTTAAATGTTTTAAACTTATAAAATTTAAAAGAAATTTTAAAAAACTAATTAGGATTTCTGCTTTTGATTCTTCAATGATAGTTTAAATGTTTTTAAAAAATAAAAGTTAAAAGAAATTTTAAAAAAACAATTAGGATTTCTGTTTAGGATTCTTCAAGCATAGTTTAAATGTTTTAAAACAATAAAATTTAAAAGAAATTTAAAAAACTAATTAGGATTTCTGCTTTTGATTCTTCAAGGATACTTTAAATGTTTTTAAAAAATAAAAGTTAAAAGAAATTTTCAAAAAGCAATTAGGATTTCTGTTTAGGATTCTTCAAGTATAGTTTAAATGTTTTAAAATTATAAAATTTAAAAGAAATTTAAAAAAAGTAATTATGATTTCTGTTTCGGATTGCTCAAGGATAGTTTCAATTTTTTAAAATTATAAAATTTAAAAGAAATTTTAAAAAAGTTATTAGGATTCCTGTTTTGGGTTCTTCAAGTATAGTTTAAATGTTTTAAAACAATACAATTTAAAACAAATTTAAAAAAAGTAATTAGGATTTCTGTTTTGAATTGTTCAAGGATAGTTTAAATGTTTAAAAGAATAAAATTTAAAACAAATTTAAAAAAAGTAATTATGATTTCTGTTTCGGATTCCTCAAGGATAGTTTAAATGTTTTAAAATTATAAAATTTAAAAGAAATTTTAAAAAACTAATTAGGATTTCTGTTTCGGATTGCTCAAGGATAGTTTCAATTTTTTAAAATTATAAAATTTAAAAGAAATTTTAAAAAAGTTATTAGGATTCCTGTTTTGGGTTCTTCAAGTATAGTTTAAATGTTTTAAAACAATACAATTTAAAACAAATTTAAAAAAAGTAATTAGGATTTCTGTTTTGAATTGTTCAAGAATAGTTTTAATGTTTAAAAGAATAAAATTTAAAACAAATTTAAAAAAAGTAATTATGATTTCTGTTTTGGATTCCTCAAGGATAGTTTAAATGTTTTAAAATAATAAAATTTAAAACAAATTTAAAAAAAGTGATTTCTGTTTTGGATTCCTCAAGGATAGTTTAAATGTTTTAAAATTATAAAATTTAAAAGAAATTTAAAAAAAGTAATTATGATTTCTGTTTCGGATTGCTCAAGGATAGTTTCAATTTTTTAAAATTATAAAATTTAAAAGAAATTTTAAAAAAGTTATTAGGATTCCTGTTTTGGGTTCTTCAAGTATAGTTTAAATGTTTTAAAACAATACAATTTAAAACAAATTTAAAAAAAGTAATTAGGATTTCTGTTTTGAATTGTTCAAGAATAGTTTTAATGTTTAAAAGAATAAAATTTAAAACAAATTTAAAAAAAGTAATTATGATTTCTGTTTCGGATTGCTCAAGGATAGTTTAAATCTTTTAAAATTATAAAATTTAAAAGAAATTTTAAAAAACTAATTAGGATTTCTGCTTTTGATTCTTCAATGATAGTTTAAATGTTTTTAAAAAATAAAAGTTAAAAGAAATTTAAAAAAAACAATTAGGATTTCTGTTTTGAATTGTTCAAGAATAGTTTTAATGTTTAAAAGAATAAAATTTAAAACAAATTTAAAAAAAGTAATTATGATTTCTGTTTTGGATTCCTCAAGGATAGTTTAAATGTTTTAAAATTATAAAATTTAAAAGAAATTTTAAAAAACTAATTAGGATTTCTGCTTTTGATTCTTCAATGATAGTTTAAATGTTTTTAAAAAATAAAAGTTAAAAGAAATTTAAAAAAAACAATTAGGGTTTCTGTTTAGGATTCTTCAAGCATAGTTTAAATGTTTTAAAATAATACAATTTAAAACAAATTTAAAAAAAGTAATTAGGATTTCTGTTTTGAATTATTCAAGGATAGTTTAAATGTTTAAAAGAATAAAATTTAAAACAAATTTAAAAAAAGTAATTATGATTTCTGTTTCGGATTCCTCAAGGATAGTTTAAATGTTTTAAAATTATAAAATTTAAAAGAAATTTTAAAAAACTAATTAGGATTTCTGCTTTTGATTCTTCAATGATAGTTTAAATGTTTTTAAAAAATAAAAGTTAAAAGAAATTTTAAAAAAAAAATTACGATTTCTGTTTAGGATTCTTCAAGCATAGTTTAAATGTTTTAAAACAATAAAATTTAAAAGAAATTTAAAAAACTAATTAGGATTTCTGCTTTTGATTCTTCAAGGATACTTTAAATGTTTTTAAAAAATAAAAGTTAAAAGAAATTTTCAAAAAGCACAATAAAATTTAAAAGAAATTTAAAAAAAGTAATTATGATTTCTGTTTCGGATTGCTCAAGGATAGTTTAAATTTTTTGAAATTATAAAATTTAAAAGAAAGTTTAAAAAACTAAATAGGATTTCTGCTTTTGATTCTTCAAGGATAGTTTAAATGTTTAAAAATAATAAAATTTAAAAGAAATTTTAAAAAATTAATTAGGATTTCTGTTTTGGATTCTTCAAACATAGTTTAAATGTTTTAAAACAATAAAATTTAAAAGAAATTTAAAAAAAGTAATTATGATTTCTGTTTCGGATTCCTCAAGGATAGTTTAAATGTTTTAAAATTATAAAATTTAAAAGAAATTTTAAAAAAACTAATTAGGATTTCTGCTTTTGATTCTTCATGGATAGTTTAAATTTTTTTAAAAAATAAAAGTTAAAAGAAATTTTAAAAAAGCAATTAGGATTTCTGTTTAGTATTCTTCAAGCATAGTTTAAATGCTTTAAAACAATAAAATTTAAAACAAATTTATAAAAAATAATTATGATTTCTGTTTCGGATTCCTCAAGGATAGTTTAAATGTTTTAAAATTATAAAATTTAAAAGAAATTTTAAAAAACTAATTAGGATTTCTGCTTTTGATTCTTCATGGATAGTTTAAATGTTTTTTAAAAATAAAAGTTAAAAGAAATTTTAAAAAAGCAATTAGGATTTCTGTTTAGGATTCTTCAAGCATAGTTTAAATGTTTTAAAAGAATAAAATTTAAAAGAAATTTTAAAAAACTAATTAGGATTTCTGTTTTGGATTCTTCAAGCATAGTTTAAATGTTTTAAAACAATAAAATATAAAAGAAATTTAAAAAAAGTAATTATGATTTCTGTTTCGGATTGCTCAAGGATAGTTTAAATTTTTTGAAATTATAAAATTTAAAAGAAATTTTAAAAAACTAAATAGGATTTCTGCTTTTGATTCTTCATGGATAGTTTAAATGTTTTTTAAAAATAAAAGTTAAAAGAAATTTTAAAAAAGCAATTAGGATTTCTGTTTAGGATTCTTCTAGCATAGTTTAAATGTTTTAAAACAATAAAATTTAAAACAAATTTAAAAAAAATAATTATGATTTCTGTTTCGGATTCTTCAAGGATAGTTTAAATGTTTTCAAATTATAAAATTTAAAAGAAATTTTAAAAAACTAATTAGGATTTCTGCTTTTGATTCTTCAAGGATAGTTTGAATGTTTTTAAAAAATAAAAGTTAAAAGAAATTTTAAAAAAGCAATTAGGATTTCTGTTTAGGATTCTTCAAGCATAGTTTAAATGTTTTAAAACAATAAAATTTAAAAGAAATTTAAAAAAAGTAATTATGATTTATGTTTCGGATTGCTCAAGGATAGTTTCAATTTTTTAAAATTATAAAATTTAAAAGAAATTTTAAAAAAGTTATTAGGATTCCTGTTTTGGGTTCTTCAAGTATAGTTTAAATGTTTTAAAACAATACAATTTAAAAGAAATTTAAAAAAAGTAATTAGGATTTCTGTTTTGAATTCTTCAAGGATAGTTTAAATGTTTAAAAGAATAAAATTTAAAACAAATTTTTTTAAAAAAATTATGATTTCTGTTTCGGATTCTTCAAGCATAGTTTAAATGTTTTAAAACAATAAAATTTAAAAGAAATTTAAAAAAAGTAATTATGATTTCTATTTCGGATTGCTCAAGGATAGTTTCAATTTTTTGAAATTATAAAATTTAAAAGAAATTTTAAAAAACTAAATAGGATTTCTGCTTTTGATTCTTCAAGGATAGTTTAAATGTTTTAAAACAATACAATTTAAAACAAATTTTAAAAAACTAATTAGGATTTCTGTTTTGGATTCTTCAAGCATAGTTTAAATGTTTTAAAAAAATAAAATTTAAAACAAATTTAAAAAAAATAATTATGATTTCTGTTTCGGATTCTTCAAGGATAGTTTAAATGTTTTAAAATTATAAAATTTAAAAGAAATTTTAAAAAACTAATTAGGATTTCTGCTTTTGATTCTTCAAGGATAGTTTAAATGTTTTTTAAAAATAAAAGTTAAAAGAAATTTTAAAAAAGCAATTAGGATTTCTGTTTTGGATTCTTCAAGCATAGTTTAAATGTTTTAAAACAATAAAATTTAAAAGAAATTTTAAAAAAGTAATTATGATTTCTGTTTCGGATTGTTCAAGGATAGTTTAAATTTTTTGAAATTATAAAATTTAAAAGAAATTTTAAAAAACTAAATAGGATTTCTGCTTTTGATTCTTCAAGGATAGTTTAAATGTTTTAAAACAATACAATTTAAAACAAATTTTAAAAAACTAATTAGGATTTCTGTTTTGGATTCTTCAAGCATAGTTTAAATGTTTTAAAACAATAAAATTTAAAAGAAATTTAAAAAAAGTAATTATGATTTCTGTTTCGGATTGC
The DNA here is from genome assembly GCF_951802175.1 of Populus nigra. Taxonomy (NCBI): domain Eukaryota; kingdom Viridiplantae; phylum Streptophyta; class Magnoliopsida; order Malpighiales; family Salicaceae; genus Populus; species Populus nigra. The sequence goes on along the minus strand of NC_084853.1, from coordinate 31,061,167 downwards.
TCAAGGATAGTTTAAATTTTTTAAAATTATAAAATTTAAAAGAAATTTTAAAAAACTAAATAGGATTTCTGCTTTTGATTCTTCAAGGATAGTTTAATTGTTTTAAAATAATAAAATTTATAAGAAATTTTAAAAAACTAATTAGAATTTCTGTTTTTGATTCTTCAATCATAGTTTAAATGTTTTAAAACAATAAAATTTAAAAGAAATTTAAAAAAAGTAATTATGATTTCTCTTTCGGATTGCTTAAGGATAATTTAAATTTTTTTAAATTATAAAATTTAAAAGAAATTTTAAAAAACTAAATAGGATTTCTGCTTTTGATTCTTCAAGGATAGTTTAAATGTTTTAAAATAATAAAATTTAAAAGCAATTTTAAAAAACTAATTAGGATTTCTGTTTTGGATTCTTCAAGCATAGTTTAAATGTTTTAAAACAATAAAATTTAAAAGAAAATTAAAAAAAGTAGTTATGATTTCTCTTTCGGATTCTTCAAGGATAGTTTAAATGTTTTAAAATAATAAAATTTAAAAGAAGTTTTAAAAAACTAATTAGGATTTCTGTTTTGGATTCGTCAAGCATAGTTTAAATGTTTTAAAACAATAAAATTTAAAAGAAATTTAAAAAAAGTAATTATGATTTCTGTTTCGGATTGCTCAAGGATAGTTTAAATTTTTTGAAATTATAAAATTTAAAAGAAAGTTTAAAAAACTAAATAGGATTTCTGCTTTTGATTCTTCAAGGATAGTTTAAATGTTTAAAAATAATAAAATTTAAAAGAAATTTTAAAAAATTAATTAGGATTTCTGTTTTGGATTCTTCAAACATAGTTTAAATGTTTTAAAACAATAAAATTTAAAAGAAATTTAAAAAAGTAATTATGATTTCTGTTTCGGATTCCTCAAGGATAGTTTAAATGTTTTAAAATTATAAAATTTAAAAGAAATTTTAAAAAACTAATTAGGATTTCTGCTTTTGATTCTTCAAGGATAGTTTAAATGTTTTTAAAAAATAAAATTTAAAAGAAATTTTAAAAAAGCAATTAGGATTTCTGTTTAGGATTCTTCAAGCATAGTTTAAATGTTTTAAAATAATAAAATTTAAAAGAAATTTTAAAAAACTAATTAGGATTTCTGTTTTGGATTCTTCAAGCATAGTTTAAATGTTTTAAAACAATAAAATTTAAAACAAATTTAAAAAAAGTAATTATGATTTCTGTTTCGGATTCCTCAAGGATAGTTTAAATGTTTTAAAATTATAAAATTTAAAAGAAATTTTAAAAAAACTAATTAGGATTTCTGCTTTTGATTCTTCATGGATAGTTTAAATTTTTTTAAAAAATAAAAGTTAAAAGAAATTTTAAAAAAGCAATTAGGATTTCTGTTTAGTATTCTTCAAGCATAGTTTAAATGCATTAAAACAATAAAATTTAAAACAAATTTATAAAAAATAATTATGATTTCTATTTCGGATTCCTCAAGGATAGTTTAAATGTTTTAAAATTATAAAATTTAAAAGAAATTTTAAAAAACTAATTAGGATTTCTGCTTTTGATTCTTCATGGATAGTTTAAATGTTTTTTAAAAATAAAAGTTAAAAGAAATTTTAAAAAAGCAATTAGGATTTCTGTTTAGGATTCTTCAAGCATAGTTTAAATGTTTTAAAATAATAAAATTTAAAAGAAATTTTAAAAAACTAATTAGGATTTCTGTTTTGGATTCTTCAAGCATAGTTTAAATGTTTTAAAACAATAAAATATAAAAGAAATTTAAAAAAAGTAATTATGATTTCTGTTTCGGATTGCTCAAGGATAGTTTAAATTTTTTGAAATTATAAAATTTAAAAGAAATTTTAAAAAACTAAATAGGATTTCTGCTTTTGATTCTTCATGGATAGTTTAAATGTTTTTTAAAAATAAAAGTTAAAAGAAATTTTAAAAAAGCAATTAGGATTTCTGTTTAGGATTCTTCTAGCATAGTTTAAATGTTTTAAAACAATAAAATTTAAAACAAATTTAAAAAAAATAATTATGATTTCTGTTTCGGATTCTTCAAGGATAGTTTAAATGTTTTCAAATTATAAAATTTAAAAGAAATTTTAAAAAACTAATTAGGATTTCTGCTTTTGATTCTTCAAGGATAGTTTAAATGTTTTTAAAAAATAAAAGTTAAAAGAAATTTTAAAAAAGCAATTAGGATTTCTGTTTAGGATTCTTCAAGCATAGTTTAAATGTTTTAAAACAATAAAATTTAAAAGAAATTTAAAAAAAGTAATTATGATTTCTGTTTCGGATTGCTCAAGGATAGTTTCAATTTTTTAAAATTATAAAATTTAAAAGAAATTTTAAAAAAGTTATTAGGATTCCTGTTTTGGGTTCTTGAAGTATAGTTTAAATGTTTTAAAACAATACAATTTAAAAGAAATTTAAAAAAAGTAATTAGGATTTCTGTTTTGAATTCTTCAAGGATAGTTTAAATGTTTAAAAGAATAAAATTTAAAACAAATTTTTAAAAAAAAATTATGATTTCTGTTTTGGATTCCTCAAGGATAGTTTAAATGTTTTAAAATTATAAAATTTAAAAGAAATTTTAAAAAACTAATTCGGATTTCTGCTTTTGATTCTTCAATGATAGTTTAAATGTTTTTAAAAAATAAAAGTTAAAAGAAATTTTAAAAAAGTAATTATGATTTCTGTTTCGGATTCCTCAAGGATAGTTTAAATGTTTTAAAATTATAAAATTTAAAAGAAATTTTAAAAAACTAATTAGGATTTCTGCTTTTGATTCTTCATGGATAGTTTAAATGTTTTTAAAAAATAAAAGTTAAAAGAAATTTTAAAAAAGCAATTAGGATTTATGTTTAGGATTCTTCAAGCATAGTTTAAATGTTTTAAAACAATAAAATTTAAAAGAAATTTAAAAAAAGTAATTATGATTTCTGTTTCGGATTGCTCAAGGATAGTTTAAATGTTTTAAAATTATAAAATTTAAAAGAAATTTTAAAAAACTAATTAGGATTTCTGCTTTTGATTCTTCATGGATAGTTTAAATGTTTTTAAAAAATAAAAGTTATAAGAAATTTTAAAAAACTAATTAGAATTTCTGTTCTGGATTCTTCAATCATAGTTTAAATGTTTCAAAACAATAAAATTTAAAAGAAATTTAAAAAAAGTAATTATGATTTCTCTTTCGGATTGCTTAAGGATAGTTTAAATTTTTTGAAATTATAAAATTTAAAAGAAATTTTAAAAAAGTTTTTAGGATTCCTGTTTTGGATTCTTCAAGCATAGTTTAGATGTTTTAAAACAATAAAATTTAAAAGAAATTTAAAAAAAGTAATTATGATTTCTGTTTCGGATTGCTCAAGGATAGTTTAAATTTTTTGAAATTATAAAATTTAAAAGAAATTTTAAAAAACTAAATAGGATTTCTGCTTTTGATTCTTCATGGATAGTTTAAATGTTTTTTAAAAATAAAAGTTAAAAGAAATTTTAAAAAAGCAATTAGGATTTCTGTTTAGGATTCTTCTAGCATAGTTTAAATGTTTTAAAACAATAAAATTTAAAACAAATTTAAAAAAAATAATTATGATTTCTGTTTCGGATTCTTCAAGGATAGTTTAAATGTTTTCAAATTATAAAATTTAAAAGAAATTTTAAAAAACTAATTAGGATTTCTGCTTTTGATTCTTCAAGGATAGTTTAAATGTTTTTAAAAAATAAAAGTTAAAAGAAATTTTAAAAAAGCAATTAGGATTTCTGTTTAGGATTCTTCAAGCATAGTTTAAATGTTTTAAAACAATAAAATTTAAAAGAAATTTAAAAAAAGTAATTATGATTTCTGTTTCGGATTGCTCAAGGATAGTTTCAATTTTTTAAAATTATAAAATTTAAAAGAAATTTTAAAAAAGTTATTAGGATTCCTGTTTTGGGTTCTTGAAGTATAGTTTAAATGTTTTAAAACAATACAATTTAAAAGAAATTTTAAAAAAGTAATTAGGATTTCTGTTTTGAATTCTTCAAGGATAGTTTAAATGTTTAAAAGAATAAAATTTAAAACAAATTTTTTAAAAAAAATTATGATTTCTGTTTTGGATTCCTCAAGGATAGTTTAAATGTTTTAAAATTATAAAATTTAAAAGAAATTTTAAAAAACTAATTCGGATTTCTGCTTTTGATTCTTCAATGATAGTTTAAATGTTTTTAAGAAATAAAAGTTAAAAGAAATTTTAAAAAAGTAATTATGATTTCTGTTTCGGATTCCTCAAGGATAGTTTAAATGTTTTAAAATTATAAAATTTAAAAGAAATTTTAAAAAACTAATTAGGATTTCTGCTTTTGATTCTTCATGGATAGTTTAAATGTTTTTAAAAAATAAAAGTTAAAAGAAATTTTAAAAAAGCAATTAGGATTTATGTTTAGGATTCTTCAAGCATAGTTTAAATGTTTTAAAACAATAAAATTTAAAAGAAATTTAAAAAAAGTAATTATGATTTCTGTTTCGGATTGCTCAAGGATAGTTTAAATGTTTTAAAATTATAAAATTTAAAAGAAATTTTAAAAAACTAATTAGGATTTCTGCTTTTGATTCTTCATGGATAGTTTAAATGTTTTTAAAAAATAAAAGTTATAAGAAATTTTAAAAAACTAATTAGAATTTCTGTTCTGGATTCTTCAATCATAGTTTAAATGTTTCAAAACAGTAAAATTTAAAAGAAATTTAAAAAAAGTAATTATGATTTCTCTTTCGGATTGCTTAAGGATAGTTTAAATTTTTTGAAATTATAAAATTTAAAAGAAATTTTAAAAAAGTTTTTAGGATTCCTGTTTTGGATTCTTCAAGCATAGTTTAGATGTTTTAAAACAATAAAATTTAAAAGAAATTTAAAAAAAGTAATTATGATTTCTGTTTCGGATTGCTCAAGGATAGTTTAAATTTTTTGAAATTATAAAATTTAAAAGAAATTTTAAAAAACTAAATAGGATTTCTGCTTTTGATTCTTCATGGATAGTTTAAATGTTTTTTAAAAATAAAAGTTAAAAGAAATTTTAAAAAAGCAATTAGGATTTCTGTTTAGGATTCTTCTAGCATAGTTTAAATGTTTTAAAACAATAAAATTTAAAACAAATTTAAAAAAAATAATTATGATTTCTGTTTCGGATTCTTCAAGGATAGTTTAAATGTTTTCAAATTATAAAATTTAAAAGAAATTTTAAAAAACTAATTAGGATTTCTGCTTTTGATTCTTCAAGGATAGTTTAAATGTTTTTAAAAAATAAAAGTTAAAAGAAATTTTAAAAAAGCAATTAGGATTTCTGTTTAGGATTCTTCAAGCATAGTTTAAATGTTTTAAAACAATAAAATTTAAAAGAAATTTAAAAAAAGTAATTATGATTTCTGTTTCGGATTGCTCAAGGATAGTTTCAATTTTTTAAAATTATAAAATTTAAAAGAAATTTTAAAAAAGTTATTAGGATTCCTGTTTTGGGTTCTTGAAGTATAGTTTAAATGTTTTAAAACAATACAATTTAAAAGAAATTTAAAAAAAGTAATTAGGATTTCTGTTTTGAATTCTTCAAGGATAGTTTAAATGTTTAAAAGAATAAAATTTAAAACAAATTTTTAAAAAAAAATTATGATTTCTGTTTTGGATTCCTCAAGGATAGTTTAAATGTTTTAAAATTATAAAATTTAAAAGAAATTTTAAAAAACTAATTCGGATTTCTGCTTTTGATTCTTCAATGATAGTTTAAATGTTTTTAAAAAATAAAAGTTAAAAGAAATTTTAAAAAAGTAATTATGATTTCTGTTTCGGATTCCTCAAGGATAGTTTAAATGTTTTAAAATTATAAAATTTAAAAGAAATTTTAAAAAACTAATTAGGATTTCTGCTTTTGATTCTTCATGGATAGTTTAAATGTTTTTAAAAAATAAAAGTTAAAAGAAATTTTAAAAAAGCAATTAGGATTTATGTTTAGGATTCTTCAAGCATAGTTTAAATGTTTTAAAACAATAAAATTTAAAAGAAATTTAAAAAAAGTAATTATGATTTCTGTTTCGGATTGCTCAAGGATAGTTTAAATGTTTTAAAATTATAAAATTTAAAAGAAATTTTAAAAAACTAATTAGGATTTCTGCTTTTGATTCTTCATGGATAGTTTAAATGTTTTTAAAAAATAAAAGTTATAAGAAATTTTAAAAAACTAATTAGAATTTCTGTTCTGGATTCTTCAATCATAGTTTAAATGTTTCAAAACAATAAAATTTAAAAGAAATTTAAAAAAAGTAATTATGATTTCTCTTTCGGATTGCTTAAGGATAGTTTAAATTTTTTGAAATTATAAAATTTAAAAGAAATTTTAAAAAAGTTTTTAGGATTCCTGTTTTGGATTCTTTAAGCATAGTTTAGATGTTTTAAAACAATAAAATTTAAAAGAAATTTAAAAAAAGTAATTATGATTTCTGTTTCGGATTGCTCAAGGATAGTTTAAATTTTTTGAAATTATAAAATTTAAAAGAAATTTTAAAAAACTAAATAGGATTTCTGCTTTTGATTCTTCATGGATAGTTTAAATGTTTTTTAAAAATAAAAGTTAAAAGAAATTTTAAAAAAGCAATTAGGATTTCTGTTTAGGATTCTTCTAGCATAGTTTAAATGTTTTAAAACAATAAAATTTAAAACAAATTTAAAAAAAATAATTATGATTTCTGTTTCGGATTCTTCAAGGATAGTTTAAATGTTTTCAAATTATAAAATTTAAAAGAAATTTTAAAAAACTAATTAGGATTTCTGCTTTTGATTCTTCAAGGATAGTTTAAATGTTTTTAAAAAATAAAAGTTAAAAGAAATTTTAAAAAAGCAATTAGGATTTCTGTTTAGGATTCTTCAAGCATAGTTTAAATGTTTTAAAACAATAAAATTTAAAAGAAATTTAAAAAAAGTAATTATGATTTCTGTTTCGGATTGCTCAAGGATAGTTTCAATTTTTTAAAATTATAAAATTTAAAAGAAATTTTAAAAAAGTTATTAGGATTCCTGTTTTGGGTTCTTGAAGTATAGTTTAAATGTTTTAAAACAATACAATTTAAAAGAAATTTAAAAAAAGTAATTAGGATTTCTGTTTTGAATTCTTCAAGGATAGTTTAAATGTTTAAAAGAATAAAATTTAAAACAAATTTTTAAAAAAAAATTATGATTTCTGTTTTGGATTCCTCAAGGATAGTTTAAATGTTTTAAAATTATAAAATTTAAAAGAAATTTTAAAAAACTAATTCGGATTTCTGCTTTTGATTCTTTAATGATAGTTTAAATGTTTTTAAAAAATAAAAGTTAAAAGAAATTTTAAAAAAGTAATTATGATTTCTGTTTCGGATTCCTCAAGGATAGTTTAAATGTTTTAAAATTATAAAATTTAAAAGAAATTTTAAAAAACTAATTAGGATTTCTGCTTTTGATTCTTCATGGATAGTTTAAATGTTTTTAAAAAATAAAAGTTAAAAGAAATTTTAAAAAAGCAATTAGGATTTATGTTTAGGATTCTTCAAGCATAGTTTAAATGTTTTAAAACAATAAAATTTAAAAGAAATTTAAAAAAAGTAATTATGATTTCTGTTTCGGATTGCTCAAGGATAGTTTAAATGTTTTAAAATTATAAAATTTAAAAGAAATTTTAAAAAACTAATTAGGATTTCTGCTTTTGATTCTTCATGGATAGTTTAAATGTTTTTAAAAAATAAAAGTTATAAGAAATTTTAAAAAACTAATTAGAATTTCTGTTCTGGATTCTTCAATCATAGTTTAAATGTTTCAAAACAATAAAATTTAAAAGAAATTTAAAAAAAGTAATTATGATTTCTCTTTCGGATTGCTTAAGGATAGTTTAAATTTTTTGAAATTATAAAATTTAAAAGAAATTTTAAAAAAGTTTTTAGGATTCCTGTTTTGGATTCTTCAAGCATAGTTTAGATGTTTTAAAACAATAAAATTTAAAAGAAATTTAAAAAAAGTAATTATGATTTCTGTTTCGGATTGCTCAAGGATAGTTTAAATTTTTTGAAATTATAAAATTTAAAAGAAATTTTAAAAAACTAAATAGGATTTCTGCTTTTGATTCTTCATGGATAGTTTAAATGTTTTTTAAAAATAAAAGTTAAAAGAAATTTTAAAAAAGCAATTAGGATTTCTGTTTAGGATTCTTCTAGCATAGTTTAAATGTTTTAAAACAATAAAATTTAAAACAAATTTAAAAAAAATAATTATGATTTCTGTTTCGGATTCTTCAAGGATAGTTTAAATGTTTTCAAATTATAAAATTTAAAAGAAATTTTAAAAAACTAATTAGGATTTCTGCTTTTGATTCTTCAAGGATAGTTTAAATGTTTTTAAAAAATAAAAGTTAAAAGAAATTTTAAAAAAGCAATTAGGATTTCTGTTTAGGATTCTTCAAGCATAGTTTAAATGTTTTAAAACAATAAAATTTAAAAGAAATTTAAAAAAAGTAATTATGATTTCTGTTTCGGATTGCTCAAGGATAGTTTCAATTTTTTAAAATTATAAAATTTAAAAGAAATTTTAAAAAAGTTATTAGGATTCCTGTTTTGGGTTCTTGAAGTATAGTTTAAATGTTTTAAAACAATACAATTTAAAAGAAATTTAAAAAAAGTAATTAGGATTTCTGTTTTGAATTCTTCAAGGATAGTTTAAATGTTTAAAAGAATAAAATTTAAAACAAATTTTTAAAAAAAAATTATGATTTCTGTTTTGGATTCCTCAAGGATAGTTTAAATGTTTTAAAATTATAAAATTTAAAAGAAATTTTAAAAAACTAATTCGGATTTCTGCTTTTGATTCTTCAATGATAGTTTAAATGTTTTTAAAAAATAAAAGTTAAAAGAAATTTTAAAAAAGTAATTATGATTTCTGTTTCGGATTCCTCAAGGATAGTTTAAATGTTTTAAAATTATAAAATTTAAAAGAAATTTTAAAAAACTAATTAGGATTTCTGCTTTTGATTCTTCATGGATAGTTTAAATGTTTTTAAAAAATAAAAGTTAAAAGAAATTTTAAAAAAGCAATTAGGATTTATGTTTAGGATTCTTCAAGCATAGTTTAAATGTTTTAAAACAATAAAATTTAAAAGAAATTTAAAAAAAGTAATTATGATTTCTGTTTCGGATTGCTCAAGGATAGTTTAAATGTTTTAAAATTATAAAATTTAAAAGAAATTTTAAAAAACTAATTAGGATTTCTGCTTTTGATTCTTCATGGATAGTTTAAATGTTTTTAAAAAATAAAAGTTATAAGAAATTTTAAAAAACTAATTAGAATTTCTGTTCTGGATTCTTCAATCATAGTTTAAATGTTTCAAAACAATAAAATTTAAAAGAAATTTAAAAAAAGTAATTATGATTTCTCTTTCGGATTGCTTAAGGATAGTTTAAATTTTTTGAAATTATAAAATTTAAAAGAAATTTTAAAAAAGTTTTTAGGATTCCTGTTTTGGATTCTTCAAGCATAGTTTAGATGTTTTAAAACAATAAAATTTAAAAGAAATTTAAAAAAAGTAATTATGATTTCTGTTTCGGATTGCTCAAGGATAGTTTAAATTTTTTGAAATTATAAAATTTAAAAGAAATTTTAAAAAACTAAATAGGATTTCTGCTTTTGATTCTTCATGGATAGTTTAAATGTTTTTTAAAAATAAAAGTTAAAAGAAATTTTAAAAAAGCAATTAGGATTTCTGTTTAGGATTCTTCTAGCATAGTTTAAATGTTTTAAAACAATAAAATTTAAAACAAATTTAAAAAAAATAATTATGATTTCTGTTTCGGATTCTTCAAGGATAGTTTAAATGTTTTCAAATTATAAAATTTAAAAGAAATTTTAAAAAACTAATTAGGATTTCTGCTTTTGATTCTTCAAGGATAGTTTAAATGTTTTTAAAAAATAAAAGTTAAAAGAAATTTTAAAAAAGCAATTAGGATTTCTGTTTAGGATTCTTCAAGCATAGTTTAAATGTTTTAAAACAATAAAATTTAAAAGAAATTTAAAAAAAGTAATTATGATTTCTGTTTCGGATTGCTCAAGGATAGTTTCAATTTTTTAAAATTATAAAATTTAAAAGAAATTTTAAAAAAGTTATTAGGATTCCTGTTTTGGGTTCTTGAAGTATAGTTTAAATGTTTTAAAACAATACAATTTAAAAGAAATTTTAAAAAAGTAATTAGGATTTCTGTTTTGAATTCTTCAAGGATAGTTTAAATGTTTAAAAGAATAAAATTTAAAACAAATTTTTTAAAAAAAATTATGATTTCTGTTTTGGATTCCTCAAGGATAGTTTAAATGTTTTAAAATTATAAAATTTAAAAGAAATTTTAAAAAACTAATTCGGATTTCTGCTTTTGATTCTTCAATGATAGTTTAAATGTTTTTAAGAAATAAAAGTTAAAAGAAATTTTAAAAAAGTAATTATGATTTCTGTTTCGGATTCCTCAAGGATAGTTTAAATGTTTTAAAATTATAAAATTTAAAAGAAATTTTAAAAAACTAATTAGGATTTCTGCTTTTGATTCTTCATGGATAGTTTAAATGTTTTTAAAAAATAAAAGTTAAAAGAAATTTTAAAAAAGCAATTAGGATTTATGTTTAGGATTCTTCAAGCATAGTTTAAATGTTTTAAAACAATAAAATTTAAAAGAAATTTAAAAAAAGTAATTATGATTTCTGTTTCGGATTGCTCAAGGATAGTTTAAATGTTTTAAAATTATAAAATTTAAAAGAAATTTTAAAAAACTAATTAGGATTTCTGCTTTTGATTCTTCATGGATAGTTTAAATGTTTTTAAAAAATAAAAGTTATAAGAAATTTTAAAAAACTAATTAGAATTTCTGTTCTGGATTCTTCAATCATAGTTTAAATGTTTCAAAACAATAAAATTTAAAAGAAATTTAAAAAAAGTAATTATGATTTCTCTTTCGGATTGCTTAAGGATAGTTTAAATTTTTTGAAATTATAAAATTTAAAAGAAATTTTAAAAAAGTTTTTAGGATTCCTGTTTTGGATTCTTCAAGCATAGTTTAGATGTTTTAAAACAATAAAATTTAAAAGAAATTTAAAAAAAGTAATTATGATTTCTGTTTCGGATTGCTCAAGGATAGTTTAAATTTTTTGAAATTATAAAATTTAAAAGAAATTTTAAAAAACTAAATAGGATTTCTGCTTTTGATTCTTCATGGATAGTTTAAATGTTTTTTAAAAATAAAAGTTAAAAGAAATTTTAAAAAAGCAATTAGGATTTCTGTTTAGGATTCTTCTAGCATAGTTTAAATGTTTTAAAACAATAAAATTTAAAAGAAATTTAAAAAAAATAATTATGATTTCTGTTTCGGATTCTTCAAGGATAGTTTAAATGTTTTCAAATTATAAAATTTAAAAGAAATTTTAAAAAACTAATTAGGATTTCTGCTTTTGATTCTTCAAGGATAGTTTAAATGTTTTTAAAAAATAAAAGTTAAAAGAAATTTTAAAAAAGCAATTAGGATTTCTGTTTAGGATTCTTCAAGCATAGTTTAAATGTTTTAAAACAATAAAATTTAAAAGAAATTTAAAAAAAGTAATTATGATTTCTGTTTCGGATTGCTCAAGGATAGTTTCAATTTTTTAAAATTATAAAATTTAAAAGAAATTTTAAAAAAGTTATTAGGATTCCTGTTTTGGGTTCTTGAAGTATAGTTTAAATGTTTTAAAACAATACAATTTAAAAGAAATTTAAAAAAAGTAATTAGGATTTCTGTTTTGAATTCTTCAAGGATAGTTTAAATGTTTAAAAGAATAAAATTTAAAACAAATTTTTAAAAAAAAATTATGATTTCTGTTTTGGATTCCTCAAGGATAGTTTAAATGTTTTAAAATTATAAAATTTAAAAGAAATTTTAAAAAACTAATTCGGATTTCTGCTTTTGATTCTTCAATGATAGTTTAAATGTTTTTAAAAAATAAAAGTTAAAAGAAATTTTAAAAAAGTAATTATGATTTCTGTTTCGGATTCCTCAAGGATAGTTTAAATGTTTTAAAATTATAAAATTTAAAAGAAATTTTAAAAAACTAATTAGGATTTCTGCTTTTGATTCTTCATGGATAGTTTAAATGTTTTTAAAAAATAAAAGTTAAAAGAAATTTTAAAAAAGCAATTAGGATTTATGTTTAGGATTCTTCAAGCATAGTTTAAATGTTTTAAAACAATAAAATTTAAAAGAAATTTAAAAAAAGTAATTATGATTTCTGTTTCGGATTGCTCAAGGATAGTTTAAATGTTTTAAAATTATAAAATTTAAAAGAAATTTTAAAAAACTAATTAGGATTTCTGCTTTTGATTCTTCATGGATAGTTTAAATGTTTTTAAAAAATAAAAGTTATAAGAAATTTTAAAAAACTAATTAGAATTTCTGTTCTGGATTCTTCAATCATAGTTTAAATGTTTCAAAACAATAAAATTTAAAAGAAATTTAAAAAAAGTAATTATGATTTCTCTTTCGGATTGCTTAAGGATAGTTTAAATTTTTTGAAATTATAAAATTTAAAAGAAATTTTAAAAAAGTTTTTAGGATTCCTGTTTTGGATTCTTCAAGCATAGTTTAGATGTTTTAAAACAATAAAATTTAAAAGAAATTTAAAAAAAGTAATTATGATTTCTGTTTCGGATTGCTCAAGGATAGTTTAAATTTTTTGAAATTATAAAATTTAAAAGAAATTTTAAAAAACTAAATAGGATTTCTGCTTTTGATTCTTCATGGATAGTTTAAATGTTTTTTAAAAATAAAAGTTAAAAGAAATTTTAAAAAAGCAATTAGGATTTCTGTTTAGGATTCTTCTAGCATAGTTTAAATGTTTTAAAACAATAAAATTTAAAACAAATTTAAAAAAAATAATTATGATTTCTGTTTCGGATTCTTCAAGGATAGTTTAAATGTTTTCAAATTATAAAATTTAAAAGAAATTTTAAAAAACTAATTAGGATTTCTGCTTTTGATTCTTCAAGGATAGTTTAAATGTTTTTAAAAAATAAAAGTTAAAAGAAATTTTAAAAAAGCAATTAGGATTTCTGTTTAGGATTCTTCAAGCATAGTTTAAATGTTTTAAAACAATAAAATTTAAAAGAAATTTAAAAAAAGTAATTATGATTTCTGTTTCGGATTGCTCAAGGATAGTTTCAATTTTTTAAAATTATAAAATTTAAAAGAAATTTTAAAAAAGTTATTAGGATTCCTGTTTTGGGTTCTTGAAGTATAGTTTAAATGTTTTAAAACAATACAATTTAAAAGAAATTTTAAAAAAGTAATTAGGATTTCTGTTTTGAATTCTTCAAGGATAGTTTAAATGTTTAAAAGAATAAAATTTAAAACAAATTTTTTAAAAAAAATTATGATTTCTGTTTTGGATTCCTCAAGGATAGTTTAAATGTTTTAAAATTATAAAATTTAAAAGAAATTTTAAAAAACTAATTCGGATTTCTGCTTTTGATTCTTCAATGATAGTTTAAATGTTTTTAAGAAATAAAAGTTAAAAGAAATTTTAAAAAAGTAATTATGATTTCTGTTTCGGATTCCTCAAGGATAGTTTAAATGTTTTAAAATTATAAAATTTAAAAGAAATTTTAAAAAACTAATTAGGATTTCTGCTTTTGATTCTTCATGGATAGTTTAAATGTTTTTAAAAAATAAAAGTTAAAAGAAATTTTAAAAAAGCAATTAGGATTTATGTTTAGGATTCTTCAAGCATAGTTTAAATGTTTTAAAACAATAAAATTTAAAAGAAATTTAAAAAAAGTAATTATGATTTCTGTTTCGGATTGCTCAAGGATAGTTTAAATGTTTTAAAATTATAAAATTTAAAAGAAATTTTAAAAAACTAATTAGGATTTCTGCTTTTGATTCTTCATGGATAGTTTAAATGTTTTTAAAAAATAAAAGTTATAAGAAATTTTAAAAAACTAATTAGAATTTCTGTTCTGGATTCTTCAATCATAGTTTAAATGTTTCAAAACAGTAAAATTTAAAAGAAATTTAAAAAAAGTAATTATGATTTCTCTTTCGGATTGCTTAAGGATAGTTTAAATTTTTTGAAATTATAAAATTTAAAAGAAATTTTAAAAAAGTTTTTAGGATTCCTGTTTTGGATTCTTCAAGCATAGTTTAGATGTTTTAAAACAATAAAATTTAAAAGAAATTTAAAAAAAGTAATTATGATTTCTGTTTCGGATTGCTCAAGGATAGTTTAAATTTTTTGAAATTATAAAATTTAAAAGAAATTTTAAAAAACTAAATAGGATTTCTGCTTTTGATTCTTCATGGATAGTTTAAATGTTTTTTAAAAATAAAAGTTAAAAGAAATTTTAAAAAAGCAATTAGGATTTCTGTTTAGGATTCTTCTAGCATAGTTTAAATGTTTTAAAACAATAAAATTTAAAACAAATTTAAAAAAAATAATTATGATTTCTGTTTCGGATTCTTCAAGGATAGTTTAAATGTTTTCAAATTATAAAATTTAAAAGAAATTTTAAAAAACTAATTAGGATTTCTGCTTTTGATTCTTCAAGGATAGTTTAAATGTTTTTAAAAAATAAAAGTTAAAAGAAATTTTAAAAAAGCAATTAGGATTTCTGTTTAGGATTCTTCAAGCATAGTTTAAATGTTTTAAAACAATAAAATTTAAAAGAAATTTAAAAAAAGTAATTATGATTTCTGTTTCGGATTGCTCAAGGATAGTTTCAATTTTTTAAAATTATAAAATTTAAAAGAAATTTTAAAAAAGTTATTAGGATTCCTGTTTTGGGTTCTTGAAGTATAGTTTAAATGTTTTAAAACAATACAATTTAAAAGAAATTTAAAAAAAGTAATTAGGATTTCTGTTTTGAATTCTTCAAGGATAGTTTAAATGTTTAAAAGAATAAAATTTAAAACAAATTTTTCAAAAAAAATTATGATTTCTGTTTTGGATTCCTCAAGGATAGTTTAAATGTTTTAAAATTATAAAATTTAAAAGAAATTTTAAAAAACTAATTCGGATTTCTGCTTTTGATTCTTCAATGATAGTTTAAATGTTTTTAAAAAATAAAAGTTAAAAGAAATTTTAAAAAAGTAATTATGATTTCTGTTTCGGATTCCTCAAGGATAGTTTAAATGTTTTAAAATTATAAAATTTAAAAGAAATTTTAAAAAACTAATTAGGATTTCTGCTTTTGATTCTTCATGGATAGTTTAAATGTTTTTAAAAAATAAAAGTTAAAAGAAATTTTAAAAAAGCAATTAGGATTTATGTTTAGGATTCTTCAAGCATAGTTTAAATGTTTTAAAACAATAAAATTTAAAAGAAATTTAAAAAAAGTAATTATGATTTCTGTTTCGGATTGCTCAAGGATAGTTTAAATTTTTTAAAATTATAAAATTTAAAAGAAATTTTAAAAAACTAATTAGGATTTCTGCTTTTGATTCTTCATGGATAGTTTAAATGTTTTTAAAAAATAAAAGTTAAAAGAAATTTTAAAAAAGCAATTAGGATTTATGTTTAGGATTCTTCAAGCATAGTTTAAATGTTTTAAAAGAATAAAATTTAAAACAAATTTTTAAAAAAAAATTATGATTTCTGTTTTGGATTCCTCAAGGATAGTTTAAATGTTTTAAAATTATAAAATTTAAAAGAAATTTTAAAAAACTAATTCGGATTTCTGCTTTTGATTCTTCAATGATAGTTTAAATGTTTTTAAAAAATAAAAGTTAAAAGAAATTTTAAAAAAGTTATTAGGATTCCTGTTTTGGGTTCTTCAAGTATAGTTTAAATGTTTTAAAACAATACAATTTAAAAGAAATTTAAAAAAAGTAATTAGGATTTCTGTTTTGAATTCTTCAAGGATAGTTTAAATGTTTAAAAGAATAAAATTTAAAACAAATTTTTTAAAAAAAATTATGATTTCTGTTTCGGATTCTTCAAGCATAGTTTAAATGTTTTAAAACAATAAAATTTAAAAGAAATTTAAAAAAAGTAATTATGATTTCTATTTCGGATTGCTCAAGGATAGTTTCAATTTTTTGAAATTATAAAATTTAAAAGAAATTTTAAAAAACTAAATAGGATTTCTGCTTTTGATTCTTCAAGGATAGTTTAAATGTTTTAAAACAATACAATTTAAAACAAATTTTAAAAAACTAATTAGGATTTCTGTTTTGGATTCTTCAAGCATAGTTTAAATGTTTTAAAACAATAAAATTTAAAACAAATTTAAAAAAAATAATTATGATTTCTGTTTCGGATTCTTCAAGGATAGTTTAAATGTTTTAAAATTATAAAATTTAAAAGAAATTTTAAAAAACTAATTAGGATTTCTGCTTTTGATTCTTCAAGGATAGTTTAAATGTTTTTTAAAAATAAAAGTTAAAAGAAATTTTAAAAAAGCAATTAGGATTTCTGTTTTGGATTCTTCAAGCATAGTTTAAATGTTTTAAAACAATAAAATTTAAAAGAAATTTAAAAAAAGTAATTATGATTTCTGTTTCGGATTGCTCAAGGATAGTTTAAATTTTTTGAAATTATAAAATTTAAAAGAAATTTTAAAAAACTAAATAGGATTTCTGCTTTTGATTCTTCAAGGATAGTTTAAATGTTTTAAAACAATACAATTTAAAACAAATTTTAAAAAACTAATTAGGATTTCTGTTTTGGATTCTTCAAGCATAGTTTAAATGTTTTAAAACAATAAAATTTAAAAGAAATTTAAAAAAAGTAATTATGATTTCTGTTTCGGATTGCTCAAGGATAGTTTAATTTTTTTAAAATTATAAAATTTAAAAGAAATTTTAAAAAACTAAATAGGATTTCTGCTTTTGATTCTTCAAGGATAGTTTAATTGTTTTAAAATAATAAAATTTATAAGAAATTTTAAAAAACTAATTAGAATTTCTGTTTTTGATTCTTCAATCATAGTTTAAATGTTTTAAAACAATAAAATTTAAAAGAAATTTAAAAAAAGTAATTATGATTTCTCTTTCGGATTGCTTAAGGATAATTTAAATTTTTTGAAATTATAAAATTTAAAAGAAATTTTAAAAAACTAAATAGGATTTCTGCTTTTGATTCTTCAAGGATAGTTGAAATGTTTTAAAATAATAAAATTTAAAAGCAATTTTAAAAAACTAATTAGGATTTCTGTTTTGGATTCTTCAAGCATAGTTTAAATGTTTTAAAACAATAAAATTTAAAAGAAAATTAAAAAAAGTAGTTATGATTTCTCTTTCGGATTCTTCAAGGATAGTTTAAATGTTTTAAAATAATAAAATTTAAAAGAAGTTTTAAAAAACTAATTAGGATTTCTGTTTTGGATTCGTCAAGCATAGTTTAAATGTTTTAAAACAATAAAATTTAAAAGAAATTTAAAAAAAGTAATTATGATTTCTGTTTCGGATTGCTCAAGGATAGTTTAAATTTTTTGAAATTATAAAATTTAAAAGAAAGTTTAAAAAACTAAATAGGATTTCTGCTTTTGATTCTTCAAGGATAGTTTAAATGGTTAAAAATAATAAAATTTAAAAGAAATTTTAAAAAATTAATTAGGATTTCTGTTTTGGATTCTTCAAACATAGTTTAAATGTTTTAAAACAATAAAATTTAAAAGAAATTTAAAAAAGTAATTATGATTTCTGTTTCGGATTCCTCAAGGATAGTTTAAATGTTTTAAAATTATAAAATTTAAAAGAAATTTTAAAAAACTAATTAGGATTTCTGCTTTTGATTCTTCAAGGATAGTTTAAATGTTTTTAAAAAATAAAATTTAAAAGAAATTTTAAAAAAGCAATTAGGATTTCTGTTTAGGATTCTTCAAGCATAGTTTAAATGTTTTAAAATAATAAAATTTAAAAGAAATTTTAAAAAACTAATTAGGATTTCTGTTTTGGATTCTTCAAGCATAGTTTAAATGTTTTAAAACAATAAAATTTAAAACAAATTTAAAAAAAGTAATTATGATTTCTGTTTCGGATTCCTCAAGGATAGTTTAAATGTTTTAAAATTATAAAATTTAAAAGAAATTTTAAAAAAACTAATTAGGATTTCTGCTTTTGATTCTTCATGGATAGTTTAAATTTTTTTAAAAAATAAAAGTTAAAAGAAATTTTAAAAAAGCAATTAGGATTTCTGTTTAGTATTCTTCAAGCATAGTTTAAATGCATTAAAACAATAAAATTTAAAACAAATTTATAAAAAATAATTATGATTTCTGTTTCGGATTCCTCAAGGATAGTTTAAATGTTTTAAAATTATAAAATTTAAAAGAAATTTTAAAAAACTAATTAGGATTTCTGCTTTTGATTCTTCATGGATAGTTTAAATGTTTTTTAAAAATAAAAGTTAAAAGAAATTTTAAAAAAGCAATTAGGATTTCTGTTTAGGATTCTTCAAGCATAGTTTAAATGTTTTAAAATAATAAAATTTAAAAGAAATTTTAAAAAACTAATTAGGATTTCTGTTTTGGATTCTTCAAGCATAGTTTAAATGTTTTAAAACAATAAAATATAAAAGAAATTTAAAAAAAGTAATTATGATTTCTGTTTCGGATTGCTCAAGGATAGTTTAAATTTTTTGAAATTATAAAATTTAAAAGAAATTTTAAAAAACTAAATAGGATTTCTCCTTTTGATTCTTCATGGATAGTTTAAATGTTTTTTAAAAATAAAACTTAAAAGAAATTTTAAAAAAGCAATTAGGATTTCTGTTTAGGATTCTTCAAGCATAGTTTAAATGTTTTAAAACAATAAAATTTAAAACAAATTTAAAAATAATAATTATGATTTCTGTTTCGGAGTCTTCAAGGATAGTTTAAATGTTTTCAAATTATAAAATTTAAAAGAAATTTTAAAAAACTAATTAGGATTTCTGCTTTTGATTCTTCAAGGATAGTTTAAATGTTTTTAAAAAATAAAAGTTAAAAGAAATTTTAAAAAAGCAATTAGGATTTCTGTTTAGGATTCTTCAAGCATAGTTTAAATGTTTTAAAACAATAAAATTTAAAAGAAATTTAAAAAAAGTAATTATGATTTCTGTTTCGGATTGCTCAAGGATAGTTTCAATTTTTTAAAATTATAAAATTTAAAAGAAATTTTAAAAAAGTTACTAGGATTCCTGTTTTGGGTTCTTGAAGTATAGTTTAAATGTTTTAAAACAATACAATTTAAAAGAAATTTAAAAAAAGTAATTAGGATTTCTGTTTTGAATTCTTCAAGGATAGTTTAAATGTTTAAAAGAATAAAATTTAAAACAAATTTATAAAAAATAATTATGATTTCTGTTTCGGATTCCTCAAGGATAGTTTAAATGTTTTAAAATTATAAAATTTAAAAGAAATTTTAAAAAACTAATTAGGATTTCTGCTTTTGATTCTTCATGGATAGTTTAAATGTTTTTTAAAAATAAAAGTTAAAAGAAATTTTAAAAAAGCAATTAGGATTTCTGTTTAGGATTCTTCAAGCATAGTTTAAATGTTTTAAAATAATAAAATTTAAAAGAAATTTTAAAAAACTAATTAGGATTTCTGTTTTGGATTCTTCAAGCATAGTTTAAATGTTTTAAAACAATAAAATATAAAAGAAATTTAAAAAAAGTAATTATGATTTCTGTTTCGGATTGCTCAAGGATAGTTTAAATTTTTTGAAATTATAAAATTTAAAAGAAATTTTAAAAAACTAAATAGGATTTCTCCTTTTGATTCTTCATGGATAGTTTAAATGTTTTTTAAAAATAAAAGTTAAAAGAAATTTTAAAAAAGCAATTAGGATTTCTGTTTAGGATTCTTCAAGCATAGTTTAAATGTTTTAAAACAATAAAATTTAAAACAAATTTTAAAAAAATAATTATGATTTCTGTTTCGGATTCCTCAAGGATAGTTTAAATGTTTTCAAATTATAAAATTTAAAAGAAATTTTAAAAAACTAATTAGGATTTCTGCTTTTGATTCTTCAAGGATAGTTTAAATGTTTTTAAAAAATAAAAGTTAAAAGAAATTTTAAAAAAGCAATTAGGATTTCTGTTTAGGATTCTTCAAGCATAGTTTAAATGTTTTAAAACAATAAAATTTAAAAGAAATTTAAAAAAAGTAATTATGATTTCTGTTTCGGATTGCTCAAGGATAGTTTCAATTTTTTAAAATTATAAAATTTAAAAGAAATTTTAAAAAAGTTATTAGGATTCCTGTTTTGGGTTCTTGAAGTATAGTTTAAATGTTTTAAAACAATACAATTTAAAAGAAATTTAAAAAAAGTAATTAGGATTTCTGTTTTGAATTCTTCAAGGATAGTTTAAATGTTTAAAAGAATAAAATTTAAAACAAATTTTTTAAAAAAAATTATGATTTCTGTTTTGGATTCCTCAAGGATAGTTTAAATGTTTTAAAATTATAAAATTTAAAAGAAATTTTAAAAAACTAATTCGGATTTCTGCTTTTGATTCTTTAATGATAGTTTAAATGTTTTTAAAAAATAAAAGTTAAAAGAAATTTTAAAAAAGTAATTATGATTTCTGTTTCGGATTCCTCAAGGATAGTTTAAATGTTTTAAAATTATAAAATTTAAAAGAAATTTTAAAAAACTAATTAGGATTTCTGCTTTTGATTCTTCATGGATAGTTTAAATGTTTTTAAAAAATAAAAGTTAAAAGAAATTTTAAAAAAGCAATTAGGATTTATGTTTAGGATTCTTCAAGCATAGTTTAAATGTTTTAAAACAATAAAATTTAAAAGAAATTTAAAAAAAGTAATTATGATTTCTGTTTCGGATTGCTCAAGGATAGTTTAAATTTTTTAAAATTATAAAATTTAAAAGAAATTTTAAAAAACTAAATAGGTTTTCTGCTTTTGATTCTTCAAGGATAGTTTAATTGTTTTAAAATAATAAAATTTATAAGAAATTTTAAAAAACTAATTAGAATTTCTGTTCTGGATTCTTCAATCATAGTTTAAATGTTTCAAAACAATAAAATTTAAAAGAAATTTAAAAAAAGTAATTATGATTTCTCTTTCGGATTGCTTAAGGATAGTTTAAATTTTTTGAAATTATAAAATTTAAAAGAAATTTTAAAAAAGTTTTTAGGATTCCTGTTTTGGATTCTTCAAGCATAGTTTAGATGTTTTAAAACAATAAAATTTAAAAGAAATTTAAAAAAAGTAATTATGATTTCTGTTTCGGATTGCTCAAGGATAGTTTAAATTTTTTGAAATTATAAAATTTAAAAGAAATTTTAAAAAAATAAATAGGATTTCTGCTTTTGATTCTTCATGGATAGTTTAAATGTTTTTTAAAAATAAAAGTTAAAAGAAATTTTAAAAAAGCAATTAGGATTTCTGTTTAGGATTCTTCTAGCATAGTTTAAATGTTTTAAAACAATAAAATTTAAAACAAATTTAAAAAAAATAATTATGATTTCTGTTTCGGATTCTTCAAGGATAGTTTAAATGTTTTCAAATTATAAAATTTAAAAGAAATTTTAAAAAACTAATTAGGATTTCTGCTTTTGATTCTTCAAGGATAGTTTAAATGTTTTTAAAAAATAAAAGTTAAAAGAAATTTTAAAAAAGCAATTAGGATTTCTGTTTAGGATTCTTCAAGCATAGTTTAAATGTTTTAAAACAATAAAATTTAAAAGAAATTTAAAAAAAGTAATTATGATTTCTGTTTCGGATTGCTCAAGGATAGTTTCAATTTTTTAAAATTATAAAATTTAAAAGAAATTTTAAAAAAGTTATTAGGATTCCTGTTTTGGGTTCTTCAAGTATAGTTTAAATGTTTTAAAACAATACAATTTAAAAGAAATTTAAAAAAAGTAATTAGGATTTCTGTTTAGGATTCTTCAAGCATAGTTTAAATGTTTTAAAAGAATAAAATTTAAAAGAAATTTTAAAAAACTAATTAGGATTTCTGTTTCGGATTCTTCAAGCATAGTTTAAATGTTTTAAAACAATAAAATTTAAAAGAAATTTAAAAAAAGTAATTATGATTTCTGTTTTGGATTGCTCAAGGATAGTTTAAATTTTTTGAAATTATAAAATTTAAAAGAAATTTTAAAAAACTAAATAGGATTTCTCCTTTTGATTCTTCATGGATAGTTTAAATGTTTTTTAAAAATAAAAGTTAAAAGAAATTTTAAAAAAGCAATTAGGATTTCTGTTTAGGATTCTTCAAGCATAGTTTAAATGTTTTAAAACAATAAAATTTAAAACAAATTTAAAAAAAATAATTATGATTTCTGTTTCGGATTCTTCAAGGATAGTTTAAATGTTTTAAAATTATAAAATTTAAAAGAAATTTTAAAAAACTAATTAGGATTTCTGCTTTTGATTCTTCAAGGATAGTTTAAATGTTTTTAAAAAATAAAAGTTAAAAGAAATTTTAAAAAAGCAATTAGGATTTCTGTTTTGGATTCTTCAAGCATAGTTTAAATGTTTTAAAACAATAAAATTTAAAAGAAATTTAAAAAAAGTAATTATGATTTCTGTTTCGGATTGTTCAAGGATAGTTTCAATTTTTTGAAATTATAAAATTTAAAAGAAATTTTAAAAAACTAAATAGGATTTCTGCTTTTGATTCTTCAAGGATAGTTTAAATGTTTTAAAACAATACAATTTAAAACAAATTTTAAAAAACTAATTAGGATTTCTGTTTTGGATTCTTCAAGCATAGTTTAAATGTTTTAAAACAATAAAATTTAAAAGAAATTTAAAAAAAGTAATTATGATTTCTGTTTCGGATTCCTCAAGGATAGTTTAAATGTTTTAAAATTATAAAATTTAAAAGAAATTTTAAAAAACTAATTAGGATTTCTGCTTTTGATTCTTCATGGATAGTTTAAATGTTTTTAAAAAATAAAAGTTAAAAGAAATTTTAAAAAAGCAATTAGGATTTCTGTTTAGGATTCTTCAAGCATAGTTTAAATGTTTTAAAACAATAAAATTTAAAAGAAATTTAAAAAAAGTAATTATGATTTCTGTTTCGGATTGCTTAAGGATAGTTTAAATTTTTTAAAATTATAAAATTTAAAAAAAATTTAAAAAAACTAATTAGGATTTCTGCTTTTGATTCTTCAAGCATAGTTTAAATGTTTTAAAACAATAAAATTTAAAAAAAATAATTATGATTTCTGTTTCGGATTGCTCAAGGATAGTTTCAATTTTTTAAAATTATAAAATTTAAAAGAAATTTTAAAAAAGTTATTAGGATTCCTGTTTTGGGTTCTTCAAGTATAGTTTAAATGTTTTAAAACAATACAATTTAAAACACATTTTAAAAAAGTAATTAGGATTTCTGTTTTGAATTCTTCAAGGATAGTTTAAATGTTTAAAAGAATAAAATTTAAAACAAATTTTAAAAAAATAATTATGATTTCTGTTTCGGATTCCTCAAGCATAGTTTAAATATTTTAAAAGTATAAAATTTGAAAGAAATTTTAAAAAAGTAAATAGGATTTCTGTTTTGGATTGTTCAAGGATGGTTTTAAGTTTTTAAAATTATAAAATTTAAAAGAAATTTTAAAAAAGTTATTAGGATTCCTGTTTTGAGTTCTTCAAGTATAGTTTAAATGTTTTAAAACAATACAATTTAAAACAAATTTTAAAAAAGTAATTAGGATTTCTGTTTTGAATTCTTCAAGGATAGTTTAAATGTTTAAAAGAATAAAATTTAAAACAATTTTTTTAAAAAAAATTATGATTTCTGTTTCGGATTCCTCAAGGATAGTTTAAATGTTTAAAATTATAAAATTTAAAAGAAATTTTAAAAAACTAATTAGGATTTCTGCTTTTGATTCTTCATGGATAGTTTAAATGTTTTTAAAAAATAAAAGTTAAAAGAAATTTTAAAAAAGCAATTAGGATTTCTGTTTAGGATTCTTCAAGCATAGTTTAAATGTTTTAAAACAATAAAATTTAAAACAAATTTAAAAAAAATAATTATGATTTCTGTTTCGGATTCTTCAAGGATAGTTTAAATGTTTTAAAATTATAAAATTTAAAAGAAATTTTAAAAAACTAATTAGGATTTCTGCTTTTGATTCTTCAAGGATAGTTTAAATGTTTTTAAAAAATAAAAGTTAAAAGAAATTTTAAAAAAGCAATTAGGATTTCTGTTTTGGATTCTTCAAGCATAGTTTAAATGTTTTAAAACAATAAAATTTAAAAGAAATTTAAAAAAAGTAATTATGATTTCTGTTTCGGATTGTTCAAGGATAGTTTCAATTTTTTGAAATTATAAAATTTAAAAGAAATTTTAAAAAACTAAATAGGATTTCTGCTTTTGATTCTTCAAGGATAGTTTAAATGTTTTAAAACAATACAATTTAAAACAAATTTTAAAAAACTAATTAGGATTTCTGTTTTGGATTCTTCAAGCATAGTTTAAATGTTTTAAAACAATAAAATTTAAAAGAAATTTAAAAAAAGTAATTATGATTTCTGTTTCGGATTCCTCAAGGATAGTTTAAATGTTTTAAAATTATAAAATTTAAAAGAAATTTTAAAAAACTAATTAGGATTTCTGCTTTTGATTCTTCATGGATAGTTTAAATGTTTTTAAAAAATAAAAGTTAAAAGAAATTTTAAAAAAGCAATTAGGATTTCTGTTTAGGATTCTTCAAGCATAGTTTAAATGTTTTAAAACAATAAAATTTAAAAGAAATTTAAAAAAAGTAATTATGATTTCTGTTTCGGATTGCTTAAGGATAGTTTAAATTTTTTAAAATTATAAAATTTAAAAAAAATTTAAAAAAACTAATTAGGATTTCTGCTTTTGATTCTTCAAGCATAGTTTAAATGTTTTAAAACAATAAAATTTAAAAAAAATAATTATGATTTCTGTTTCGGATTGCTCAAGGATAGTTTCAATTTTTTAAAATTATAAAATTTAAAAGAAATTTTAAAAAAGTTATTAGGATTCCTGTTTTGGGTTCTTCAAGTATAGTTTAAATGTTTTAAAACAATACAATTTAAAACACATTTTAAAAAAGTAATTAGGATTTCTGTTTTGAATTCTTCAAGGATAGTTTAAATGTTTAAAAGAATAAAATTTAAAACAAATTTTAAAAAAATAATTATGATTTCTGTTTCGGATTCCTCAAGCATAGTTTAAATATTTTAAAAGTATAAAATTTGAAAGAAATTTTAAAAAAGTAAATAGGATTTCTGTTTTGGATTGTTCAAGGATGGTTTTAAGTTTTTAAAATTATAAAATTTAAAAGAAATTTTAAAAAAGTTATTAGGATTCCTGTTTTGAGTTCTTCAAGTATAGTTTAAATGTTTTAAAACAATACAATTTAAAACAAATTTTAAAAAAGTAATTAGGATTTCTGTTTTGAATTCTTCAAGGATAGTTTAAATGTTTAAAAGAATAAAATTTAAAACAATTTTTTTAAAAAAAATTATGATTTCTGTTTCGGATTCCTCAAGGATAGTTTAAATGTTTAAAATTATAAAATTTAAAAGAAATTTTAAAAAACTAATTAGGATTTCTGCTTTTGATTCTTCATGGATAGTTTAAATGTTTTTAAAAAATAAAAGTTAAAAGAAATTTTAAAAAAGCAATTAGGATTTCTGTTTAGGATTCTTCAAGCATAGTTTAAATGTTTTAAAACAATAAAATTTAAAACAAATTTAAAAAAATAATTATGATTTCTGTTTCGGATTCCTCAAGGATAGTTTAAATGTTTTAAAATTATAAAATTTAAAAGAAATTTTAAAAAACTAATTAGGATTTCTGCTTTTGATTCTTCAAGGATAGTTTAAATGTTTTTAAAAAATAAAAGTTAAAAGAAATTTTAAAAAAGCAATTAGGATTTCTGTTTAGGATTCTTCAAGCATAGTTTAAGTGTTTTAAAACAATAAAATTTAAAAGAAATTTAAAAAAAGTAATTATGATTTCTGTTTCGGATTGCTCAAGGATAGTTTCAATTTTTTAAAATTATAAAATTTAAAAGAAATTTTAAAAAACTAATTAGGATTTCTGCTTTTGATTCTTCAAGGATAGTCTAAATGATTTAAAATTATAAAATTTAAAAGAAATTCTAAAAAACTAATTAGGATTTCTGTTTTGGATTCTTCAAGGATGGTTTCAATTTTTTAAAATTATAAAATTTAAAAGAAATTTTAAAAATGTTATTAGGATTCCTGTTTTGGGTTCTTCAAGTATAGTTTAAATGTTTTAAAACAATACAATTTAAAACAAATTTTAAAAAAGTAATTAGGATTTCTGTTTTGAATTCTTCAAGGATAGTTTAAATGTTTAAAAGAATAAAATTTAAAACAAATTTTAAAAAAGCAATTAGGATTTCTGTTTAGGATTCTTCAAGCATAGTTTAAATGTTTTAAAACAATAAAATTTAAAAGAAATTTAAAAAAAGTAATTATGATTTCTGTTTCGGATTGCTCAAGGATAGTTTAAATTTTTTAAAATTATAAAATTTAAAAGAAATTTTAAAAAACTAAATAGGATTTCTGTTTTGTATTCTTCAAGGATGGTTTCAATTTTTTAAAATTATAAAATTTAAAAGAAATTTTGAAAAACTAAATAGGATTTCTGCTTTTGATTCTTCAAGGATAGTCTAAATGTTTTAAAACTAAAAAATTTAAAAGAAATTTTGAAAAAGTAAATAGGATTTCTGTTTTGGATTGTTCAAGGATGGTTTCAATTTTTTAAAATTATAAAATTTGAAAGAAATTTTAAAAAAGTTATTAGGATTCCTGTTTTGGGTTCTTCAAGTATAATTTAAATGTTTTAAAACAATACAATTTATAACAAATTTTAAAAAAGTAAATAGGATTTCTGTTTCGGATTCCTCAAGGATAGTTTAAATGTTTTAAAATTATAAAATTTAAAAGAAGTTTTAAAAAACTAATTAGGATTTCTGCTTTTGATTCTTCAAGGATAGTTTAAATGTTTTTAAAAAATAAAAGTTAAAAGAAATTTTAAAAAAGCAATTAGGATTTCTGTTTAGGATTTTTCAAGCATAGTTTAAATGTTTTAAAACAATAAAATTTAAAACAAATTTAAAAAAATAATTATGATTTCTGTTTCGGATTCCTCAAGGATAGTTTAAATGTTTTAAAATTATAAAATTTAAAAGAAATTTTAAAAAACTAATTAGGATTTCTGCTTTTGATTCTTCAAGGATAGTTTAAATGTTTTTAAAAAATAAAAGTTAAAAGAAATTTTAAAAAAGCAATTAGGATTTCTATTTAGGATTCTTCAAGCATAGATTAAATGTTTTTAAAAAATAAAATTTAAAAAAAATTTAAAAATAATAATTATGATTTCTGTTTCGGATTCCTCAAGGATAGTTTAAAAGTTTTAAAATAATAAAATTTAAAAGAAATTTTAAAAAAGCAATTATGATTTCTGTTTAGGATTCTTCAAGCATACTTTAAATGTTTTAAAACAATAAAATTTAAAAGAAATTTAAAAAAAGTAATTATGATTTCTGTTTCGGATTGCTCAAGGATAGTTTAAATTTTTTGAAATTATAAAATTTAAAAGAAATTTTAAAAAACTAAATAGGATTTCTGCTTTTGATTCTTCAAGGATAGTTTAAATGTTTTTAAAAAATAAAATTTAAAAGAAATTTTAAAAAAGCAATTAGGATTTCAGTTTAGGATTCTTCAAGCATAGTTTAAATGTTTAAAAGAATAAAATTTTAAAAAAGTAATTATGATTTCTGTTTCGGATTGCTTAAGGATAGTTTAAA
This sequence comes from Populus nigra, assembly GCF_951802175.1. Lineage (NCBI taxonomy): Eukaryota > Viridiplantae > Streptophyta > Magnoliopsida > Malpighiales > Salicaceae > Populus > Populus nigra. Next base: position 31,033,408 of record NC_084853.1, on the reverse strand, counting down.
TGTTTTAAAATTATAAAATTTAAAAGAAATTTTAAAAAACTAATTAGAGTTTCGGTTTTCGATTCTTTACGGACAATTTAAATGTATTGAAATTATAAAATTTTAAAGAAATTTTTAAAAAGTAATTAGGATTTCAGTTTTGGATTTTTTTAAGAATTGTATAAGTGTTTTAAAATTATAAAATTTAAAAGAAATTTTTAAAAATAAATTATAATTTCTATTTTGGATTCGTTAAGGATAGTTTAAATGTTTTAAAATAATAAAAGTTAAAAGAAATTTAAAAAATGTAATTACGATTTCTGTTTTGGATTCTTCATGGTCAGTTTAAATGTTTTAAAACAATAACATTTAAATGAAATTTAAAAAAAGAAATTATGATTTCTGTTTTGGATTCTTCAAGAATAGTGTAAATGTATTAAAACAATAAAATTTAAATGAAAATTTAAAAAAAGAAATTATGATTTCTTTTTTGGATTGGTCAAGGATAGTTTAAATGTTTTAAAAGTATAAAATTTGAAAGAAATTTTAAAAAAATAAATAGGATTCCTAAGGGATAGTTTAAATGTTTTAAAATTATAAAATTTTAAATAAATTTTAAAAAAGCAATTAGGATTTCTATTTAGGATTCTTCAAGGATGGTTTAAATGTTTTAAAACAATAAAATTTAAAAGAAATTTTAAAAAAGTAATTATGATTTCTGTTTCGGATTGCTCAAGGATAGTTTTAATTTTTTAAAATTATAAAATTTAAAAGAAATTTTAAAAAACTAATTAGGATTTCTGCTTTTGATTCTTCATGGATAGTCTAAATGTTTTAAAATAATAAAATTTAAAAGAAATTTTAAAAAAGTTATTAGGATTTCTGTTTTGGATTCTTCAAGCATAGTTTAAATGTTTTAAAACATTAAAATTTAAATGAAATTTAAAAAAAGTAATTATGATTTCTGTTTTGGATTCCTAAGGGATAGTTTAAATGTTTTAAAATTATAAAATTTTAAATAAATTTTAAAAAAGCAATTAGGATTTCTTTTTAGGATTCTTCAAGCATAGTTTAAATGTTTTAAAACAATAAAATTTAAAATAAATTTTAAAAAAGTAATTATGATTTCTGTTTCGGATTGCTCAAGGATAGTTTCAATTTTTTAAAATAATAAAATTTAAAAGAAATTTTAAAAAATTAATTAGGATTTCTGTTTTGGATTCTTCAAGCATAGTTTAAATGTTTTAAAACAATAAAATTTAAAAGAAATTTAAAAAAAGTAATTATGATTTCTGTTTCGGATTGCTCAAGGATAGTTTAAATTTTTTGAAATTATAAAATTTAAAAGTAATTTTAAAAAACTAAATAGGATTTCTGCTTTTGATTCTTCAAGGATTGTTTAAATGTTTTAAAATAATAAAATTTAAAAGAAATTTTAAAAAAGTAATTATGATTTCTGTTTCGGATTGCTCAAGGATAGTTTCAATTTTTTAAAATTATAAATTTTAAAAGAAATTTTAAAAAACTAATTAGGATTTCTGCTTTTGATTCTTCAAGGATAGTCTAAATGTTTTAAAATAATAAAATTTAAAAGAAATTTTAAAAAAGTTATTAGGATTTCTGTTTTGGATTCTTCAAGCATAGTTTAAATGTTTTAAAATATTAAAATTTAAATGAAATTTAAAAAAAGTAATTATGATTTCTGTTTTGGATTCCTAAAGGATAGTTTAAATGTTTTAAAATTATAAAATTTTAAATAAATTTTAAAAAACTTATTAGGATTTCAGTTTAGGATTCTTCAAGCATAGTTTAAATGTTTAAAAGAATAAAATTTAAAACAAATTTAAAAAAAGTAATTATGATTTATGTTTCAGATTCCTCAAGGATAGTTTAAATGTTTTAAAATTATAAAATTTAAAAGAAATTTTAAAAAACTAATTAGGATTTCTGCTTTTGATTCTTCAAGGATTGTTTAAATGTTTTTAAAAAATAAAATTTAAAAGAAATTTTAAAAAAGCAATTAGGATTTCTGTTTAGGATTCTTCAAGCATAGTTTAAATGTTTTAAAACAATAAAATTTAAAAGAAATTTTAAAAAAGTAATTATGATTTCTGTTTCGGATTGCTCAAGAATAGTTTAAATTTTTTGAAATTATAAAATTTAAAAGTAATTTTAAAAAACTAAATAGGATTTCTGCTTTTGATTCTTCAAGGATAGTTTAAATGTTTTCAAATAATAAAATTTAAAAGAAATTTTAAAAAAGTTATTAGGATTTCTGTTTTGGATTCTTCAAGTATAGTTTAAATGTTTTAAAACATTAAAATTTAAATGAAATTTAAAAAAAGTAATTATGATTTCTGTTTTGGATTCCTAAGGGATAGTTTAAATGTTTTAAAATTATAAAATTTTAAATAAATTTTAAAAAAGCAATTAGGATTTCTATTTAGGATTCTTCAAGGATGGTTTAAATGTTTTAAAACAATAAAATTTAAAAGAAATTTTAAAAAAGTAATTATGATTTCTGTTTCGGATTGCTCAATGATAGTTTTAATGTTTTAAAATTATAAAATTTAAAAGAAATTTTAAAAAACTAATTAGGATTTCTGCTTTTGATTCTTCATGGATAGTCTAAATGTTTTAAAATAATAAAATTTAAAAGAAATTTTAAAAAAGTTATTAGGATTTCTGTTTTGGATTCTTCAAGCATAGTTTAAATGTTTTAAAACATTAAAATTTAAATGAAATTTAAAAAAAGTAATTATGATTTCTGTTTTGGATTCCTAAGGGATAGTTTAAATGTTTTAAAATTATAAAATTTTAAATAAATTTTAAAAAAGCAATTAGGATTTCTTTTTAGGATTCTTCAAGCATAGTTTAAATGTTTTAAAACAATAAAATTTAAAAGAAATTTTAAAAAAGTAATTATGATTTCTGTTTCGGATTGCTCAAGGATAGTTTCAATTTTTTAAAATAATAAAATTTAAAAGAAATTTTAAAAAACTAATTAGGATTTCTGTTTTGGATTCTTCAAGCATAGTTTAAATGTTTTAAAACAATAAAATTTAAAAGAAATTTAAAAAAAGTAATTATGATTTCTGTTTCGGATTGCTCAAGGATAGTTTAAATTTTTTGAAATTATAAAATTTAAAAGTAATTTTAAAAAACTAAATAGGATTTCTGCTTTTGATTCTTCAAGGATAGTTTAAATGTTTTCAAATAATAAAATTTAAAAGAAATTTTAAAAAAGTTATTAGGATTTCTGTTTTGGATTCTTCAAGTATAGTTTAAATGTTTTAAAACATTAAAATTTAAATGAAATTTAAAAAAAGTAATTATGATTTCTGTTTTGGATTCCTAAGGGATAGTTTAAATGTTTTAAAATTATAAAATTTTAAATAAATTTTAAAAAAGCAATTAGGATTTCTATTTAGGATTCTTCAAGGATGGTTTAAATGTTTTAAAACAATAAAATTTAAAAGAAATTTTAAAAAAGTAATTATGATTTCTGTTTCGGATTGCTCAATGATAGTTTTAATTTTTTAAAATTATAAAATTTAAAAGAAATTTTAAAAAACTAATTAGGATTTCTGCTTTTGATTCTTCAAGGATAGTCTAAATGTTTTAAAATAATAAAATTTAAAAGAAATTTTAAAAAAGTTATTAGGATTTCTGTTTTGGATTCTTCAAGCATAGTTTAAATGTTTTAAAACATTAAAATTTAAATGAAATTTAAAAAAAAGTAATTATGATTTCTGTTTTGGATTCCTAAGGGATAGTTTAAATGTTTTAAAATTATAAAATTTTAAATAAATTTTAAAAAAGCAATTAGGATTTCTGTTTAGGATTCTTCAAGCATAGTTTAAATGTTTTAAAACAATAAAATTTAAAAGAAATTTTAAAAAAGTAATTATGATTTCTGTTTCGGATTGCTCAAGGATAGTTTCAATTTTTTAAAATTATAAAATTTAAAAGAAATTTTAAAAAACTAATTAAGATTTCTGCTTTTGATTCTTCAAGGATAGTCTAAATGTTTTAAAATTATAAAATTTAAAAGAAATTCTAAAAAACTAATTAGGATTTCTGTTTTGGATTGTTCAAGGATGGTTTCAATTTTTTAAAATTATAAAATTTAAAAGAAATTTTAAAAAAGTTATTAGGATTCCTGTTTTGGGTTCTTCAAGTATAGTTTAAATGTTTTAAAACAATACAATTTAAAACAAATTTTAAAAAAGTAATTAGGATTTCTGTTTTGAATTCTTCAAGGATAGTTTAAATGTTTAAAAGAATAAAATTTAAAACAAATTTAAAAAAAGTAATTATGATTTCTGTTTCGGATTGCTCAAGGATAGTTTCAATTTTTTAAAATTATAAAATTTAAAAGAAATTTTAAAAAACTAATTAGGATTTCTGCTTTTGATTCTTCAAGGATAGTCTAAATGTTTTAAAATTATAAAATTTAAAAGAAATTCTAAAAAACTAATTAGGATTTCTGTTTTGGATTGTTCAAGGATGGTTTCAATTTTTTAAAAGTATAAAATTTAAAAGAAATTTTAAAAAAATTATTAGGATTCCTGTTTTGGGTTCTTCAAGTATAGTTTAAATGTTTTAAAACAATACAATTTAAAACAAATTTTAAAAAAGTAATTAGGATTTCTGTTTTGAATTCTTCAAGGATAGTTTAAATGTTTAAAAGAATAAAATTTAAAACAAATTTAAAAAAAGTAATTATGATTTATGTTTCGGATTCCTCAAGGATAGTTTAAATGTTTTAAAATTATAAAATTTAAAAGAAATTTTAAAAAACTAATTAGGATTTCTACTTTTGATTCTTCAAGGATAGTTTAAATGTTTTTAAAAAATAAAATTTAAAAGAAATTTTAAAAAAGCAATTAGGATTTCTGTTTAGGATTCTTCAAGCATAGTTTAAATGTTTTAAAACAATAAAATTTAAAAGAAATTTAAAAAAAGTAATTATGATTTCTGTTTCGGATTGCTCAAGAATAGTTTAAATTTTTTGAAATTATAAAATTTAAAAGTAATTTTAAAAAACTAAATAGGATTTCTGCTTTTGATTCTTCAAGGATAGTTTAAATGTTTTCAAATAATAAAATTTAAAAGAAATTTTAAAAAAGTTATTAGGATTTCTGTTTTGGATTCTTCAAGCATAGTTTAAATGTTTTAAAACATTAAAATTTAAATGAAATTTTAAAAAAGTAATTATGATTTCTGTTTTGGATTCCTAAGGGATAGTTTAAATGTTTTAAAATTATAAAATTTTAAATAAATTTTAAAAAAGCAATTAGGATTTCTATTTAGGATTCTTCAAGGATGGTTTAAATGTTTTAAAACAATAAAATTTAAAAGAAATTTTAAAAAAGTAATTATGATTTCTGTTTCGGATTGCTCAATGATAGTTTTAATTTTTTAAAATTATAAAATTTAAAAGAAATTTTAAAAAACTAATTAGGATTTCTGCTTTTGATTCTTCAAGGATAGTCTAAATGTTTTAAAATAATAAAATTTAAAAGAAATTTTAAAAAAGTTATTAGGATTTCTGTTTTGGATTCTTCAAGCATAGTTTAAATGTTTTAAAACATTAAAATTTAAATGAAATTTAAAAAAAGTAATTATGATTTCTGTTTTGGATTCCTAAGGGATAGTTTAAATGTTTTAAAATTATAAAATTTTAAATAAATTTTAAAAAAGCAATTAGGATTTCTTTTTAGGATTCTTCAAGCATAGTTTAAATGTTTTAAAACAATAAAATTTAAAAGAAATTTTAAAAAAGTAATTATGATTTCTGTTTCGGATTGCTCAAGGATAGTTTCAATTTTTTAAAATAATAAAATTTAAAAGAAATTTTAAAAAACTAATTAGGATTTCTGCTTTTGATTCTTCATGGATAGTCTAAATGTTTTAAAACAATAAAATTTAAAAGAAATTTTGAAAAAGTAATTATGATTTCTGTTTCGGATTGCTCAAGGATAGTTTCAATTTTTTAAAATAATAAAATTTAAAAGAAATTTTAAAAAACTAATTAGGATTTCTGTTTTGGATTCTTCAAGCATAGTTTAAATGTTTTAAAACAATAAAATTTAAAAGAAATTTAAAAAAAGTAATTATGATTTCTGTTTCGGATTGCTCAAGGATAGTTTAAATTTTTTGAAATTATAAAATTTAAAAGTAATTTTAAAAAACTAAATAGGATTTCTGCTTTTGATTCTTCAAGGATAGTTTAAATGTTTTCAAACAATAAAATTTAAAAGAAATTTAAAAAAAGTAATTATGATTTCTGTTTCGGATTGCTCAAGGATAGTTTAAATTTTTTGAAATTATAAAATTTAAAAGTAATTTTAAAAAACTAAATAGGATTTCTGCTTTTGATTCTTCAAGGATAGTTTAAATGTTTTAAAATAATAAAATTTAAAAGAAATTTTAAAAAAGTAATTATGATTTCTGTTTCGGATTGCTCAAGGATAGTTTCAATTTTTTAAAATTATAAATTTTAAAAGAAATTTTAAAAAACTAATTAGGATTTCTGCTTTTGATTCTTCAAGGATAGTCTAAATGTTTTAAAATAATAAAATTTAAAAGAAATTTTAAAAAAGTTATTAGGATTTCTGTTTTGGATTCTTCAAGCATAGTTTAAATGTTTTAAAATATTAAAATTTAAATGAAATTTAAAAAAAGTAATTATGATTTCTGTTTTGGATTCCTAAAGGATAGTTTAAATGTTTTAAAATTATAAAATTTTAAATAAATTTTAAAAAACTTATTAGGATTTCAGTTTAGGATTCTTCAAGCATAGTTTAAATGTTTAAAAGAATAAAATTTAAAACAAATTTAAAAAAAGTAATTATGATTTATGTTTCAGATTCCTCAAGGATAGTTTAAATGTTTTAAAATTATAAAATTTAAAAGAAATTTTAAAAAACTAATTAGGATTTCTGCTTTTGATTCTTCAAGGATTGTTTAAATGTTTTTAAAAAATAAAATTTAAAAGAAATTTTAAAAAAGCAATTAGGATTTCTGTTTAGGATTCTTCAAGCATAGTTTAAATGTTTTAAAACAATAAAATTTAAAAGAAATTTTAAAAAAGTAATTATGATTTCTGTTTCGGATTGCTCAAGAATAGTTTAAATTTTTTGAAATTATAAAATTTAAAAGTAATTTTAAAAAACTAAATAGGATTTCTGCTTTTGATTCTTCAAGGATAGTTTAAATGTTTTCAAATAATAAAATTTAAAAGAAATTTTAAAAAAGTTATTAGGATTTCTGTTTTGGATTCTTCAAGTATAGTTTAAATGTTTTAAAACATTAAAATTTAAATGAAATTTTAAAAAAGTAATTATGATTTCTGTTTTGGATTCCTAAGGGATAGTTTAAATGTTTTAAAATTATAAAATTTTAAATAAATTTTAAAAAAGCAATTAGGATTTCTATTTAGGATTCTTCAAGGATGGTTTAAATGTTTTAAAACAATAAAATTTAAAAGAAATTTTAAAAAAGTAATTATGATTTCTGTTTCGGATTGCTCAATGATAGTTTTAATTTTTTAAAATTATAAAATTTAAAAGAAATTTTAAAAAACTAATTAGGATTTCTGCTTTTGATTCTTCAAGGATAGTCTAAATGTTTTAAAATAATAAAATTTAAAAGAAATTTTAAAAAAGTTATTAGGATTTCTGTTTTGGATTCTTCAAGCATAGTTTAAATGTTTTAAAACATTAAAATTTAAATGAAATTTAAAAAAAGTAATTATGATTTCTGTTTTGGATTCCTAAGGGATAGTTTAAATGTTTTAAAATTATAAAATTTTAAATAAATTTTAAAAAAGCAATTAGGATTTCTTTTTAGGATTCTTCAAGCATAGTTTAAATGTTTTAAAACAATAAAATTTAAAAGAAATTTTAAAAAAGTAATTATGATTTCTGTTTCGGATTGCTCAAGGATAGTTTCAATGTTTTAAAATAATAAAATTTAAAAGAAATTTTAAAAAAGTTATTAGGATTTCTGTTTTGGATTCTTCAAGCATAGTTTAAATGTTTTAAAACATTAAAATTTAAATGAAATTTAAAAAAAGTAATTATGATTTCTGTTTTGGATTCCTAAGGGATAGTTTAAATGTTTTAAAATTATAAAATTTTAAATAAATTTTAAAAAAGCAATTAGGATTTCTTTTTAGGATTCTTCAAGCATAGTTTAAATGTTTTAAAACAATAAAATTTAAAAGAAATTTTAAAAAAGTAATTATGATTTCTGTTTCGGATTGCTCAAGGATAGTTTCAATTTTTTAAAATAATAAAATTTAAAAGAAATTTTAAAAAACTAATTAGGATTTCTGTTTTGGATTCTTCAAGCATAGTTTAAATGTTTTAAAACAATAAAATTTAAAAGAAATTTAAAAAAAGTAATTATGATTTCTGTTTCGGATTGCTCAAGGATAGTTTAAATTTTTTGAAATTATAAAATTTAAAAGAAATTTTAAAAAACTAAATAGGATTTCTGCTTTTGATTCTTCAAGGATAGTTTAAATGTTTTCAAATAATAAAATTTAAAAGAAATTTTAAAAAAGTAATTATGATTTCTGTTTCGGATTGCTCAAGGATAGTTTCAATTTTTTAAAATTATAAATTTTAAAAGAAATTTTAAAAAACTAATTAGGATTTCTGCTTTTGATTCTTCAAGGATAGTCTAAATGTTTTAAAATAATAAAATTTAAAAGAAATTTTAAAAAAGTTATTAGGATTTCTGTTTTGGATTCTTCAAGCATAGTTTAAATGTTTTAAAATATTAAAATTTAAATGAAATTTAAAAAAAGTAATTATGATTTCTGTTTTGGATTCCTAAAGTATAGTTTAAATGTTTTAAAATTATAAAATTTTAAATAAATTTTAAAAAACTTATTAGGATTTCAGTTTAGGATTCTTCAAGCATAGTTTAAATGTTTAAAAGAATAAAATTTAAAACAAATTTAAAAAAAGTAATTATGATTTATGTTTCAGATTCCTCAAGGATAGTTTAAATGTTTTAAAATTATAAAATTTAAAAGAAATTTTAAAAAACTAATTAGGATTTCTGCTTTTGATTCTTCAAGGATTGTTTAAATGTTTTTAAAAAATAAAATTTAAAAGAAATTTTAAAAAAGCAATTAGGATTTCTGTTTAGGATTCTTCAAGCATAGTTTAAATGTTTTAAAACAATAAAATTTAAAAGAAATTTTAAAAAAGTAATTATGATTTCTGTTTCGGATTGCTCAAGAATAGTTTAAATTTTTTGAAATTATAAAATTTAAAAGTAATTTTAAAAAACTAAATAGGATTTCTGCTTTTGATTCTTCAAGGATAGTTTAAATGTTTTCAAATAATAAAATTTAAAAGAAATTTTAAAAAAGTTATTAGGATTTCTGTTTTGGATTCTTCAAGTATAGTTTAAATGTTTTAAAACATTAAAATTTAAATGAAATTTTAAAAAAGTAATTATGATTTCTGTTTTGGATTCCTAAGGGATAGTTTAAATGTTTTAAAATTATAAAATTTTAAATAAATTTTAAAAAAGCAATTAGGATTTCTATTTAGGATTCTTCAAGGATGGTTTAAATGTTTTAAAACAATAAAATTTAAAAGAAATTTTAAAAAAGTAATTATGATTTCTGTTTCGGATTGCTCAATGATAGTTTTAATTTTTTAAAATTATAAAATTTAAAAGAAATTTTAAAAAACTAATTAGGATTTCTGCTTTTGATTCTTCAAGGATAGTCTAAATGTTTTAAAATAATAAAATTTAAAAGAAATTTTAAAAAAGTTATTAGGATTTCTGTTTTGGATTCTTCAAGCATAGTTTAAATGTTTTAAAACATTAAAATTTAAATGAAATTTAAAAAAAGTAATTATGATTTCTGTTTTGGATTCCTAAGGGATAGTTTAAATGTTTTAAAATTATAAAATTTTAAATAAATTTTAAAAAAGCAATTAGGATTTCTTTTTAGGATTCTTCAAGCATAGTTTAAATGTTTTAAAACAATAAAATTTAAAAGAAATTTTAAAAAAGTAATTATGATTTCTGTTTCGGATTGCTCAAGGATAGTTTCAATGTTTTAAAATAATAAAATTTAAAAGAAATTTTAAAAAAGTTATTAGGATTTCTGTTTTGGATTCTTCAAGCATAGTTTAAATGTTTTAAAACATTAAAATTTAAATGAAATTTAAAAAAAGTAATTATGATTTCTGTTTTGGATTCCTAAGGGATAGTTTAAATGTTTTAAAATTATAAAATTTTAAATAAATTTTAAAAAAGCAATTAGGATTTCTTTTTAGGATTCTTCAAGCATAGTTTAAATGTTTTAAAACAATAAAATTTAAAAGAAATTTTAAAAAAGTAATTATGATTTCTGTTTCGGATTGCTCAAGGATAGTTTCAATTTTTTAAAATAATAAAATTTAAAAGAAATTTTAAAAAACTAATTAGGATTTCTGTTTTGGATTCTTCAAGCATAGTTTAAATGTTTTAAAACAATAAAATTTAAAAGAAATTTAAAAAAAGTAATTATGATTTCTGTTTCGGATTGCTCAAGGATAGTTTAAATTTTTTGAAATTATAAAATTTAAAAGAAATTTTAAAAAACTAAATAGGATTTCTGCTTTTGATTCTTCAAGGATAGTTTAAATGTTTTCAAATAATAAAATTTAAAAGAAATTTTAAAAAAGTAATTATGATTTCTGTTTCGGATTGCTCAAGGATAGTTTAAATTTTTTGAAATTATAAAATTTAAAAGTAATTTTAAAAAACTAAATAGGATTTCTGCTTTTGATTCTTCAAGGATAGTTTAAATGTTTTAAAATAATAAAATTTAAAAGAAATTTTAAAAAAGTAATTATGATTTCTGTTTCGGATTGCTCAAGGATAGTTTCAATTTTTTAAAATTATAAATTTTAAAAGAAATTTTAAAAAACTAATTAGGATTTCTGCTTTTGATTCTTCAAGGATAGTCTAAATGTTTTAAAATAATAAAATTTAAAAGAAATTTTAAAAAAGTTATTAGGATTTCTGTTTTGGATTCTTCAAGCATAGTTTAAATGTTTTAAAATATTAAAATTTAAATGAAATTTAAAAAAAGTAATTATGATTTCTGTTTTGGATTCCTAAAGTATAGTTTAAATGTTTTAAAATTATAAAATTTTAAATAAATTTTAAAAAACTTATTAGGATTTCAGTTTAGGATTCTTCAAGCATAGTTTAAATGTTTAAAAGAATAAAATTTAAAACAAATTTAAAAAAAGTAATTATGATTTATGTTTCAGATTCCTCAAGGATAGTTTAAATGTTTTAAAATTATAAAATTTAAAAGAAATTTTAAAAAACTAATTAGGATTTCTGCTTTTGATTCTTCAAGGATTGTTTAAATGTTTTTAAAAAATAAAATTTAAAAGAAATTTTAAAAAAGCAATTAGGATTTCTGTTTAGGATTCTTCAAGCATAGTTTAAATGTTTTAAAACAATAAAATTTAAAAGAAATTTTAAAAAAGTAATTATGATTTCTGTTTCGGATTGCTCAAGAATAGTTTAAATTTTTTGAAATTATAAAATTTAAAAGTAATTTTAAAAAACTAAATAGGATTTCTGCTTTTGATTCTTCAAGGATAGTTTAAATGTTTTCAAATAATAAAATTTAAAAGAAATTTTAAAAAAGTTATTAGGATTTCTGTTTTGGATTCTTCAAGTATAGTTTAAATGTTTTAAAACATTAAAATTTAAATGAAATTTTAAAAAAGTAATTATGATTTCTGTTTTGGATTCCTAAGGGATAGTTTAAATGTTTTAAAATTATAAAATTTTAAATAAATTTTAAAAAAGCAATTAGGATTTCTATTTAGGATTCTTCAAGGATGGTTTAAATGTTTTAAAACAATAAAATTTAAAAGAAATTTTAAAAAAGTAATTATGATTTCTGTTTCGGATTGCTCAATGATAGTTTTAATTTTTTAAAATTATAAAATTTAAAAGAAATTTTAAAAAACTAATTAGGATTTCTGCTTTTGATTCTTCAAGGATAGTCTAAATGTTTTAAAATAATAAAATTTAAAAGAAATTTTAAAAAAGTTATTAGGATTTCTGTTTTGGATTCTTCAAGCATAGTTTAAATGTTTTAAAACATTAAAATTTAAATGAAATTTAAAAAAAGTAATTATGATTTCTGTTTTGGATTCCTAAGGGATAGTTTAAATGTTTTAAAATTATAAAATTTTAAATAAATTTTAAAAAAGCAATTAGGATTTCTTTTTAGGATTCTTCAAGCATAGTTTAAATGTTTTAAAACAATAAAATTTAAAAGAAATTTTAAAAAAGTAATTATGATTTCTGTTTCGGATTGCTCAAGGATAGTTTCAATTTTTTAAAATAATAAAATTTAAAAGAAATTTTAAAAAACTAATTAGGATTTCTGCTTTTGATTCTTCATGGATAGTCTAAATGTTTTAAAACAATAAAATTTAAAAGAATTTTTGAAAAAGTAATTATGATTTCTGTTTCGGATTGCTCAAGGATAGTTTCAATTTTTTAAAATAATAAAATTTAAAAGAAATTTTAAAAAACTAATTAGGATTTCTGTTTTGGATTCTTCAAGCATAGTTTAAATGTTTTAAAACAATAAAATTTAAAAGAAATTTAAAAAAAGTAATTATGATTTCTGTTTCGGATTGCTCAAGGATAGTTTAAATTTTTTGAAATTATAAAATTTAAAAGTAATTTTAAAAAACTAAATAGGATTTCTGCTTTTGATTCTTCAAGGATAGTTTAAATGTTTTCAAATAATAAAATTTAAAAGAAATTTTAAAAAAGTTATTAGGATTTCTGTTTTGGATTCTTCAAGTATAGTTTAAATGTTTTAAAACATTAAAATTTAAATGAAATTTAAAAAAAGTAATTATGATTTCTGTTTTGGATTCCTAAGGGATAGTTTAAATGTTTTAAAATTATAAAATTTTAAATAAATTTTAAAAAAGCAATTAGGATTTCTATTTAGGATTCTTCAAGGATGGTTTAAATGTTTTAAAACAATAAAATTTAAAAGAAATTTTAAAAAAGTAATTATGATTTCTGTTTCGGATTGCTCAATGATAGTTTTAATTTTTTAAAATTATAAAATTTAAAAGAAATTTTAAAAAACTAATTAGGATTTCTGCTTTTGATTCTTCAAGGATAGTCTAAATGTTTTAAAATAATAAAATTTAAAAGAAATTTTAAAAAAGTTATTAGGATTTCTGTTTTGGATTCTTCAAGCATAGTTTAAATGTTTTAAAACATTAAAATTTAAATGAAATTTAAAAAAAAGTAATTATGATTTCTGTTTTGGATTCCTAAGGGATAGTTTAAATGTTTTAAAATTATAAAATTTTAAATAAATTTTAAAAAAGCAATTAGGATTTCTATTTAGGATTCTTCAAGGATGGTTTAAATGTTTTAAAACAATAAAATTTAAAAGAAATTTTAAAAAAGTAATTATGATTTCTGTTTCGGATTGCTCAATGATAGTTTTAATTTTTTAAAATTATAAAATTTAAAAGAAATTTTAAAAAACTAATTAGGATTTCTGCTTTTGATTCTTCAAGGATAGTCTAAATGTTTTAAAATAATAAAATTTAAAAGAAATTTTAAAAAAGTTATTAGGATTTCTGTTTTGGATTCTTCAAGCATAGTTTAAATGTTTTAAAACATTAAAATTTAAATGAAATTTAAAAAAAGTAATTATGATTTCTGTTTTGGATTCCTAAGGGATAGTTTAAATGTTTTAAAATTATAAAATTTTAAATAAATTTTAAAAAAGCAATTAGGATTTCTTTTTAGGATTCTTCAAGCATAGTTTAAATGTTTTAAAACAATAAAATTTAAAAGAAATTTTAAAAAAGTAATTATGATTTCTGTTTCGGATTGCTCAAGGATAGTTTCAATGTTTTAAAATAATAAAATTTAAAAGAAATTTTAAAAAAGTTATTAGGATTTCTGTTTTGGATTCTTCAAGCATAGTTTAAATGTTTTAAAACATTAAAATTTAAATGAAATTTAAAAAAAGTAATTATGATTTCTGTTTTAGATTCCTAAGGGATAGTTTAAATGTTTTAAAATTATAAAATTTTAAATAAATTTTAAAAAAGCAATTAGGATTTCTTTTTAGGATTCTTCAAGCATAGTTTAAATGTTTTAAAACAATAAAATTTAAAAGAAATTTTAAAAAAGTAATTACGATTTCTGTTTCGGATTGCTCAAGGATAGTTTCAATTTTTTAAAATAATAAAATTTAAAAGAAATTTTAAAAAACTAATTAGGATTTCTGTTTTGGATTCTTCAAGCATAGTTTAAATGTTTTAAAACAATAAAATTTAAAAGAAATTTAAAAAAAGTAATTATGATTTCTGTTTCGGATTGCTCAAGGATAGTTTAAATTTTTTGAAATTATAAAATTTAAAAGAAATTTTAAAAAACTAAATAGGATTTCTGCTTTTGATTCTTCAAGGATAGTTTAAATGTTTTCAAATAATAAAATTTAAAAGAAATTTTAAAAAAGTAATTATGATTTCTGTTTCGGATTGCTCAAGGATAGTTTCAATTTTTTAAAATTATAAATTTTAAAAGAAATTTTAAAAAACTAATTAGGATTTCTGCTTTTGATTCTTCAAGGATAGTCTAAATGTTTTAAAATAATAAAATTTAAAAGAAATTTTAAAAAAGTTATTAGGATTTCTGTTTTGGATTCTTCAAGCATAGTTTAAATGTTTTAAAATATTAAAATTTAAATGAAATTTAAAAAAAGTAATTATGATTTCTGTTTTGGATTCCTAAAGTATAGTTTAAATGTTTTAAAATTATAAAATTTTAAATAAATTTTAAAAAACTTATTAGGATTTCAGTTTAGGATTCTTCAAGCATAGTTTAAATGTTTAAAAGAATAAAATTTAAAACAAATTTAAAAAAAGTAATTATGATTTATGTTTCAGATTCCTCAAGGATAGTTTAAATGTTTTAAAATTATAAAATTTAAAAGAAATTTTAAAAAACTAATTAGGATTTCTGCTTTTGATTCTTCAAGGATTGTTTAAATGTTTTTAAAAAATAAAATTTAAAAGAAATTTTAAAAAAGCAATTAGGATTTCTGTTTAGGATTCTTCAAGCATAGTTTAAATGTTTTAAAACAATAAAATTTAAAAGAAATTTTTAAAAAGTAATTATGATTTCTGTTTCGGATTGCTCAAGAATAGTTTAAATTTTTTGAAATTATAAAATTTAAAAGTAATTTTAAAAAACTAAATAGGATTTCTGCTTTTGATTCTTCAAGGATAGTTTAAATGTTTTCAAATAATAAAATTTAAAAGAAATTTTAAAAAAGTTATTAGGATTTCTGTTTTGGATTCTTCAAGTATAGTTTAAATGTTTTAAAACATTAAAATTTAAATGAAATTTAAAAAAAGTAATTATGATTTCTGTTTTGGATTCCTAAGGGATAGTTTAAATGTTTTAAAATTATAAAATTTTAAATAAATTTTAAAAAAGCAATTAGGATTTCTATTTAGGATTCTTCAAGGATGGTTTAAATGTTTTAAAACAATAAAATTTAAAAGAAATTTTAAAAAAGTAATTATGATTTCTGTTTCGGATTGCTCAATGATAGTTTTAATTTTTTAAAATTATAAAATTTAAAAGAAATTTTAAAAAACTAATTAGGATTTCTGCTTTTGATTCTTCACGGATAGTCTAAATGTTTTAAAATAATAAAATTTAAAAGAAATTTTAAAAAAGTTATTAGGATTTCTGTTTTGGATTCTTCAAGCATAGTTTAAATGTTTTAAAACATTAAAATTTAAATGAAATTTAAAAAAAGTAATTATGATTTCTGTTTTGGATTCCTAAGGGATAGTTTAAATGTTTTAAAATTATAAAATTTTAAATAAATTTTAAAAAAGCAATTAGGATTTCTTTTTAGGATTCTTCAAGCATAGTTTAAATGTTTTAAAACAATAAAATTTAAAAGAAATTTTAAAAAAGTAATTATGATTTCTGTTTCGGATTGCTCAAGGATAGTTTCAATTTTTTAAAATAATAAAATTTAAAAGAAATTTTAAAAAACTAATTAGGATTTCTGCTTTTGATTCTTCATGGATAGTCTAAATGTTTTAAAACAATAAAATTTAAAAGAATTTTTGAAAAAGTAATTATGATTTCTGTTTCGGATTGCTCAAGGATAGTTTCAATTTTTTAAAATAATAAAATTTAAAAGAAATTTTAAAAAACTAATTAGGATTTCTGTTTTGGATTCTTCAAGCATAGTTTAAATGTTTTAAAACAATAAAATTTAAAAGAAATTTAAAAAAAGTAATTATGATTTCTGTTTCGGATTGCTCAAGGATAGTTTAAATTTTTTGAAATTATAAAATTTAAAAGTAATTTTAAAAAACTAAATAGGATTTCTGCTTTTGATTCTTCAAGGATAGTTTAAATGTTTTCAAACAATAAAATTTAAAAGAAATTTAAAAAAAGTAATTATGATTTCTGTTTCGGATTGCTCAAGGATAGTTTAAATTTTTTGAAATTATAAAATTTAAAAGTAATTTTAAAAAACTAAATAGGATTTCTGCTTTTGATTCTTCAAGGATAGTTTAAATGTTTTAAAATAATAAAATTTAAAAGAAATTTTAAAAAAGTAATTATGATTTCTGTTTCGGATTGCTCAAGGATAGTTTCAATTTTTTAAAATTATAAAGTTTAAAAGAAATTTTAAAAAACTAATTAGGATTTCTGCTTTTGATTCTTCAAGGATAGTCTAAATGTTTTAAAATAATAAAATTTAAAAGAAATTTTAAAAAAGTTATTAGGATTTCTGTTTTGGATTCTTCAAGCATAGTTTAAATGTTTTAAAATATTAAAATTTAAATGAAATTTAAAAAAAGTAATTATGATTTCTGTTTTGGATTCCTAAAGTATAGTTTAAATGTTTTAAAATTATAAAATTTTAAATAAATTTTAAAAAACTTATTAGGATTTCAGTTTAGGATTCTTCAAGCATAGTTTAAATGTTTAAAAGAATAAAATTTAAAACAAATTTAAAAAAAGTAATTATGATTTATGTTTCAGATTCCTCAAGGATAGTTTAAATGTTTTAAAATTATAAAATTTAAAAGAAATTTTAAAAAACTAATTAGGATTTCTGCTTTTGATTCTTCAAGGATTGTTTAAATGTTTTTAAAAAATAAAATTTAAAAGAAATTTTAAAAAAGCAATTAGGATTTCTGTTTAGGATTCTTCAAGCATAGTTTAAATGTTTTAAAACAATAAAATTTAAAAGAAATTTTTAAAAAGTAATTATGATTTCTGTTTCGGATTGCTCAAGAATAGTTTAAATTTTTTGAAATTATAAAATTTAAAAGTAATTTTAAAAAACTAAATAGGATTTCTGCTTTTGATTCTTCAAGGATAGTTTAAATGTTTTCAAATAATAAAATTTAAAAGAAATTTGAAAAAAGTTATTAGGATTTCTGTTTTGGATTCTTCAAGTATAGTTTAAATGTTTTAAAACATTAAAATTTAAATGAAATTTAAAAAAAGTAATTATGATTTCTGTTTTGGATTCCTAAGGGATAGTTTAAATGTTTTAAAATTATAAAATTTTAAATAAATTTTAAAAAAGCAATTAGGATTTCTATTTAGGATTCTTCAAGGATGGTTTAAATGTTTTAAAACAATAAAATTTAAAAGAAATTTTAAAAAAGTAATTATGATTTCTGTTTCGGATTGCTCAATGATAGTTTTAATTTTTTAAAATTATAAAATTTAAAAGAAATTTTAAAAAACTAATTAGGATTTCTGCTTTTGATTCTTCAAGGATAGTCTAAATGTTTTAAAATAATAAAATTTAAAAGAAATTTTAAAAAAGTTATTAGGATTTCTGTTTTGGATTCTTCAAGCATAGTTTAAATGTTTTAAAACATTAAAATTTAAATGAAATTTAAAAAAAGTAATTATGATTTCTGTTTTGGATTCCTAAGGGATAGTTTAAATGTTTTAAAATTATAAAATTTTAAATAAATTTTAAAAAAGCAATTAGGATTTCTTTTTAGGATTCTTCAAGCATAGTTTAAATGTTTTAAAACAATAAAATTTAAAAGAAATTTTAAAAAAGTAATTATGATTTCTGTTTCGGATTGCTCAAGGATAGTTTCAATTTTTTAAAATAATAAAATTTAAAAGAAATTTTAAAAAACTAATTAGGATTTCTGCTTTTGATTCTTCATGGATAGTCTAAATGTTTTAAAACAATAAAATTTAAAAGAATTTTTGAAAAAGTAATTATGATTTCTGTTTCGGATTGCTCAAGGATAGTTTCAATTTTTTAAAATAATAAAATTTAAAAGAAATTTTAAAAAACTAATTAGGATTTCTGTTTTGGATTCTTCAAGCATAGTTTAAATGTTTTAAAACAATAAAATTTAAAAGAAATTTAAAAAAAGTAATTATGATTTCTGTTTCGGATTGCTCAAGGATAGTTTAAATTTTTTGAAATTATAAAATTTAAAAGTAATTTTAAAAAACTAAATAGGATTTCTGCTTTTGATTCTTCAAGGATAGTTTAAATGTTTTCAAACAATAAAATTTAAAAGAAATTTAAAAAAAGTAATTATGATTTCTGTTTCGGATTGCTCAAGGATAGTTTAAATTTTTTGAAATTATAAAATTTAAAAGTAATTTTAAAAAACTAAATAGGATTTCTGCTTTTGATTCTTCAAGGATAGTTTAAATGTTTTAAAATAATAAAATTTAAAAGAAATTTTAAAAAAGTAAT
Source organism: Populus nigra (assembly GCF_951802175.1). Lineage (NCBI taxonomy): Eukaryota > Viridiplantae > Streptophyta > Magnoliopsida > Malpighiales > Salicaceae > Populus > Populus nigra. The sequence continues at coordinate 31,014,603 of NC_084853.1, read as the reverse complement.
TATGATTTCTGTTTCGGATTGCTCAAGGATAGTTTCAATTTTTTAAAATTATAAATTTTAAAAGAAATTTTAAAAAACTAATTAGGATTTCTGCTTTTGATTCTTCAAGGATAGTCTAAATGTTTTAAAATAATAAAATTTAAAAGAAATTTTAAAAAAGTTATTAGGATTTCTGTTTTGGATTCTTCAAGCATAGTTTAAATGTTTTAAAATATTAAAATTTAAATGAAATTTAAAAAAAGTAATTATGATTTCTGTTTTGGATTCCTAAAGTATAGTTTAAATGTTTTAAAATTATAAAATTTTAAATAAATTTTAAAAAACTTATTAGGATTTCAGTTTAGGATTCTTCAAGCATAGTTTAAATGTTTAAAAGAATAAAATTTAAAACAAATTTAAAAAAAGTAATTATGATTTATGTTTCAGATTCCTCAAGGATAGTTTAAATGTTTTAAAATTATAAAATTTAAAAGAAATTTTAAAAAACTAATTAGGATTTCTGCTTTTGATTCTTCAAGGATTGTTTAAATGTTTTTAAAAAATAAAATTTAAAAGAAATTTTAAAAAAGCAATTAGGATTTCTGTTTAGGATTCTTCAAGCATAGTTTAAATGTTTTAAAACAATAAAATTTAAAAGAAATTTTTAAAAAGTAATTATGATTTCTGTTTCGGATTGCTCAAGAATAGTTTAAATTTTTTGAAATTATAAAATTTAAAAGTAATTTTAAAAAACTAAATAGGATTTCTGCTTTTGATTCTTCAAGGATAGTTTAAATGTTTTCAAATAATAAAATTTAAAAGAAATTTTAAAAAAGTTATTAGGATTTCTGTTTTGGATTCTTCAAGTATAGTTTAAATGTTTTAAAACATTAAAATTTAAATGAAATTTAAAAAAAGTAATTATGATTTCTGTTTTGGATTCCTAAGGGATAGTTTAAATGTTTTAAAATTATAAAATTTTAAATAAATTTTAAAAAAGCAATTAGGATTTCTATTTAGGATTCTTCAAGGATGGTTTAAATGTTTTAAAACAATAAAATTTAAAAGAAATTTTAAAAAAGTAATTATGATTTCTGTTTCGGATTGCTCAATGATAGTTTTAATTTTTTAAAATTATAAAATTTAAAAGAAATTTTAAAAAACTAATTAGGATTTCTGCTTTTGATTCTTCAAGGATAGTCTAAATGTTTTAAAATAATAAAATTTAAAAGAAATTTTAAAAAAGTTATTAGGATTTCTGTTTTGGATTCTTCAAGCATAGTTTAAATGTTTTAAAACATTAAAATTTAAATGAAATTTAAAAAAAGTAATTATGATTTCTGTTTTGGATTCCTAAGGGATAGTTTAAATGTTTTAAAATTATAAAATTTTAAATAAATTTTAAAAAAGCAATTAGGATTTCTTTTTAGGATTCTTCAAGCATAGTTTAAATGTTTTAAAACAATAAAATTTAAAAGAAATTTTAAAAAAGTAATTATGATTTCTGTTTCGGATTGCTCAAGGATAGTTTCAATTTTTTAAAATAATAAAATTTAAAAGAAATTTTAAAAAACTAATTAGGATTTCTGCTTTTGATTCTTCATGGATAGTCTAAATGTTTTAAAACAATAAAATTTAAAAGAATTTTTGAAAAAGTAATTATGATTTCTGTTTCGGATTGCTCAAGGATAGTTTCAATTTTTTAAAATAATAAAATTTAAAAGAAATTTTAAAAAACTAATTAGGATTTCTGTTTTGGATTCTTCAAGCATAGTTTAAATGTTTTAAAACAATAAAATTTAAAAGAAATTTAAAAAAAGTAATTATGATTTCTGTTTCGGATTGCTCAAGGATAGTTTAAATTTTTTGAAATTATAAAATTTAAAAGTAATTTTAAAAAACTAAATAGGATTTCTGCTTTTGATTCTTCAAGGATAGTTTAAATGTTTTCAAACAATAAAATTTAAAAGAAATTTAAAAAAAGTAATTATGATTTCTGTTTCGGATTGCTCAAGGATAGTTTAAATTTTTTGAAATTATAAAATTTAAAAGTAATTTTAAAAAACTAAATAGGATTTCTGCTTTTGATTCTTCAAGGATAGTTTAAATGTTTTAAAATAATAAAATTTAAAAGAAATTTTAAAAAAGTAATTATGATTTCTGTTTCGGATTGCTCAAGGATAGTTTCAATTTTTTAAAATTATAAATTTTAAAAGAAATTTTAAAAAACTAATTAGGATTTCTGCTTTTGATTCTTCAAGGATAGTCTAAATGTTTTAAAATAATAAAATTTAAAAGAAATTTTAAAAAAGTTATTAGGATTTCTGTTTTGGATTCTTCAAGCATAGTTTAAATGTTTTAAAATATTAAAATTTAAATGAAATTTAAAAAAAGTAATTATGATTTCTGTTTTGGATTCCTAAAGGATAGTTTAAATGTTTTAAAATTATAAAATTTTAAATAAATTTTAAAAAACTTATTAGGATTTCAGTTTAGGATTCTTCAAGCATAGTTTAAATGTTTAAAAGAATAAAATTTAAAACAAATTTAAAAAAAGTAATTATGATTTATGTTTCAGATTCCTCAAGGATAGTTTAAATGTTTTAAAATTATAAAATTTAAAAGAAATTTTAAAAAACTAATTAGGATTTCTGCTTTTGATTCTTCAAGGATTGTTTAAATGTTTTTAAAAAATAAAATTTAAAAGAAATTTTAAAAAAGCAATTAGGATTTCTGTTTAGGATTCTTCAAGCATAGTTTAAATGTTTTAAAACAATAAAATTTAAAAGAAATTTTTAAAAAGTAATTATGATTTCTGTTTCGGATTGCTCAAGAATAGTTTAAATTTTTTGAAATTATAAAATTTAAAAGTAATTTTAAAAAACTAAATAGGATTTCTGCTTTTGATTCTTCAAGGATAGTTTAAATGTTTTCAAATAATAAAATTTAAAAGAAATTTTAAAAAAGTTATTAGGATTTCTGTTTTGGATTCTTCAAGTATAGTTTAAATGTTTTAAAACATTAAAATTTAAATGAAATTTAAAAAAAGTAATTATGATTTCTGTTTTGGATTCCTAAGGGATAGTTTAAATGTTTTAAAATTATAAAATTTTAAATAAATTTTAAAAAAGCAATTAGGATTTCTATTTAGGATTCTTCAAGGATGGTTTAAATGTTTTAAAACAATAAAATTTAAAAGAAATTTTAAAAAAGTAATTATGATTTCTGTTTCGGATTGCTCAATGATAGTTTTAATTTTTTAAAATTATAAAATTTAAAAGAAATTTTAAAAAACTAATTAGGATTTCTGCTTTTGATTCTTCAAGGATAGTCTAAATGTTTTAAAATAATAAAATTTAAAAGAAATTTTAAAAAAGTTATTAGGATTTCTGTTTTGGATTCTTCAAGCATAGTTTAAATGTTTTAAAACATTAAAATTTAAATGAAATTTAAAAAAAGTAATTATGATTTCTGTTTTGGATTCCTAAGGGATAGTTTAAATGTTTTAAAATTATAAAATTTTAAATAAATTTTAAAAAAGCAATTAGGATTTCTTTTTAGGATTCTTCAAGCATAGTTTAAATGTTTTAAAACAATAAAATTTAAAAGAAATTTTAAAAAAGTAATTATGATTTCTGTTTCGGATTGCTCAAGGATAGTTTCAATTTTTTAAAATAATAAAATTTAAAAGAAATTTTAAAAAACTAATTAGGATTTCTGTTTTGGATTCTTCAAGCATAGTTTAAATGTTTTAAAACAATAAAATTTAAAAGAAATTTTAAAAAAGTAATTATGATTTCTGTTTCGGATTGCTCAAGGATAGTTTAAATTTTTTGAAATTATAAAATTTAAAAGTAATTTTAAAAAACTAAATAGGATTTCTGCTTTTGATTCTTCAAGGATAGTTTAAATGTTTTCAAATAATAAAATTTAAAAGAAATTTTAAAAAAGTTATTAGGATTTCTGTTTAGGATTCTTCAAGCATAGTTTAAATGTTTTAAAACAATAAAATTTAAAAGAAATTTTAAAAAAGTAATTATGATTTCTGTTTCGGATTGCTCAAGGATAGTTTCAATTTTTTAAAATTATAAAATTTAAAAGAAATTTTAAAAAACTAATTAGGATTTCTGCTTTTGATTCTTCAAGGATTGTCTAAATGTTTTAAAATTATAAAATTTAAAAGAAATTCTAAAAAACTAATTAGGATTTCTGTTTTGGATTGTTCAAGGATGGTTTCAATTTTTTAAAATTATAAAATTTAAAAGAAATTTTAAAAAAATTATTAGGATTCCTGTTTTGGGTTCTTCAAGTATAGTTTAAATGTTTTAAAACAATACAATTTAAAACAAATTTTAAAAAAGTAATTAGGATTTCTGTTTTGAATTCTTCAAGGATAGTTTAAATGTTTAAAAGAATAAAATTTAAAACAAATTTAAAAAAAGTAATTATGATTTATGTTTCGGATTCCTCAAGGATAGTTTAAATGTTTTAAAATTATAAAATTTAAAAGAAATTTTAAAAAACTAATTAGGATTTCTGCTTTTGATTCTTCAAGGATAGTTTAAATGTTTTTAAAAAATAAAATTTAAAAGAAATTTTAAAAAAGCAATTAGGATTTCTGTTTAGGATTCTTCAAGCATAGTTTAAATGTTTTAAAACAATAAAATTTAAAAGAAATTTTAAAAAAGTAATTATGATTTCTGTTTCGGATTGCTCAAGAATAGTTTAAATTTTTTGAAATTATAAAATTTAAAAGTAATTTTAAAAAACTAAATAGGATTTCTGCTTTTGATTCTTCAAGGATAGTTTAAATATTTTCAAATAATAAAATTTAAAAGAAATTTTAAAAAAGTTATTAGGATTTCTGTTTTGGATTCTTCAAGTATAGTTTAAATGTTTTAAAACATTAAAATTTAAATGAAATTTAAAAAAAGTAATTATGATTTCTGTTTTGGATTCCTAAGGGATAGTTTAAATGTTTTAAAATTATAAAACTTTAAATAAATTTTAAAAAAGCAATTAGGATTTCTGTTTTGGATTCTTCAAGCATAGTTTAAATGTTTTAAAACAATAAAATTTAAAAGAAATTTTAAAAAAGTAATTATGATTTCTGTTTCGGATTGCTCAAGGATAGTTTCAATTTTTTAAAATTATAAATTTTAAAAGAAATTTTAAAAAACTAATTAGGATTTCTGCTTTTGATTCTTCAAGGATAGTCTAAATGTTTTAAAATTATAAAATTTAAAAGAAATTCTAAAAAACTAATTAGGATTTCTGTTTTGGATTGTTCAAGGATGGTTTCAATTTTTTAAAATTATAAAATTTAAAAGAAATTTTAAAAAAGTTATTAGGATTCCTGTTTTGGGTTCTTCAAGTATAGTTTAAATGTTTTAAAATAATACAATTTAAAACAAATTTTAAAAAAGTAATTAGGATTTCTGTTTTGAATTCTTCAAGGATAGTTTAAATGTTTAAAAGAATAAAATTTAAAACAAATTTAAAAAAAGTAATTATGATTTCTGTTTCGGATTGCTCAAGGATAGTTTCAATTTTTTAAAATTATAAAATTTAAAAGAAATTTTAAAAAACTAATTAGGATTTCTGCTTTTGATTCTTCAAGGATAGTCTAAATGTTTTAAAATTATAAAATTTAAAAGAAATTCTAAAAAACTAATTAGGATTTCTGTTTTGGATTGTTCAAGGATGGTTTCAATTTTTTAAAATTATAAAATTTAAAAGAAATTTTAAAAAAATTATTAGGATTCCTGTTTTGGGTTCTTCAAGTATAGTTTAAATGTTTTAAAACAATACAATTTAAAACAAATTTTAAAAAAGTAATTAGGATTTCTGTTTTGAATTCTTCAAGGATAGTTTAAATGTTTAAAAGAATAAAATTTAAAACAAATTTAAAAAAAGTAATTATGATTTATGTTTCGGATTCCTCAAGGATAGTTTAAATGTTTTAAAATTATAAAATTTAAAAGAAATTTTAAAAAACTAATTAGGATTTCTGCTTTTGATTCTTCAAGGATAGTTTAAATGTTTTTAAAAAATAAAATTTAAAAGAAATTTTAAAAAAGCAATTAGGATTTCTGTTTAGGATTCTTCAAGCATAGTTTAAATGTTTTAAAACAATAAAATTTAAAAGAAATTTTTAAAAAGTAATTATGATTTCTGTTTCGGATTGCTCAAGAATAGTTTAAATTTTTTGAAATTATAAAATTTAAAAGTAATTTTAAAAAACTAAATAGGATTTCTGCTTTTGATTCTTCAAGGATAGTTTAAATGTTTTAAAATAATAAAATTTAAAAGAAATTTTAAAAAAGTTATTAGGATTTCTGTTTTGGATTCTTCAAGTATAGTTTAAATGTTTTAAAACATTAAAATTTAAATGAAATTTAAAAAAAGTAATTATGATTTCTGTTTTGGATTCCTAAGGGATAGTTTAAATGTTTTAAAATTATAAAATTTTAAATAAATTTTAAAAAAGCAATTAGGATTTCTTTTTAGGATTCTTCAAGCATAGTTTAAATGTTTTAAAACAATAAAATTTAAAAGAAATTTTAAAAAAGTAATTATGATTTCTGTTTCGGATTGCTCAAGGATAGTTTCAATTTTTTAAAATAATAAAATTTAAAAGAAATTTTAAAAAACTAATTAGGATTTCTGTTTTGGATTCTTCAAGCATAGTTTAAATGTTTTAAAACAATAAAATTTAAAAGAAATTTAAAAAAAGTAATTATGATTTCTGTTTCGGATTGCTCAAGGATAGTTTAAATTTTTTGAAATTATAAAATTTAAAAGTAATTTTAAAAAACTAAATAGGATTTCTGCTTTTGATTCTTCAAGGATAGTTTAAATGTTTTAAAATAATAAAATTTAAAAGAAATTTTAAAAAAGTAATTATGATTTCTGTTTCGGATGGCTCAAGGATAGTTTCAATTTTTTAAAATTATAAATTTTAAAAGAAATTTTAAAAAACTAATTAGGATTTCTGTTTTGGATTCTTCAAGCATAGTTTAAATGTTTTAAAACAATAAAATTTAAAAGAAATTTAAAAAAAGTAATTATGATTTCTGTTTCGGATTGCTCAAGGATAGTTTAAATTTTTTGAAATTATAAAATTTAAAAGTAATTTTAAAAAACTAAATAGGATTTCTGCTTTTGATTCTTCAAGGATAGTTTAAATGTTTTAAAATTATAAAATTTTAAATAAATTTTAAAAAACTAATTAGGATTTCTGTTTTGGATTCTTCAAGCATAGTTTAAATGTTTTAAAACAATAAAATTTAAAAGAAATTTAAAAAAAGTAATTATGATTTCTGTTTCGGATTGCTCAAGGATAGTTTAAATTTTTTGAAATTATAAAATTTAAAAGTAATTTTAAAAAACTAAATAGGATTTCTGCTTTTGATTCTTCAAGGATAGTTTAAATGTTTTCAAACAATAAAATTTAAAAGAAATTTAAAAAAAGTAATTATGATTTCTGTTTCGGATTGCTCAAGGATAGTTTAAATTTTTTGAAATTATAAAATTTAAAAGTAATTTTAAAAAACTAAATAGGATTTCTGCTTTTGATTCTTCAAGGATAGTTTAAATGTTTTAAAATAATAAAATTTAAAAGAAATTTTAAAAAAGTAATTATGATTTCTGTTTCGGATTGCTCAAGGATAGTTTCAATTTTTTAAAATTATAAATTTTAAAAGAAATTTTAAAAAACTAATTAGGATTTCTGCTTTTGATTCTTCAAGGATAGTCTAAATGTTTTAAAATAATAAAATTTAAAAGAAATTTTAAAAAAGTTATTAGGATTTCTGTTTTGGATTCTTCAAGCATAGTTTAAATGTTTTAAAATATTAAAATTTAAATGAAATTTAAAAAAAGTAATTATGATTTCTGTTTTGGATTCCTAAAGGATAGTTTAAATGTTTTAAAATTATAAAATTTTAAATAAATTTTAAAAAACTTATTAGGATTTCAGTTTAGGATTCTTCAAGCATAGTTTAAATGTTTAAAAGAATAAAATTTAAAACAAATTTAAAAAAAGTAATTATGATTTATGTTTCAGATTCCTCAAGGATAGTTTAAATGTTTTAAAATTATAAAATTTAAAAGAAATTTTAAAAAACTAATTAGGATTTCTCCTTTTGATTCTTCAAGGATTGTTTAAATGTTTTTAAAAAATAAAATTTAAAAGAAATTTTAAAAAAGCAATTAGGATTTCTGTTTAGGATTCTTCAAGCATAGTTTAAATGTTTTAAAACAATAAAATTTAAAAGAAATTTTAAAAAAGTAATTATGATTTCTGTTTCGGATTGCTCAAGAATAGTTTAAATTTTTTGAAATTATAAAATTTAAAAGTAATTTTAAAAAACTAAATAGGATTTCTGCTTTTGATTCTTCAAGGATAGTTTAAATGTTTTCAAATAATAAAATTTAAAAGAAATTTTAAAAAAGTTATTAGGATTTCTGTTTTGGATTCTTCAAGTATAGTTTAAATGTTTTAAAACATTAAAATTTAAATGAAATTTAAAAAAAGTAATTATGATTTCTGTTTTGGATTCCTAAGGGATAGTTTAAATGTTTTAAAATTATAAAATTTTAAATAAATTTTAAAAAAGCAATTAGGATTTCTATTTAGGATTCTTCAAGGATGGTTTAAATGTTTTAAAACAATAAAATTTAAAAGAAATTTTAAAAAAGTAATTATGATTTCTGTTTCGGATTGCTCAATGATAGTTTTAATTTTTTAAAATTATAAAATTTAAAAGAAATTTTAAAAAACTAATTAGGATTTCTGCTTTTGATTCTTCAAGGATAGTCTAAATGTTTTAAAAGAATAAAATTTAAAAGAAATTTTAAAAAAGTTATTAGGATTTCTGTTTTGGATTCTTCAAGCATAGTTTAAATGTTTTAAAACATTAAAATTTAAATGAAATTTAAAAAAAGTAATTATGATTTCTGTTTTGGATTCCTAAGGGATAGTTTAAATGTTTTAAAATTATAAAATTTTAAATAAATTTTAAAAAAGCAATTAGGATTTCTGTTTAGGATTCTTCAAGCATAGTTTAAATGTTTTAAAACAATAAAATTTAAAAGAAATTTTAAAAAAGTAATTATGATTTCTGTTTCGGATTGCTCAAGGATAGTTTCAATTTTTTAAAATTATAAAATTTAAAAGAAATTTTAAAAAACTAATTAGGATTTCTGCTTTTGATTCTTCAAGGATAGTCTAAATGTTTTAGAATTATAAAATTTAAAAGAAATTCTAAAAAACTAATTAGGATTTCTGTTTTGGATTGTTCAACGATGGTTTCAATTTTTTAAAATTATAAAATTTAAAAGAAATTTTAAAAAAGTTATTAGGATTCCTGTTTTGGGTTCTTCAAGTATAGTTTAAATGTTTTAAAACAATACAATTTAAAACAAATTTTAAAAAAGTAATTAGGATTTCTGTTTTGAATTCTTCAAGGATAGTTTAAATGTTTAAAAGAATAAAATTTAAAACAAATTTAAAAAAAGTAATTATGATTTCTGTTTCGGATTGCTCAAGGATAGTTTCAATTTTTTAAAATTATAAAATTTAAAAGAAATTTTAAAAAACTAATTAGGATTTCTGCTTTTGATTCTTCAAGGATAGTCTAAATGTTTTAAAATTATAAAATTTAAAAGAAATTCTAAAAAACTAATTAGGATTTCTGTTTTGGATTGTTCAAGGATGGTTTCAATTTTTTAAAATTATAAAATTTAAAAGAAATTTTAAAAAAATTATTAGGATTCCTGTTTTGGGTTCTTCAAGTATAGTTTAAATGTTTTAAAACAATACAATTTAAAACAAATTTTAAAAAAGTAATTAGGATTTCTGTTTTGAATTCTTCAAGGATAGTTTAAATGTTTAAAAGAATAAAATTTAAAACAAATTTAAAAAAAGTAATTATGATTTATGTTTCGGATTCCTCAAGGATAGTTTAAATGTTTTAAAATTATAAAATTTAAAAGAAATTTTAAAAAACTAATTAGGATTTCTACTTTTGATTCTTCAAGGATAGTTTAAATGTTTTTAAAAAATAAAATTTAAAAGAAATTTTAAAAAAGCAATTAGGATTTCTGTTTAGGATTCTTCAAGCATAGTTTAAATGTTTTAAAACAATAAAATTTAAAAGAAATTTTTAAAAAGTAATTATGATTTCTGTTTCGGATTGCTCAAGAATAGTTTAAATTTTTTGAAATTATAAAATTTAAAAGTAATTTTAAAAAACTAAATAGGATTTCTGCTTTTGATTCTTCAAGGATAGTTTAAATGTTTTCAAATAATAAAATTTAAAAGAAATTTTAAAAAAGTTATTAGGATTTCTGTTTTGGATTCTTCAAGTATAGTTTAAATGTTTTAAAACATTAAAATTTAAATGAAATTTAAAAAAAGTAATTATGATTTCTGTTTTGGATTCCTAAGGGATAGTTTAAATGTTTTAAAATTATAAAACTTTAAATAAATTTTAAAAAAGCAATTAGGATTTCTGTTTTGGATTCTTCAAGCATAGTTTAAATGTTTTAAAACAATAAAATTTAAATGAAATTTAAAAAAAGTAATTATGATTTCTGTTTTGGATTCCTAAGGGATAGTTTAAATGTTTTAAAATTATAAAATTTTAAATAAATTTTAAAAAAGCAATTAGGATTTCTATTTAGGATTCTTCAAGGATGGTTTAAATGTTTTAAAACAATAAAATTTAAAAGAAATTTTAAAAAAGTAATTATGATTTCTGTTTCGGATTGCTCAATGATAGTTTTAATTTTTTAAAATTATAAAATTTAAAAGAAATTTTAAAAAACTAATTAGGATTTCTGCTTTTGATTCTTCAAGGATAGTTTAAATGTTTTTAAAAAATAAAATTTAAAAGAAATTTTAAAAAAGCAATTAGGATTTCTGTTTAGGATTCTTCAAGCATAGTTTAAATGTTTTAAAACAATAAAATTTAAAAGAAATTTTAAAAAAGTAATTATGATTTCTGTTTCGGATTCCTCAAGAATAGTTTAAATTTTTTGAAATTATAAAATTTAAAAGTAATTTAAAAAAACTAAATAAGATTTCTGCTTTTGATTCTTCAAGGATAGTTTAAATGTTTTCAAATAATAAAATTTAAAAGAAATTTTAAAAAAGTTATTAGGATTTCTGTTTTGGATTCTTCAAGTATAGTTTAAATGTTTTACAACATTAAAATTTAAATGAAATTTAAAAAAAGTAATTATGATTTCTGTTTTGGATTCCTAAGGGAGAGTTTAAATGTTTTAAAATTATAAAATTTTAAATAAATTTTAAAAAAGCAATTAGGATTTCTGTTTAGGATTCTTCAAGGATGGTTTAAATGTTTTAAAACAATAAAATTTAAAAGAAATTTTAAAAAAGTAATTATGATTTCTGTTTCGGATTGCTCAAGGATAGTTTCAATTTTTTAAAATTATAAAATTTAAAAGAAATTTTAAAAAACTAATTAGGATTTCTGCTTTTGATTCTTCAAGGATAGTCTAAATGTTTTAAAATAATAAAATTTAAAAGAAATTTTAAAAAACTAATTAGGATTTCTGTTTTGGATTGTTCAAGGATGGTTTCAATTTTTTAAAATTATAAAATTTAAAAGAAATTTTAAAAAAATTATTAGGATTCCTGTTTTGGGTTCTTCAAGTATAGTTTAAATGTTTTAAAACAATACAATTTAAAACAAATTTTAAAAAAGTAATTAGGATTTCTGTTTTGAATTCTTCAAGGATAGTTTAAATGTTTAAAAGAATAAAATTTAAAACAAATTTAAAAAAAGTAATTATGATTTCTGTTTTGGATTGCTCAAGGATAGTTTAAATTTTTTAAAATTATAAAATTTAAAAGAAATTTTAAAAAACTAATTAGGATTTCTGCTTTTGATTCTTCAAGGATAGTCTAAATGTTTTAAAATTATAAAATTTAAAAGAAATTCTAAAAAACTAATTAGGATTTCTGCTTTTGATTCTGCAAGGATAGTCTAAATGTTTTAAAATAATAAAATTTAAAAGAAATTTTAAAAAAGTTATTAGGATTTCTGTTTTGGATTCTTCAAGCATAGTTTAAATGTTTTAAAATATTAAAATTGAAATGAAATTTTAAAAAAGTAATTATGATTTCTGTTTTGGATTCCTAAGGGATAGTTTAAATGTTTTAAAATTATAAAATTTTAAATAAATTTTAAAAAAGCAATTAGGATTTCTGTTTAGGATTCTTCAAGCATAGTTTAAATGTTTTAAAACAATAAAATTTAAAAGAAATTTTAAAAAAGTAATTATGATTTCTGTTTCGGATTGCTCAAGGATAGTTTCAATTTTTTAAAATAAAAAAATTTAAAAGAAATTTTAAAAAACTAATTAGGATTTCTGCTTTTGATTCTTCAAGGATAGTCTAAATGTTTTAAAATAATAAAATTTAAAAGAAATTTTAAAAAACTAATTAGGATTTCTGTTTAGGATTCTTCAAGCATAGTTTAAATGTTTTAAAACAATAAAATTTAAAATAAATTTAAAAAAAGTAATTATGATTTCTGTTTCGGATTTCTCAAGGATAGTTTAAATTTTTTGAAATTATAAAATTTAAAAGTAATTTTAAAAAACTAAATAGGATTTCTGCTTTTGATTCTTCAAGGATAGTTTAAATGTTTTAAAATAATAAAATTTAAAAGAAATTTTAAAAAAGTAATTATGATTTATGTTTCGGATTGCTCAAGGATAGTTTCAATTTTTTAAAATTATAAATTTTAAAAGAAATTTTAAAAAACTAATTAGGATTTCTGCTTTTGATTCTTCAAGGATAGTCTAAATGTTTTAAAATAATAAAATTTAAAAGAAATTTTAAAAAAGTTATTAGGATTTCTGTTTTGGATTCTTCAAGCATAGTTTAAATGTTTTAAAATATTAAAATTTAAATGAAATTTAAAAAAAGTAATTATGATTTCTGTTTTGGATTCCTAAAGGACAGTTTAAATGTTTTAAAATTATAAAATTTTAAATAAATTTTAAAAAACTTATTATGATTTCAGTTTAGGATTCTTCAAGCATAGTTTAAATGTTTTAAAACAATAAAATTTAAAAGAAATTTTAAAAAAGTAATTATGATTTTTGTTTCGGATTGCTCAAGGATAGTTTCAATTTTTTAAAATTATAGAATTTAAAAGAAATTTTAAAAAACTAATTAGGATTTCTGCTTTTGATTCTTCAAGGATAGTCTAAATGTTTTAAAATTATAAAATTTAAAAGAAATTCTAAAAAACTAATTAGGATTTCTGTTTTGGATTGTTCAAGGATGGTTTCAATTTTTTAAAATTATAAAATTTAAAATAAATTTTAAAAAAGTTATTAGGATTCCTGTTTTGGGTTCTTCAAGTATAGTTTAAATGTTTTAAAACAATACAATTTAAAACAAATTTTAAAAAAGTAATTAGGATTTCTGTTTTGAATTCTTCAAGCATAGTTTAAATGTTTAAAAGAATAAAATTTAATACAAATTTAAAAAAAGTAATTATGATTTATGTTTCGGATTCCTCAAGGATAGTTTAAATGTTTTAAAATTATAAAATTTAAAAGAAATTTTAAAAAACTAATTAGGATTTCTGCTTTTGATTCTTCAAGGATAGTTTAAATGTTTTAAAATAATAAAATTTAAAAGAAATTTTAAAAAAGTAATTATGATTTATGTTTCGGATTGCTCAAGGATAGTTTCAATTTTTTAAAATTATAAATTTTAAAAGAAATTTTAAAAAACTAATTAGGATTTCTGCTTTTGATTCTTCAAGGATAGTCTAAATGTTTTAAAATAATAAAATTTAAAAGAAATTTTAAAAAAGTTATTAGGATTTCTGTTTTGGATTCTTCAAGCATAGTTTAAATGTTTTAAAATATTAAAATTTAAATGAAATTTAAAAAAAGTAATTATGATTTCTGTTTTGGATTCCTAAAGGACAGTTTAAATGTTTTAAAATTATAAAATTTTAAATAAATTTTAAAAAACTTATTAGGATTTCAGTTTAGGATTCTTCAAGCATAGTTTAAATGTTTTAAAACAATAAAATTTAAAAGAAATTTTAAAAAAGTAATTATGATTTCTGTTTCGGATTGCTCAAGGATAGTTTCAATTTTTTAAAATTATAAAATTTAAAAGAAATTTTAAAAAACTAATTAGGATTTCTGCTTTTGATTCTTCAAGGATAGTCTAAATGTTTTAAAATTATAAAATTTAAAAGAAATTCTAAAAAACTAATTAGGATTTCTGTTTTGGATTGTTCAAGGATGGTTTCAATTTTTTAAAATTATAAAATTTAAAAGAAATTTTAAAAAAGTTATTAGGATTCCTGTTTTGGGTTCTTCAAGTATAGTTTAAATGTTTTAAAACAATACAATTTAAAACAAATTTTAAAAAAGTAATTAGGATTTCTGTTTTGAATTCTTCAAGCATAGTTTAAATGTTTAAAAGAATAAAATTTAATACAAATTTAAAAAAAGTAATTATGATTTATGTTTCGGATTCCTCAAGGATAGTTTCAATTTTTTAAAATTATAAAATTTAAAAGAAATTTTAAAAAACTAATTAGGATTTCTGCTTTTGATTCTTCAAGGATAGTTTAAATGTTTTTAAAAAATAAAATTTAAAAGAAATTTTAAAAAAGCAATTAGGATTTCTGTTTAGGATTCTTCAAGCATAGTTTAAATGTTTTAAAACAATAAAATTTAAAAGAAATTTAAAAAAAGTAATTATGATTTCTGTTTCGGATTGCTCAAGGATAGTTTAAATTTTTTCAAATTATAAAATTTAAAAGAAATTTTAAAAAACTAAATAGGATTTCTGCTTTTGATTCTTCAAGAATAGTTTAAATGTTTTAAAATAATAAAATTTAAAAGAAATTTTAAAAAACTAATTAGGATTTCTGTTTTGGATTCTTCAGGCATAGTTTAAATGTTTTAAAACAATAAAATTTAAAAGAAATTTAAAAAAAGTAATTATGATTTCTGTTTCGGATTGCTCAAGGATAGTTTAAATTTTTTGAAATTATAAAATTTAAAAGTAATTTTAAAAAACTAAATAGGATTTCTGCTTTTGATTCTTCAAGGATAGTTTAAATGTTTTAAAATAATAAAATTTAAAAGAAAATTTAAAAAAGTTATTAGGATTTCTGTTTTGGATTCTTCAAGTATAGTTTAAATGTTTTAAAACATTAAAATTTAAATGAAATTTAAAAAAAGTAATTACGATTTCTGTTTTGGATTCCTAAGGGATAGTTTAAATGTTTTAAAATTATAAAATTATAAATAAATTTTAAAAAAGCAATTAGGATTTCTGTTTTGGATTCTTCAAGCATAGTTTAAATGTTTAAAAGAATAAAATTTAAAACAAATTTAAAAAAAGTAATTATGATTTCTGTTTTGGATTCTTCAAGCATAGTTTAAATGTTTTAAAACATTAAAATTTAAATGAAATTTAAAAAAAGTAATTATGATTTATGTTTTGGATTCCTAAGGGATAGTTTAAATGTTTTAAAATTATAAAATTTTAAATAAATTTTAAAAAAGCAATTAGGATTTCTGTTTAGGATTCTTCAAGCATAGTTTAAATGTTTTAAAACAATAAAATTTAAATGAAATTTAAAAAAAGTAATTATGATTTCTGTTTTGGATTCCTAAGGGATAGTTTAAATGTTTTAAAATTATAAAATTTTAAATAAATTTTAAAAAAGCAATTAGGATTTCTGTTTAGGATTCTTCAAGCATAGTTTAAATGTTTTAAAACAATAAAATTTAAAAGAAATTTTAAAAAAGTAATTATGATTTCTGTTTCGGATTGCTCAAGGATAGTTTCAATTTTTTAAAATTATAAAATTTAAAAGAAATTTTAAAAAACTAATTAGGATTTCTGCTTTTGATTCTTCAAGGATAGTCTAAATGTTTTAAAATTATAAAATTTAAAAGAAATTCTAAAAAACTAATTAGGATTTCTGTTTTGGATTGTTCAAGGATGGTTTCAATTTTTTAAAATTATAAAATTTAAAAGAAATTTTAAAAAAGTTATTAGGATTCCTGTTTTGGCTTCTTCAAGTATAGTTTAAATGTTTTAAAACAATACAATTTAAAACAAATTTTAAAAAAGTAATTAGGATTTCTGTTTTGAATTCTTCAAGGATAGTTTAAATGTTTAAAAGAATAAAATTTAAAACAAATTTAAAAAAAGTAATTATGATTTATGTTTCGGATTCCTCAAGGATAGTTTAAATGTTTTAAAATTATAAAATTTAAAAGAAATTTTAAAAAACTAATTAGGATTTCTGCTTTTGATTCTTCAAGGATAGTTTAAATGTTTTTAAAAAATAAAATTTAAAAGAAATTTTAAAAAAGCAATTAGGATTTCTGTTTAGGATTCTTCAAGCATAGTTTAAATGTTTTAAAACAATAAAATTTAAAAGAAATTTAAAAAAATTAATTATGATTTCTGTTTCGGATTGCTCAAGGATAGTTTAAATTTTTTCAAATTATAAAATTTAAAAGAAATTTTAAAAAACTAAATAGGATTTCTGCTTTTGATTCTTCAAGGATAGTTTAAATGTTTTAAAATAATAAAATTTAAAAGAAATTTTAAAAAACTAATTAGGATTTCTGTTTTGGATTCTTCAAGCATAGTTTAAATGTTTTAAAACAATAAAATTTAAAAGAAATTTAAAAAAGTAATTATGATTTCTGTTTCGGATTGCTCAAGGATAGTTTAAATTTTTTGAAATTATAAAATTTAAAAGTAATTTTAAAAAACTAAATAGGATTTCTGCTTTTGATTCTTCAAGGATAGTTTAAATGTTTTAAAATAATAAAATTTAAAAGAAAATTTAAAAAAGTTATTAGGATTTCTGTTTTGGATTCTTCAAGTATAGTTTAAATGTTTTAAAACATTAAAATTTAAATGAAATTTAAAAAAAGTAATTACGATTTCTGTTTTGGATTCCTAAGGGATAGTTTAAATGTTTTAAAATTATAAAATTTAAAAGAAATTCTAAAAAACTAATTAGGATTTCTGTTTTGGATTGTTCAAGGATGGTTTCAATTTTTTAAAATTATAAAATTTAAAAGAAATTTTAAAAAAGTTATTAGGATTCCTGTTTTGGCTTCTTCAAGTATAGTTTAAATGTTTTAAAACAATACAATTTAAAACAAATTTTAAAAAAGCAATTAGGATTTCTGTTTTGGATTCTTCAAGCATAGTTTAAATGTTTTAAAACAATAAAATTTAAAAGAAATTTTTAAAAAGTAATTATGATTTCTGTTTCGGATTGCTCAAGGATAGTTTCAATTTTTTAAAATTATAAATTTTAAAAGAAATTTTAAAAAACTAATTAGGATTTCTGCTTTTGATTCTTCAAGGATAGTCTAAATGTTTTAAAATAATAAAATTTAAAAGAAATTTTAAAAAAGTTATTAGGATTTCTGTTTTGGATTCTTCAAGCATAGTTTAAATGTTTTAAAACATTAAAATTTAAATGAAATTTAAAAAAAGTAATTATGATTTCTGTTTTGGATTCCTAAGGGATAGTTTAAATGTTTTAAAATTATAAAATTTTAAATAAATTTTAAAAAAGCAATTAGGATTTCTGTTTAGGATTCTTCAAGCATAGTTTAAATGTTTTAAAACAATAAAATTTAAAAGAAATTTTAAAAAAGTAATTATGATTTATGTTTCGGATTGCTCAAGGATAGTTTCAATTTTTTAAAATTATAAAATTTAAAAGAAATTTTAAAAAACTAATTAGGATTTCTGCTTTTGATTCTTCAAGGATAGTCTAAATGTTTTAAAATTATAAAATTTAAAAGAAATTCTAAAAAACTAATTAGGATTTCTGTTTTGGATTGTTCAAGGATGGTTTCAATTTTTTAAAATTATAAAATTTAAAAGAAATTTTAAAAAAGTTATTAGGATTCCTGTTTTGGGTTCTTCAAGTATAGTTTAAATGTTTTAAAACAATACAATTTAAAACAAATTTTAAAAAAGTAATTAGGATTTCTGTTTTGAATTCTTCAAGGATAGTTTAAATGTTTAAAAGAATAAAATTTAAAACAAATTTAAAAAAAGTAATTATGATTTCTGTTTCGGATTGCTCAAGGATAGTTTCAATTTTTTAAAATTATAAAATTTAAAAGAAATTTTAAAAAACTAATTAGGATTTCTGCTTTTGATTCTTCAAGGATAGTCTAAATGTTTTAAAATTATAAAATTTAAAAGAAATTCTAAAAAACTAATTAGGATTTCTGTTTTGGATTGTTCAAGGATGGTTTCAATTTTTTAAAATTATAAAATTTAAAAGAAATTTTAAAAAAGTTATTAGGATTCCTGTTTTGGGTTCTTCAAGTAAAGTTTAAATGTTTTAAAACAATACAATTTAAAACAAATTTTAAAAAAGTAATTAGGATTTCTGTTTTGAATTCTTCAAGGATAGTTTAAATGTTTAAAAGAATAAAATTTAAAACAAATTTAAAAAAAGTAATTATGATTTATGTTTCGGATTCCTCAAGGATAGTTTAAATGTTTTAAAATTATAAAATTTAAAAGAAATTTTAAAAAACTAATTAGGATTTCTGCTTTTGATTCTTCAAGGATAGTTTAAATGTTTTTAAAAAATAAAATTTAAAATAAATTTTAAAAAAGCAATTAGGATTTCTGTTTAGGATTCTTCAAGCATAGTTTAAATGTTTTAAAACAATAAAATTTAAAAGAAATTTAAAAAAATTAATTATGATTCTGTTTCGGATTGCTCAAGGATATTTTAAATTTTTTAAAATTATAAAATTTAAAAGAAATTTTAAAAAACTAAATAGGATTTCTGCTTTTGATTCTTCAAGGATAGTTTAAATGTTTTAAAATAATAAAATTTAAAAGAAATTTTAAAAAACTAATTAGGATTTCTGTTTTGGATTCTTCAAGCATAGTTTAAATGTTTTAAAACATTAAAATTTAAATGAAATTTAAAAAAGTAATTATGATTTCTGTTTCGGATTGCTCAAGGATAGTTTAAATTTTTTGAAATTATAAAATTTAAAAGTAATTTTAAAAAACTAAATAGGATTTCTGCTTTTGATTCTTCAAGGATAGTTTAAATGTTTTAAAATAATAAAATTTAAAAGAAAATTTAAAAAAGTTATTAGGATTTCTGTTTTGGATTCTTCAAGCATAGTTTAAATGTTTTAAAACATTAAAATTTAAAACAAATTTAAAAAAAGTAATTATGATTTATGTTTTGGATTCCTAAGGGATAGTTTAAATGTTTTAAAATTATAAAATTTTAAATAAATTTTAAAAAAGCAATTTAGATTTCAGTTTAGGATTCTTCAAGCATAGTTTAAATGTTTTAAAACAATAAAATTTAAAAGAAATTTTAAAAAAGTAATTATGATTTCTGTTTTGGATTGCTCAAGGATAGTTTCAATTTTTTAAAATTATAAAATTTAAAAGAAATTTTAAAAAACTAATTAGGATTTCTGCTTTTGATTCTTCAAGGATAGTCTAAATGTTTTAAAATTATAAAATTTAAAAGAAATTCTAAAAAACTAATTAGGATTTCTGTTTTGGATTGTTCAAGGATGGTTTCAATTTTTTAAAATTATAAAATTTAAAAGAAATTTTAAAAAAGTTATTAGGATTCCTGTTTTGGGTTCTTCAAGTATAGTTTAAATGTTTTAAAACAATACAATTTAAAACAAATTTTAAAAAAGTAATTAGGATTTCTGTTTTGAATTCTTCAAGGATAGTTTAAATGTTTAAAAGAATAAAATTTAAAACAAATTTAAAAAAAGTAATTATGATTTCTGTTTCGGATTGCTCAAGGATAGTTTCAATTTTTTAAAATTATAAAATTTAAAAGAAATTTTAAAAAACTAATTAGGATTTCTGCTTTTGATTCTTCAAGGATAGTCTAAATGTTTTAAAATAATAAAATTTAAAAGAAATTTTAAAAAAGTTATTAGGATTTCTGTTTTGGATTCTTCAAGCATAGTTTAAATGTTTTAAAACATTAAAATTTAAATGAAATTTAAAAAAAGTAATTATGATTTCTGTTTTGGATTCCTAAGGGATAGTTTAAATGTTTTAAAATTATAAAATTTTAAATAAATTTTAAAAAAGCAATTAGGATTTCTGTTTAGGATTCTTCAAGCATAGTTTAAATGTTTTAAAACAATAAAATTTAAAAGAAATTTTAAAAAAGTAATTATGATTTCTGTTTCGGATTGCTCAAGGATAGTTTCAATTTTTTAAAATTATAAAATTTAAAAGAAATTTTAAAAAACTAATTAGGATTTCTGCTTTTGATTCTTCAAGGATAGTCTAAATGTTTTAAAATTATAAAATTTAAAAGAAATTCTAAAAAACTAATTAGGATTTCTGTTTTGGATTGTTCAAGGATGGTTTCAATTTTTTAAAATTATAAAATTTAAAAGAAATTTTAAAAAAGTTATTAGGATTCCTGTTTTGGGTTCTTCAAGTATAGTTTAAATGTTTTAAAACAATACAATTTAAAACAAATTTTAAAAAAGTAATTAGGATTTCTGTTTTGAATTCTTCAAGGATAGTTTAAATGTTTAAAAGAATAAAATTTAAAACAAATTTAAAAAAAGTAATTATGATTTCTGTTTCGGATTGCTCAAGGATAGTTTCAATTTTTTAAAATTATAAAATTTAAAAGAAATTTTAAAAAACTAATTAGGATTTCTGCTTTTGATTCTTCAAGGATAGTCTAAATGTTTTAAAATAATAAAATTTAAAAGAAATTTTTAAAAAGTTATTAGGATTTCTGTTTTGGATTCTTCAAGCATAGTTTAAATGTTTTAAAACATTAAAATTTAAATGAAATTTAAAAAAAGTAATTATGATTTCTGTTTTGGATTCCTAAGGGATAGTTTAAATGTTTTAAAATTATAAAATTTTAAATAAATTTTAAAAAAGCAATTAGGATTTCTGTTTAGGATTCTTCAAGCATAGTTTAAATGTTTTAAAACAATAAAATTTAAAAGAAATTTAAAAAAAGTAATTATGATTTCTGTTTCGGATTGCTCAAGGATAGTTAAAATTTTTTAAAATTATAAAATTTAAAAGAAATTTTAAAAAAGTTATTAGGATTTCTGTTTTGGATTCTTCAAGCATAGTTTAAATGTTTTTAAACAATAAAATTTAAAAGAAATTTAAAAAAA
This sequence comes from Populus nigra, assembly GCF_951802175.1. NCBI lineage: Eukaryota > Viridiplantae > Streptophyta > Magnoliopsida > Malpighiales > Salicaceae > Populus > Populus nigra. The sequence continues at coordinate 30,993,390 of NC_084853.1, read as the reverse complement.
GTAATTATGATTTCTGTTTCGGATTGCTCAAGGATAGTTTAAATTTTTTGAAATTATAAAATTTAAAAGTAATTTTAAAAAACTAAATAGGATTTCTGCTTTTGATTCTTCAAGGATAGTTTAAATGTTTTCAAATAATAAAATTTAAAAGAAATTTTAAAAAAGTTATTAGGATTTCTGTTTTGGATTCTTCAAGTATAGTTTAAATGTTTTAAAACATTAAAATTTAAATGAAATTTAAAAAAAGTAATTATGATTTCTGTTTTGGATTCCTAAGGGATAGTTTAAATGTTTTAAAATTATAAAATTTTAAATAAATTTTAAAAAAGGAATTAGGATTTCTGTTTAGGATTCTTCAAGCATAGTTTAAATGTTTTAAAACAATAAAATTTAAAAGAAAATTTTAAAAAAGTAATTATGATTTCTGTTTCGGATTGCTCAAGGATAGTTTAAATTTTTTAAAATTCTAAAATTTAATAGAAATTTTAAAAAACTAATTAGGATTTCTGCTTTTGATTCTTCAAGGATAGTCTAAATGTTTTAAAATAATAAAATTTAAAAGAAATTTTAAAAAAGTTATTAGGATTTCTGTTTTGGATTCTTCAAGCATATTTTAAATGTTTTAAAACATTAAAATTTAAATGAAATTTAAAAAAAGTAATTATGATTTCTGTTTTGGATTCCTAAAGGATAGTTTAAATGTTTTAAAATTATAAAATTTTAAATAAATTTTAAAAAACTTATTAGGATTTCAGTTTAGGATTCTTCAAGCATAGTTTAAATGTTTTAAAACAATAAAATTTAAAAGAAATTTTAAAAAAGTAATTATGATTTCTGTTTCGGATTGCTCAAGGATAGTTTCAATTTTTTAAAATTATAAAATTTAAAAGAAATTTTAAAAAACTAATTAGGATTTCTGCTTTTGATTCTTCAAGGATAGTCTAAATGTTTTAAAATTATAAAATTTAAAAGAAATTCTAAAAAACTAATTAGGATTTCTGTTTTGGATTGTTCAAGGATGGTTTCAATTTTTTAAAATTATAAAATTTAAAAGAAATTTTAAAAGAGTTATTAGGATTCCTGTTTTGGGTTCTTCAAGTATAGTTTAAATGTTTTAAAACAATACAATTTAAAACAAATTTTAAAAAAGTAATTAGGATTTCTGTTTTGAATTCTTCAAGGATAGTTTAAATGTTTAAAAGAATAAAATTTAAAACAAATTTAAAAAAAGTAATTATGATTTCTGTTTCGGATTGCTCAAGGATAGTTTCAATTTTTTAAAATTATAAAATTTAAAAGAAATTTTAAAAAACTAAATAGGATTTCTGCTTTTGATTCTTCAAGGATAGTCTAAATGTTTTAAAATTATAAAATTTAAAAGAAATTCTAAAAAACTAATTAGGATTTCTGTTTTGGATTGTTCAAGGATGGTTTCAATTTTTTAAAATTATAAAATTTAAAAGAAATTTTAAAAAAGTTATTAGGATTCCTGTTTTGGGTTCTTCAAGTATAGTTTAAATGTTTTAAAACAATACAATTTAAAAAAAATTTAAAAAAAGTAATTAGGATTTCTGTTTTGAATTCTTCAAGGATAGTTTAAATGTTTAAAAGAATAAAATTTAAAACAAATTTAAAAAAAGTAATTATGATTTATGTTTCGGATTCCTCAAGGATAGTTTAAATGTTTTAAAATTATAAAATTTAAAAGAAATTTTAAAAAACTAATTAGGATTTCTGCTTTTGATTCTTCAAGGATAGTTTAAATGTTTTAAAACAATACAATTTAAAACAAATTTGAAAAAAGTAATTAGGATTTCTGTGTGTTGAATTCTTCAAGGATAGTTTAAATGTTTAAAAGAATAAAATTTAAAATAAATTTAAAAAAAGTAATTATGATTTCTGTTTCGGATTCCTCAAGGATAGTTTAAATGTTTTAAAATTATAAAATTTAAAAGAAATTTTAAAAAACTAATTAGGATTTCTGCTTTTGATTCTTCAAGGATAGTTTAAATGTTTTTAAAAAATAAAATTTAAAAGAAATTTTAAAAAAGCAATTAGGATTTCTGTTTAGGATTCTTCAAGCATAGTTTAAATGTTTTAAAACAATAAAATTTAAAAGAAATTTAAAAAAAGTAATTATGATTTCTGTTTCGGATTGCTCAAGGATAGTTAAAATTTTTTAAAATTATAAAATTTAAAAGAAATTTTAAAAAACTAAATAGGATTTCTGCTTTTGATTCTTCAAGGATAGTCTAAATGTTTTAAAATAATAAAATTTAAAAGAAATTTTAAAAAAGTTATTAGGATTTCTGTTTTGGATTCTTCAAGCATAGTTTAAATGTTTTAAAACATTAAAATTTAAATGAAATTTAAAAAAAGTAATTATGATTTCTGTTTTGGATTCCTAAAGGATAGTTTAAATGTTTTAAAATTATAAAATTTTAAATAAATTTTAAAAAACTTATTAGGATTTCAGTTTAGGATTCTTCAAGCATAGTTTAAATGTTTTAAAACAATAAAATTTAAAAGAAATTTTAAAAAAGTAATTATGATTTCTGTTTCGGATTGCTCAAGGATAGTTTCAATTTTTTAAAATTATAAAATTTAAAAGAAATTTTAAAAAACTAATTAGGATTTCTGCTTTTGATTCTTCAAGGATAGTCTAAATGTTTTAAAATTATAAAATTTAAAAGAAATTCTAAAAAACTAATTAGGATTTCTGTTTTGGATTGTTCAAGGATGGTTTCAATTTTTTAAAATTATAAAATTTAAAAGAAATTTTAAAAGAGTTATTAGGATTCCTGTTTTGGGTTCTTCAAGTATAGTTTAAATGTTTTAAAACAATACAATTTAAAACAAATTTTAAAAAAGTAATTAGGATTTCTGTTTTGAATTCTTCAAGGATAGTTTAAATGTTTAAAAGAATAAAATTTAAAACAAATTTAAAAAAAGTAATTATGATTTCTGTTTCGGATTGCTCAAGGATAGTTTCAATTTTTTAAAATTATAAAATTTAAAAGAAATTTTAAAAAACTAAATAGGATTTCTGCTTTTGATTCTTCAAGGATAGTCTAAATGTTTTAAAATTATAAAATTTAAAAGAAATTCTAAAAAACTAATTAGGATTTCTGTTTTGGATTGTTCAAGGATGGTTTCAATTTTTTAAAATTATAAAATTTAAAAGAAATTTTAAAAAAGTTATTAGGATTCCTGTTTTGGGTTCTTCAAGTATAGTTTAAATGTTTTAAAACAATACAATTTAAAAAAAATTTAAAAAAAGTAATTAGGATTTCTGTTTTGAATTCTTCAAGGATAGTTTAAATGTTTAAAAGAATAAAATTTAAAACAAATTTAAAAAAAGTAATTATGATTTATGTTTCGGATTCCTCAAGGATAGTTTAAATGTTTTAAAATTATAAAATTTAAAAGAAATTTTAAAAAACTAATTAGGATTTCTGCTTTTGATTCTTCAAGGATAGTTTAAATGTTTTAAAACAATACAATTTAAAACAAATTTGAAAAAAGTAATTAGGATTTCTGTTTTGAATTCTTCAAGGATAGTTTAAATGTTTAAAAGAATAAAATTTAAAATAAATTTAAAAAAAGTAATTATGATTTCTGTTTCGGATTCCTCAAGGATAGTTTAAATGTTTTAAAATTATAAAATTTAAAAGAAATTTTAAAAAACTAATTAGGATTTCTGCTTTTGATTCTTCAAGGATAGTTTAAATGTTTTTAAAAAATAAAATTTAAAAGAAATTTTAAAAAAGCAATTAGGATTTCTGTTTAGGATTCTTCAAGCATAGTTTAAATGTTTTAAAACAATAAAATTTAAAAGAAATTTAAAAAAAGTAATTATGATTTCTGTTTCGGATTGCTCAAGGATAGTTAAAATTTTTTAAAATTATAAAATTTAAAAGAAATTTTAAAAAACTAAATAGGATTTCTGCTTTTGATTCTTCAAGGATAGTCTAAATGTTTTAAAATAATAAAATTTAAAAGAAATTTTAAAAAAGTTATTAGGATTTCTGTTTTGGATTCTTCAAGCATAGTTTAAATGTTTTAAAACATTAAAATTTAAATGAAATTTAAAAAAAGTAATTATGATTTCTGTTTTGGATTCCTAAAGGATAGTTTAAATGTTTTAAAATTATAAAATTTTAAATAAATTTTAAAAAACTTATTAGGATTTCAGTTTAGGATTCTTCAAGCATAGTTTAAATGTTTTAAAACAATAAAATTTAAAAGAAATTTTAAAAAAGTAATTATGATTTCTGTTTCGGATTGCTCAAGGATAGTTTCAATTTTTTAAAATTATAAAATTTAAAAGAAATTTTAAAAAACTAATTAGGATTTCTGCTTTTGATTCATCAAGGATAGTCTAAATGTTTTAAAATTATAAAATTTAAAAGAAATTCTAAAAAACTAATTAGGATTTCTGTTTTGGATTGTTCAAGGATGGTTTCAATTTTTTAAAATTATAAAATTTAAAAGAAATTTTAAAAGAGTTATTAGGATTCCTGTTTTGGGTTCTTCAAGTATAGTTTAAATGTTTTAAAACAATACAATTTAAAACAAATTTTAAAAAAGTAATTAGGATTTCTGTTTTGAATTCTTCAAGGATAGTTTAAATGTTTAAAAGAATAAAATTTAAAACAAATTTAAAAAAAGTAATTATGATTTCTGTTTCGGATTGCTCAAGGATAGTTTCAATTTTTTAAAATTATAAAATTTAAAAGAAATTTTAAAAAACTAAATAGGATTTCTGCTTTTGATTCTTCAAGGATAGTCTAAATGTTTTAAAATTATAAAATTTAAAAGAAATTCTAAAAAACTAATTAGGATTTCTGTTTTGGATTGTTCAAGGATGGTTTCAATTTTTTAAAATTATAAAATTTAAAAGAAATTTTAAAAAAGTTATTAGGATTCCTGTTTTGGGTTCTTCAAGTATAGTTTAAATGTTTTAAAACAATAAAATTTAAAAAAAATTAAAAAAAGTAATTAGGATTTCTGTTTTGAATTCTTCAAGGATAGTTTAAATGTTTAAAAGAATAAAATTTAAAACAAATTTAAAAAAAGTAATTATGATTTATGTTTCGGATTCCTCAAGGATAGTTTAAATGTTTTAAAATTATAAAATTTAAAAGAAATTTTAAAAAACTAATTAGGATTTCTGCTTTTGATTCTTCAAGGATAGTTTAAATGTTTTAAAACAATACAATTTAAAACAAATTTGAAAAAAGTAATTAGGATTTCTGTGTGTTGAATTCTTCAAGGATAGTTTAAATGTTTAAAAGAATAAAATTTAAAATAAATTTAAAAAAAGTAATTATGATTTCTGTTTCGGATTCCTCAAGGATAGTTTAAATGTTTTAAAATTATAAAATTTAAAAGAAATTTTAAAAAACTAATTAGGATTTCTGCTTTTGATTCTTCAAGGATAGTTTAAATGTTTTTAAAAAATAAAATTTAAAAGAAATTTTAAAAAAGCAATTAGGATTTCTGTTTAGGATTCTTCAAGCATAGTTTAAATGTTTTAAAACAATAAAATTTAAAAGAAATTTAAAAAAAGTAATTATGATTTCTGTTTCGGATTGCTCAAGGATAGTTAAAATTTTTTAAAATTATAAAATTTAAAAGAAATTTTAAAAAACTAAATAGGATTTCTGCTTTTGATTCTTCAAGGATAGTCTAAATGTTTTAAAATAATAAAATTTAAAAGAAATTTTAAAAAAGTTATTAGGATTTCTGTTTTGGATTCTTCAAGCATAGTTTAAATGTTTTAAAACATTAAAATTTAAATGAAATTTAAAAAAAGTAATTATGATTTCTGTTTTGGATTCCTAAAGGATAGTTTAAATGTTTTAAAATTATAAAATTTTAAATAAATTTTAAAAAACTTATTAGGATTTCAGTTTAGGATTCTTCAAGCATAGTTTAAATGTTTTAAAACAATAAAATTTAAAAGAAATTTTAAAAAAGTAATTATGATTTCTGTTTCGGATTGCTCAAGGATAGTTTCAATTTTTTAAAATTATAAAATTTAAAAGAAATTTTAAAAAACTAATTAGGATTTCTGCTTTTGATTCATCAAGGATAGTCTAAATGTTTTAAAATTATAAAATTTAAAAGAAATTCTAAAAAACTAATTAGGATTTCTGTTTTGGATTGTTCAAGGATGGTTTCAATTTTTTAAAATTATAAAATTTAAAAGAAATTTTAAAAGAGTTATTAGGATTCCTGTTTTGGGTTCTTCAAGTATAGTTTAAATGTTTTAAAACAATACAATTTAAAACAAATTTTAAAAAAGTAATTAGGATTTCTGTTTTGAATTCTTCAAGGATAGTTTAAATGTTTAAAAGAATAAAATTTAAAACAAATTTAAAAAAAGTAATTATGATTTCTGTTTCGGATTGCTCAAGGATAGTTTCAATTTTTTAAAATTATAAAATTTAAAAGAAATTTTAAAAAACTAAATAGGATTTCTGCTTTTGATTCTTCAAGGATAGTCTAAATGTTTTAAAATTATAAAATTTAAAAGAAATTCTAAAAAACTAATTAGGATTTCTGTTTTGGATTGTTCAAGGATGGTTTCAATTTTTTAAAATTATAAAATTTAAAAGAAATTTTAAAAAAGTTATTAGGATTCCTGTTTTGGGTTCTTCAAGTATAGTTTAAATGTTTTAAAACAATAAAATTTAAAAAAAATTAAAAAAAGTAATTAGGATTTCTGTTTTGAATTCTTCAAGGATAGTTTAAATGTTTAAAAGAATAAAATTTAAAACAAATTTAAAAAAAGTAATTATGATTTATGTTTCGGATTCCTCAAGGATAGTTTAAATGTTTTAAAATTATAAAATTTAAAAGAAATTTTAAAAAACTAATTAGGATTTCTGCTTTTGATTCTTCAAGGATAGTTTAAATGTTTTAAAACAATACAATTTAAAACAAATTTGAAAAAAGTAATTAGGATTTCTGTGTGTTGAATTCTTCAAGGATAGTTTAAATGTTTAAAAGAATAAAATTTAAAATAAATTTAAAAAAAGTAATTATGATTTCTGTTTCGGATTCCTCAAGGATAGTTTAAATGTTTTAAAATTATAAAATTTAAAAGAAATTTTAAAAAACTAATTAGGATTTCTGCTTTTGATTCTTCAAGGATAGTTTAAATGTTTTTAAAAAATAAAATTTAAAAGAAATTTTAAAAAAGCAATTAGGATTTCTGTTTAGGATTCTTCAAGCATAGTTTAAATGTTTTAAAACAATAAAATTTAAAAGAAATTTAAAAAAAGTAATTATGATTTCTGTTTCGGATTGCTCAAGGATAGTTAAAATTTTTTAAAATTATAAAATTTAATAGAAATTTTAAAAAACTAAATAGGATTTCTGCTTTTGATTCTTCAAGGATAGTCTAAATGTTTTAAAATAATAAAATTTAAAAGAAATTTTAAAAAAGTTATTAGGATTTCTGTTTTGGATTCTTCAAGCATAGTTTAAATGTTTTAAAACATTAAAATTTAAATGAAATTTAAAAAAAGTAATTATGATTTATGTTTTGGATTCCTAAGGGATAGTTTAAATGTTTTAAAATTATAAAATTTTAAATAAATTTTAAAAAAGCAATTAGGATTTCTGTTTAGGATTCTTCAAGCATAGTTTAAATGTTTTAAAACAATAAAATTTAAATGAAATTTAAAAAAAGTAATTATGATTTCTGTTTTGGATTCCTAAGGGATAGTTTAAATGTTTTAAAATTATAAAATTTTAAATAAATTTTAAAAAAGCAATTAGGATTTCTGTTTAGGATTCTTCAAGCATAGTTTAAATGTTTTAAAACAATAAAATTTAAAAGAAATTTTAAAAAAGTAATTATGATTTCTGTTTCGGATTGCTCAAGGATAGTTTCAATTTTTTAAAATTATAAAATTTAAAAGAAATTTTAAAAAACTAATTAGGATTTCTGCTTTTGATTCTTCAAGGATAGTCTAAATGTTTTAAAATTATAAAATTTAAAAGAAATTCTAAAAAACTAATTAGGATTTCTGTTTTGGATTGTTCAAGGATGGTTTCAATTTTTTAAAATTATAAAATTTAAAAGAAATTTTAAAAAAGTTATTAGGATTCCTGTTTTGGCTTCTTCAAGTATAGTTTAAATGTTTTAAAACAATACAATTTAAAACAAATTTTAAAAAAGTAATTAGGATTTCTGTTTTGAATTCTTCAAGGATAGTTTAAATGTTTAAAAGAATAAAATTTAAAACAAATTTAAAAAAAGTAATTATGATTTATGTTTCGGATTCCTCAAGGATAGTTTAAATGTTTTAAAATTATAAAATTTAAAAGAAATTTTAAAAAACTAAATAGGATTTCTGCTTTTGATTCTTCAAGGATAGTTTAAATGTTTTAAAATAATAAAATTTAAAACAAATTTGAAAAAAGTAATTAGGATTTCTGTTTTGAATTCTTCAAGGATAGTTTAAATGTTTAAAAGAATAAAATTTAAAATAAATTTAAAAAAAGTAATTATGATTTCTGTTTCGGATTCCTCAAGGATAGTTTAAATGTTTTAAAATTATAAAATTTAAAAGAAATTTTAAAAAACTAATTAGGATTTCTGCTTTTGATTCTTCAAGGATAGTTTAAATGTTTTTAAAAAATAAAATTTAAAAGAAATTTTAAAAAACTAATTAGGATTTCTGCTTTTGATTCATCAAGGATAGTCTAAATGTTTTAAAATTATAAAATTTAAAAGAAATTCTAAAAAACTAATTAGGATTTCTGTTTTGGATTGTTCAAGGATGGTTTCAATTTTTTAAAATTATAAAATTTAAAAGAAATTTTAAAAGAGTTATTAGGATTCCTGTTTTGGGTTCTTCAAGTATAGTTTAAATGTTTTAAAACAATACAATTTAAAACAAATTTTAAAAAAGTAATTAGGATTTCTGTTTTGAATTCTTCAAGGATAGTTTAAATGTTTAAAAGAATAAAATTTAAAACAAATTTAAAAAAAGTAATTATGATTTCTGTTTCGGATTCCTCAAGGATAGTTTAAATGTTTTAAAATTATAAAATTTAAAAGAAATTTTAAAAAACTAAATAGGATTTCTGCTTTTGATTCTTCAAGGATAGTCTAAATGTTTTAAAATTATAAAATTTAAAAGAAATTCTAAAAAACTAATTAGGATTTCTGTTTTGGATTGTTCAAGGATGGTTTCAATTTTTTAAAATTATAAAATTTAAAAGAAATTTTAAAAAAGTTATTAGGATTCCTGTTTTGGGTTCTTCAAGTATAGTTTAAATGTTTTAAAACAATACAATTTAAAAAAAATTTAAAAAAAGTAATTAGGATTTCTGTTTTGAATTCTTCAAGGATAGTTTAAATGTTTAAAAGAATAAAATTTAAAACAAATTTAAAAAAAGTAATTATGATTTATGTTTCGGATTCCTCAAGGATAGTTTAAATGTTTTAAAATTATAAAATTTAAAAGAAATTTTAAAAAACTAATTAGGATTTCTGCTTTTGATTCTTCAAGGATAGTTTAAATGTTTTAAAACAATACAATTTAAAACAAATTTGAAAAAAGTAATTAGGATTTCTGTTTTGAATTCTTCAAGGATAGTTTAAATGTTTAAAAGAATAAAATTTAAAATAAATTTAAAAAAAGTAATTATGATTTCTGTTTCGGATTCCTCAAGGATAGTTTAAATGTTTTAAAATTATAAAATTTAAAAGAAATTTTAAAAAACTAATTAGGATTTTTGCTTTTGATTCTTCAAGGATAGTTTAAATGTTTTTAAAAAATAAAATTTAAAAGAAATTTTAAAAAAGCAATTAGGATTTCTGTTTAGGATTCTTCAAGCATAGTTTAAATGTTTTAAAACAATAAAATTTAAAAGAAATTTAAAAAAAGTAATTATGATTTCTGTTTCGGATTGCTCAAGGATAGTTAAAATTTTTTAAAATTATAAAATTTAAAAGAAATTTTAAAAAACTAAATAGGATTTCTGCTTTTGATTCTTCAAGGATAGTCTAAATGTTTTAAAATAATAAAATTTAAAAGAAATTTTAAAAAAGTTATTAGGATTTCTGTTTTGGATTCTTCAAGCATAGTTTAAATGTTTTAAAACATTAAAATTTAAATGAAATTTAAAAAAAGTAATTATGATTTCTGTTTTGGATTCCTAAAGGATAGTTTAAATGTTTTAAAATTATAAAATTTTAAATAAATTTTAAAAAACTTATTAGGATTTCAGTTTAGGATTCTTCAAGCATAGTTTAAATGTTTTAAAACAATAAAATTTAAAAGAAATTTTAAAAAAGTAATTATGATTTCTGTTTCGGATTGCTCAAGGATAGTTTCAATTTTTTAAAATTATAAAATTTAAAAGAAATTTTAAAAAACTAATTAGGATTTCTGCTTTTGATTCATCAAGGATAGTCTAAATGTTTTAAAATTATAAAATTTAAAAGAAATTCTAAAAAACTAATTAGGATTTCTGTTTTGGATTGTTCAAGGATGGTTTCAATTTTTTAAAATTATAAAATTTAAAAGAAATTTTAAAAGAGTTATTAGGATTCCTGTTTTGGGTTCTTCAAGTATAGTTTAAATGTTTTAAAACAATACAATTTAAAACAAATTTTAAAAAAGTAATTAGGATTTCTGTTTTGAATTCTTCAAGGATAGTTTAAATGTTTAAAAGAATAAAATTTAAAACAAATTTAAAAAAAGTAATTATGATTTCTGTTTCGGATTGCTCAAGGATAGTTTCAATTTTTTAAAATTATAAAATTTAAAAGAAATTTTAAAAAACTAATTAGGATTTCTGCTTTTGATTCTTCAAGGATAGTTTAAATGTTTTTAAAAAATAAAATTTAAAAGAAATTTTAAAAAAGCAATTAGGATTTCTGTTTAGGATTCTTCAAGCATAGTTTAAATGTTTTAAAACAATAAAATTTAAAAGAAATTTAAAAAAAGTAATTATGATTTCTGTTTCGGATTGCTTAAGGATAGTTAAAATTTTTTAAAATTATAAAATTTAATAGAAATTTTAAAAAACTAAATAGGATTTCTGCTTTTGATTCTTCAAGGATAGTCTAAATGTTTTAAAATAATAAAATTTAAAAGAAATTTTAAAAAAGGTATTAGGATTTCTGTTTTGGATTCTTCAAGCATAGTTTAAATGTTTTAAAACATTAAAATTTAAATGAAATTTAAAAAAAGTAATTATGATTTATGTTTTGGATTCCTAAGGGATAGTTTAAATGTTTTAAAATTATAAAATTTTAAATAAATTTTAAAAAAGCAATTAGGATTTCTGTTTAGGATTCTTCAAGCATAGTTTAAATGTTTTAAAACAATAAAATTTAAATGAAATTTAAAAAAAGTAATTATGATTTCTGTTTTGGATTCCTAAGGGATAGTTTAAATGTTTTAAAATTATAAAATTTTAAATAAATTTTAAAAAAGCAATTAGGATTTCTGTTTAGGATTCTTCAAGCATAGTTTAAATGTTTTAAAACAATAAAATTTAAAAGAAATTTTAAAAAAGTAATTATGATTTCTGTTTCGGATTGCTCAAGGATAGTTTCAATTTTTTAAAATTATAAAATTTAAAAGAAATTTTAAAAAACTAATTAGGATTTCTGCTTTTCATTCTTCAAGGATAGTCTAAATGTTTTAAAATTATAAAATTTAAAAGAAATTCTAAAAAACTAATTAGGATTTCTGTTTTGGATTGTTCAAGGATGGTTTCAATTTTTTAAAATTATAAAATTTAAAAGAAATTTTAAAAAAGTTATTAGGATTCCTGTTTTGGGTTCTTCAAGTATAGTTTAAATGTTTTAAAACAATACAATTTAAAACAAATTTTAAAAAAGTAATTAGGATTTCTGTTTTGAATTCTTCAAGGATAGTTTAAATGTTTAAAAGAATAAAATTTAAAACAAATTTAAAAAAAGTAATTATGATTTATGTTTCGGATTCCTCAAGGATAGTTTAAATGTTTTAAAATTATAAAATTTAAAAGAAATTTTAAAAAACTAATTAGGATTTCTGTTTTGGATTGTTCAAGGATGGTTTCAATTTTTTAAAATTATAAAATTTAAAAGAAATTTTAAAAAACTAATTAGGATTTCTGTTTTGGATTGTTCAAGGATGGTTTCAATTTTTTAAAATTATAAAATTTAAAAGAAATTTTAAAAGAGTTATTAGGATTCCTGTTTTGGGTTCTTCAAGTATAGTTTAAATGTTTTAAAACAATACAATTTAAAACAAATTTTAAAAAAGTAATTAGGATTTCTGTTTTGAATTCTTCAAGGATAGTTTAAATGTTTAAAAGAATAAAATTTAAAACAAATTTAAAAAAAGTAATTATGATTTCTGTTTCGGATTGCTCAAGGATAGTTTCAATTTTTTAAAATTATAAAATTTAAAAGAAATTTTAAAAAACTAAATAGGATTTCTGCTTTTGATTCTTCAAGGATAGTCTAAATGTTTTAAAATTATAAAATTTAAAAGAAATTCTAAAAAACTAATTAGGATTTCTGTTTTGGATTGTTCAAGGATGGTTTCAATTTTTTAAAATTATAAAATTTAAAAGAAATTTTAAAAAAGTTATTAGGATTCCTGTTTTGGGTTCTTCAAGTATAGTTTAAATGTTTTAAAACAATAAAATTTAAAAAAAATTTAAAAAAAGTAATTAGGATTTCTGTTTTGAATTCTTCAAGGATAGTTTAAATGTTTAAAAGAATAAAATTTAAAACAAATTTAAAAAAAGTAATTATGATTTATGTTTCGGATTCCTCAAGGATAGTTTAAATGTTTTAAAATTATAAAATTTAAAAGAAATTTTAAAAAACTAATTAGCATTTCTGCTTTTGATTCTTCAAGGATAGTTTAAATGTTTTAAAACAATACAATTTAAAACAAATTTGAAAAAAGTAATTAGGATTTCTGTGTGTTGAATTCTTCAAGGATAGTTTAAATGTTTAAAAGAATAAAATTTAAAATAAATTTAAAAAAAGTAATTATGATTTCTGTTTCGGATTCCTCAAGGATAGTTTAAATGTTTTAAAATTATAAAATTTAAAAGAAATTTTAAAAAACTAATTAGGATTTCTGCTTTTGATTCTTCAAGGATAGTTTAAATGTTTTTAAAAAATAAAATTTAAAAGAAATTTTAAAAAAGCAATTAGGATTTCTGTTTAGGATTCTTCAAGCATAGTTTAAATGTTTTAAAACAATAAAATTTAAAAGAAATTTAAAAAAAGTAATTATGATTTCTGTTTCGGATTGCTCAAGGATAGTTAAAATTTTTTAAAATTATAAAATTTAATAGAAATTTTAAAAAACTAAATAGGATTTCTGCTTTTGATTCTTCAAGGATAGTCTAAATGTTTTAAAATAATAAAATTTAAAAGAAATTTTAAAAAAGTTATTAGGATTTCTGTTTTGGATTCTTCAAGCATAGTTTAAATGTTTTAAAACATTAAAATTTAAATGAAATTTAAAAAAAGTAATTATGATTTCTGTTTTGGATTCCTAAAGGATAGTTTAAATGTTTTAAAATTATAAAATTTTAAATAAATTTTAAAAAACTTATTAGGATTTCAGTTTAGGATTCTTCAAGCATAGTTTAAATGTTTTAAAACAATAAAATTTAAAAGAAATTTTAAAAAAGTAATTATGATTTCTGTTTCGGATTGCTCAAGGATAGTTTCAATTTTTTAAAATTATAAAATTTAAAAGAAATTTTAAAAAACTAATTAGGATTTCTGCTTTTGATTCATCAAGGATAGTCTAAATGTTTTAAAATTATAAAATTTAAAAGAAATTCTAAAAAACTAATTAGGATTTCTGTTTTGGATTGTTCAAGGATGGTTTCAATTTTTTAAAATTATAAAATTTAAAAGAAATTTTAAAAGAGTTATTAGGATTCCTGTTTTGGGTTCTTCAAGTATAGTTTAAATGTTTTAAAACAATACAATTTAAAACAAATTTTAAAAAAGTAATTAGGATTTCTGTTTTGAATTCTTCAAGGATAGTTTAAATGTTTAAAAGAATAAAATTTAAAACAAATTTAAAAAAAGTAATTATGATTTCTGTTTCGGATTGCTCAAGGATAGTTTAAATGTTTTAAAATTATAAAATTTAAAAGAAATTTTAAAAAACTAAATAGGATTTCTGCTGTTGATTCTTCAAGGATAGTTTAAATGTTTTAAAATAATAAAATTTAAAAGAAATTTTAAAAAAGTTATTAGGATTTCTGTTTTGGATTCTTCAAGTATAGTTTAAATGTTTTAAAACATTAAAATTTAAATGAAATTTAAAAAAAGTAATTATGATTTCTGTTTTGGATTCCTAAGGGATAGTTTAAATGTTTTAAAATTATAAAATTTTAAATAAATTTTAAAAAAGCAATTAGGATTGCTGTTTTGGATTCTTCAAGCATAGTTTAAATGTTTTAAAACAATAAAATTTAAAAGAAATTTTAAAAAAGTAATTATGATTTCTGTTTCGGATTGCTCAAGGATAGTTTCAATTTTTTAAAATTATAAATTTTAAAAGAAATTTTAAAAAACTAATTAGAATTTCTGCTTTTGATTCTTCAAGGATAGTCTAAATGTTTTAAAATTATAAAATTTAAAAGAAATTCTAAAAAACTAATTAGGATTTCTGTTTTGGATTGTTCAAGGATGGTTTCAATTTTTTAAAATTATAAAATTTAAAAGAAATTTTAAAAAAGTTATTAGGATTCTTGTTTTGGGTTCTTCAAGTATAGTTTAAATGTTTTAAAACAATACAATTTAAAACAAATTTTACAAAAGTAATTAGGATTTCTGTTTTGAATTCTTCAAGGATAGTTTAAATGTTTAAAAGAATAAAATTTAAAACAAATTTAAAAAAAGTAATTATGATTTCTGTTTCGGATTGCTCAAGGATAGTTTCAATTTTTTAAAATTATAAAATTTAAAAGAAATTTTAAAAAACTAATTAGGATTTCTGCTTTTGATTCTTCAAGGATAATCTAAATGTTTTAAAATTATAAAATTTAAAAGAAATTCTAAAAAACTAATTAGGATTTCTGTTTTGGATTGTTCAAGGATGGTTTCAATTTTTTAAAATTATAAAATTTAAAAGAAATTTTAAAAAAGTTATTAGGATTCCTGTTTTGGGTTCTTCAAGTATAGTTTAAATGTTTTAAAACAATACAATTTAAAACAAAATTTAAAAAAGTAATTAGGATTTCTGTTTTGAATTCTTCAAGGATAGTTTAAATGTTTAAAAGAATAAAATTTAAAAGAAATTTAAAAAAAGTAATTATGATTTATGTTTCGGATTCCTCAAGGATAGTTTAAATGTTTTAAAATTATAAAATTTAAAAGAAATTTTAAAAAACTAATTAGGATTTCTGCTTTTGATTCTTCAAGGATAGTTTAAATGTTTTTAAAAAATAAAATTTAAAAGAAATTTTAAAAAAGCAATTAGGATTTCTGTTTAGGATTCTTCAAGCATAGTTTAAATGTTTTAAAACAATAAAATTTAAAAGAAATTTAAAAAAATTAATTATGATTTCTGTTTCGGATTGCTCAAGGATATTTTAAATTTTTTCAAATTATAAAATTTAAAAGAAATTTTAAAAAACTAAATAGGATTTCTGCTTTTGATTCTTCAAGGATAGTTTAAATGTTTTAAAATAATAAAATTTAAAAGAAATTTTAAAAAACTAATTAGGATTTCTGTTTTGGATTCTTCAAGCATAGTTTAAATGTTTTAAAACAATAAAATTTAAAAGAAATTTAAAAAAGTAATTATGATTTCTGTTTCGGATTGCTCAAGGATAGTTTAAATTTTTTGAAATTATAAAATTTAAAAGTAATTTTAAAAAACTAAATAGGATTTCTGCTTTTGATTCTTCAAGGATAGTTTAAATGTTTTAAAATAATAAAATTTAAAAGAAAATTTAAAAAAGTTATTAGGATTTCTGTTTTGGATTCTTCAAGTATAGTTTAAATGTTTTAAAACATTAAAATTTAAATGAAATTTAAAAAAAGTAATTACGATTTCTGTTTTGGATTCCTAAGGGATAGTTTAAATGTTTTAAAATTATAAAATTTAAAAGAAATTCTAAAAAACTAATTAGGATTTCTGTTTTGGATTGTTCAAGGATGGTTTCAATTTTTTAAAATTATAAAATTTAAAAGAAATTTTAAAAAAGTTATTAGGATTCCTGTTTTGGCTTCTTCAAGTATAGTTTAAATGTTTTAAAACAATACAATTTAAAACAAATTTTAAAAAAGCAATTAGGATTTCTGTTTTGGATTCTTCAAGCATAGTTTAAATGTTTTAAAACAATAAAATTTAAAAGAAATTTTTAAAAAGTAATTATGATTTCTGTTTCGGATTGCTCAAGGATAGTTTCAATTTTTTAAAATTATAAATTTTAAAAGAAATTTTAAAAAACTAATTAGGATTTCTGCTTTTGATTCTTCAAGGATAGTCTAAATGTTTTAAAATAATAAAATTTAAAAGAAATTTTAAAAAAGTTATTAGGATTTCTGTTTTGGATTCTTCAAGCATAGTTTAAATGTTTTAAAACATTAAAATTTAAATGAAATTTAAAAAAAGTAATTATGATTTCTGTTTTGGATTCCTAAGGGATAGTTTAAATGTTTTAAAATTATAAAATTTTAAATAAATTTTAAAAAAGCAATTAGGATTTCTGTTTAGGATTCTTCAAGCATAGTTTAAATGTTTTAAAACAATAAAATTTAAAAGAAATTTTAAAAAAGTAATTATAATTTATGTTTCGGATTGCTCAAGGATAGTTTCAATTTTTTAAAATTATAAAATTTAAAAGAAATTTTAAAAAACTAATTAGGATTTCTGCTTTTGATTCTTCAAGGATAGTCTAAATGTTTTAAAATTATAAAATTTAAAAGAAATTCTAAAAAACTAATTAGGATTTCTGTTTTGGATTGTTCAAGGATGGTTTCAATTTTTTAAAATTATAAAATTTAAAAGAAATTTTAAAAAAGTTATTAGGATTCCTGTTTTGGGTTCTTCAAGTATAGTTTAAATGTTTTAAAACAATACAATTTAAAACAAATTTTAAAAAAGTAATTAGGATTTCTGTTTTGAATTCTTCAAGGATAGTTTAAATGTTTAAAAGAATAAAATTTAAAACAAATTTAAAAAAAGTAATTATGATTTATGTTTCGGATTGCTCAAGGATAGTTTCAATTTTTTAAAATTATAAAATTTAAAAGAAATTTTAAAAAACTAATTAGGATTTCTGTTTTTGATTCTTCAAGGATAGTCTAAATGTTTTAAAATTATAAAATTTAAAAGAAATTCTAAAAAACTAATTAGGATTTCTGTTTTGGATTGTTCAAGGATGGTTTCAATTTTTTAAAATTATAAAATTTAAAAGAAATTTTAAAAAAGTTATTAGGATTCCTGTTTTGGGTTCTTCAAGTAAAGTTTAAATGTTTTAAAACAATACAATTTAAAACAAATTTTAAAAAAGTAATTAGGATTTCTGTTTTGAATTCTTCAAGGATAGTTTAAATGTTTAAAAGAATAAAATTTAAAACAAATTTAAAAAAAGTAATTATGATTTCTGTTTCGGATTCCTCAAGGATAGTTTAAATGTTTTAAAATTATAAAATTTAAAAGAAATTTTAAAAAACTAATTAGGATTTCTGCTTTTGATTCTTCAAGGATAGTTTAAATGTTTTTAAAAAATAAAATTTAAAAGAAATTTTAAAAAAGCAATTAGGATTTCTGTTTAGGATTCTTCAAGCATAGTTTAAATGTTTTAAAACAATAAAATTTAAAAGAAATTTAAAAAAACTAAATAGGATTTCTGCTTTTGATTCTTCAAGGATAGTTTAAATGTTTTAAAATAATAAAATTTAAAAGAAATTTTAAAAAACTAATTAGGATTTCTGTTTTGGATTCTTCAAGCATAGTTTAAATGTTTTAAAACAATAAAATTTAAAAGAAATTTAAAAAAGTAATTATGATTTCTGTTTCGGATTGCTCAAGGATAGTTTAAATTTTTTGAAATTATAAAATTTAAAAGTAATTTTAAAAAACTAAATAGGATTTCTGCTTTTGATTCTTCAAGGATAGTTTAAATGTTTTAAAATAATAAAATTTAAAAGAAAATTTAAAAAAGTTATTAGGATTTCTGTTTTGGATTCTTCAAGCATAGTTTAAATGTTTTAAAACATTAAAATTTAAAACAAATTTAAAAAAAGTAATTATGATTTATGTTTTGGATTCCTAAGGGATAGTTTAAATGTTTTAAAATTATAAAATTTTAAATAAATTTTAAAAAAGCAATTTAGATTTCAGTTTAGGATTCTTCAAGCATAGTTTAAATGTTTTAAAACAATAAAATTTAAAAGAAATTTTAAAAAAGTAATTATGATTTCTGTTTTGGATTGCTCAAGGATAGTTTCAATTTTTTAAAATTATAAAATTTAAAAGAAATTTTAAAAAACTAATTAGGATTTCTGCTTTTGATTCTTCAAGGATAGTCTAAATGTTTTAAAATTATAAAATTTAAAAGAAATTCTAAAAAACTAATTAGGATTTCTGTTTTGGATTGTTCAAGGATGGTTTCAATTTTTTAAAATTATAAAATTTAAAAGAAATTTTAAAAAAGTTATTAGGATTCCTGTTTTGGGTTCTTCAAGTATAGTTTAAATGTTTTAAAACAATACAATTTAAAACAAATTTTAAAAAAGTAATTAGGATTTCTGTTTTGAAT
Source organism: Populus nigra (assembly GCF_951802175.1). Classification (NCBI taxonomy): domain Eukaryota; kingdom Viridiplantae; phylum Streptophyta; class Magnoliopsida; order Malpighiales; family Salicaceae; genus Populus; species Populus nigra. The sequence continues at coordinate 30,974,610 of NC_084853.1, read as the reverse complement.
TCTTCAAGGATAGTTTAAATGTTTAAAAGAATAAAATTTAAAACAAATTTAAAAAAAGTAATTATGATTTCTGTTTCGGATTGCTCAAGGATAGTTTCAATTTTTTAAAATTATAAAATTTAAAAGAAATTTTAAAAAACTAATTAGGATTTCTGCTTTTGATTCTTCAAGGATAGTCTAAATGTTTTAAAATAATAAAATTTAAAAGAAATTTTAAAAAAGTTATTAGGATTTCTGTTTTGGATTCTTCAAGCATAGTTTAAATGTTTTAAAACATTAAAATTTAAATGAAATTTAAAAAAAGTAATTATGATTTCTGTTTTGGATTCCTAAGGGATAGTTTAAATGTTTTAAAATTATAAAATTTTAAATAAATTTTAAAAAAGCAATTAGGATTTCTGTTTAGGATTCTTCAAGCATAGTTTAAATGTTTTAAAACAATAAAATTTAAAAGAAATTTTAAAAAAGTAATTATGATTTCTGTTTCGGATTGCTCAAGGATAGTTTCAATTTTTTAAAATTATAAAATTTAAAAGAAATTTTAAAAAACTAATTAGGATTTCTGCTTTTGATTCTTCAAGGATAGTCTAAATGTTTTAAAATTATAAAATTTAAAAGAAATTCTAAAAAACTAATTAGGATTTCTGTTTTGGATTGTTCAAGGATGGTTTCAATTTTTTAAAATTATAAAATTTAAAAGAAATTTTAAAAAAGTTATTAGGATTCCTGTTTTGGGTTCTTCAAGTATAGTTTAAATGTTTTAAAACAATACAATTTAAAACAAATTTTAAAAAAGTAATTAGGATTTCTGTTTTGAATTCTTCAAGGATAGTTTAAATGTTTAAAAGAATAAAATTTAAAACAAATTTAAAAAAAGTAATTATGATTTATGTTTCGGATTCCTCAAGGATAGTTTAAATGTTTTAAAATTATAAAATTTAAAAGAAATTTTAAAAAACTAAATAGGATTTCTGCTTTTGATTCTTCAAGGATAGTTTAAATGTTTTAAAATAATAAAATTTAAAAGAAATTTTAAAAAAGTTATTAGGATTTCTGTTTTGGATTCTTCAAGTATAGTTTAAATGTTTTAAAACATTAAAATTTAAATGAAATTTAAAAAAAGTAATTATGATTTCTGTTTTGGATTCCTAAGGGATAGTTTAAATGTTTTAAAATTATAAAATTTTAAATAAATTTTAAAAAAGCAATTAGGATTGCTGTTTTGGATTCTTCAAGCATAGTTTAAATGTTTTAAAACAATAAAATTTAAAAGAAATTTTAAAAAAGTAATTATGATTTCTGTTTCGGATTGCTCAAGGATAGTTTCAATTTTTTAAAATTATAAATTTTAAAAGAAATTTTAAAAAACTAATTAGAATTTCTGCTTTTGATTCTTCAAGGATAGTCTAAATGTTTTAAAATTATAAAATTTAAAAGAAATTCTAAAAAACTAATTAGGATTTCTGTTTTGGATTGTTCAAGGATGGTTTCAATTTTTTAAAATTATAAAATTTAAAAGAAATTTTAAAAAAGTTATTAGGATTCTTGTTTTGGGTTCTTCAAGTATAGTTTAAATGTTTTAAAACAATACAATTTAAAACAAATTTTACAAAAGTAATTAGGATTTCTGTTTTGAATTCTTCAAGGATAGTTTAAATGTTTAAAAGAATAAAATTTAAAACAAATTTAAAAAAAGTAATTATGATTTCTGTTTCGGATTGCTCAAGGATAGTTTCAATTTTTTAAAATTATAAAATTTAAAAGAAATTTTAAAAAACTAATTAGGATTTCTGCTTTTGATTCTTCAAGGATAATCTAAATGTTTTAAAATTATAAAATTTAAAAGAAATTCTAAAAAACTAATTAGGATTTCTGTTTTGGATTGTTCAAGGATGGTTTCAATTTTTTAAAATTATAAAATTTAAAAGAAATTTTAAAAAAGTTATTAGGATTCCTGTTTTGGGTTCTTCAAGTATAGTTTAAATGTTTTAAAACAATACAATTTAAAACAAAATTTAAAAAAGTAATTAGGATTTCTGTTTTGAATTCTTCAAGGATAGTTTAAATGTTTAAAAGAATAAAATTTAAAAGAAATTTAAAAAAAGTAATTATGATTTATGTTTCGGATTCCTCAAGGATAGTTTAAATGTTTTAAAATTATAAAATTTAAAAGAAATTTTAAAAAACTAATTAGGATTTCTGCTTTTGATTCTTCAAGGATAGTTTAAATGTTTTTAAAAAATAAAATTTAAAAGAAATTTTAAAAAAGCAATTAGGATTTCTGTTTAGGATTCTTCAAGCATAGTTTAAATGTTTTAAAACAATAAAATTTAAAAGAAATTTAAAAAAATTAATTATGATTTCTGTTTCGGATTGCTCAAGGATATTTTAAATTTTTTCAAATTATAAAATTTAAAAGAAATTTTAAAAAACTAAATAGGATTTCTGCTTTTGATTCTTCAAGGATAGTTTAAATGTTTTAAAATAATAAAATTTAAAAGAAATTTTAAAAAACTAATTAGGATTTCTGTTTTGGATTCTTCAAGCATAGTTTAAATGTTTTAAAACAATAAAATTTAAAAGAAATTTAAAAAAGTAATTATGATTTCTGTTTCGGATTGCTCAAGGATAGTTTAAATTTTTTGAAATTATAAAATTTAAAAGTAATTTTAAAAAACTAAATAGGATTTCTGCTTTTGATTCTTCAAGGATAGTTTAAATGTTTTAAAATAATAAAATTTAAAAGAAAATTTAAAAAAGTTATTAGGATTTCTGTTTTGGATTCTTCAAGTATAGTTTAAATGTTTTAAAACATTAAAATTTAAATGAAATTTAAAAAAAGTAATTACGATTTCTGTTTTGGATTTCTAAGGGATAGTTTAAATGTTTTAAAATTATAAAATTTAAAAGAAATTCTAAAAAACTAATTAGGATTTCTGTTTTGGATTGTTCAAGGATGGTTTCAATTTTTTAAAATTATAAAATTTAAAAGAAATTTTAAAAAAGTTATTAGGATTCCTGTTTTGGCTTCTTCAAGTATAGTTTAAATGTTTTAAAACAATACAATTTAAAACAAATTTTAAAAAAGCAATTAGGATTTCTGTTTTGGATTCTTCAAGCATAGTTTAAATGTTTTAAAACAATAAAATTTAAAAGAAATTTTTAAAAAGTAATTATGATTTCTGTTTCGGATTGCTCAAGGATAGTTTCAATTTTTTAAAATTATAAATTTTAAAAGAAATTTTAAAAAACTAATTAGGATTTCTGCTTTTGATTCTTCAAGGATAGTCTAAATGTTTTAAAATAATAAAATTTAAAAGAAATTTTAAAAAAGTTATTAGGATTTCTGTTTTGGATTCTTCAAGCATAGTTTAAATGTTTTAAAACATTAAAATTTAAATGAAATTTAAAAAAAGTAATTATGATTTCTGTTTTGGATTCCTAAGGGATAGTTTAAATGTTTTAAAATTATAAAATTTTAAATAAATTTTAAAAAAGCAATTAGGATTTCTGTTTAGGATTCTTCAAGCATAGTTTAAATGTTTTAAAACAATAAAATTTAAAAGAAATTTTAAAAAAGTAATTATAATTTATGTTTCGGATTGCTCAAGGATAGTTTCAATTTTTTAAAATTATAAAATTTAAAAGAAATTTTAAAAAACTAATTAGGATTTCTGCTTTTGATTCTTCAAGGATAGTCTAAATGTTTTAAAATTATAAAATTTAAAAGAAATTCTAAAAAACTAATTAGGATTTCTGTTTTGGATTGTTCAAGGATGGTTTCAATTTTTTAAAATTATAAAATTTAAAAGAAATTTTAAAAAAGTTATTAGGATTCCTGTTTTGGGTTCTTCAAGTATAGTTTAAATGTTTTAAAACAATACAATTTAAAACAAATTTTAAAAAAGTAATTAGGATTTCTGTTTTGAATTCTTCAAGGATAGTTTAAATGTTTAAAAGAATAAAATTTAAAACAAATTTAAAAAAAGTAATTATGATTTCTGTTTCGGATTGCTCAAGGATAGTTTCAATTTTTTAAAATTATAAAATTTAAAAGAAATTTTAAAAAACTAATTAGGATTTCTGTTTTTGATTCTTCAAGGATAGTCTAAATGTTTTAAAATTATAAAATTTAAAAGAAATTCTAAAAAACTAATTAGGATTTCTGTTTTGGATTGTTCAAGGATGGTTTCAATTTTTTAAAATTATAAAATTTAAAAGAAATTTTAAAAAAGTTATTAGGATTCCTGTTTTGGGTTCTTCAAGTAAAGTTTAAATGTTTTAAAACAATACAATTTAAAACAAATTTTAAAAAAGTAATTAGGATTTCTGTTTTGAATTCTTCAAGGATAGTTTAAATGTTTAAAAGAATAAAATTTAAAACAAATTTAAAAAAAGTAATTATGATTTCTGTTTCGGATTCCTCAAGGATAGTTTAAATGTTTTAAAATTATAAAATTTAAAAGAAATTTTAAAAAACTAATTAGGATTTCTGCTTTTGATTCTTCAAGGATAGTTTAAATGTTTTTAAAAAATAAAATTTAAAAGAAATTTTAAAAAAGCAATTAGGATTTCTGTTTAGGATTCTTCAAGCATAGTTTAAATGTTTTAAAACAATAAAATTTAAAAGAAATTTAAAAAAACTAAATAGGATTTCTGCTTTTGATTCTTCAAGGATAGTTTAAATGTTTTAAAATAATAAAATTTAAAAGAAATTTTAAAAAACTAATTAGGATTTCTGTTTTGGATTCTTCAAGCATAGTTTAAATGTTTTAAAACAATAAAATTTAAAAGAAATTTAAAAAAGTAATTATGATTTCTGTTTCGGATTGCTCAAGGATAGTTTAAATTTTTTGAAATTATAAAATTTAAAAGTAATTTTAAAAAACTAAATAGGATTTCTGCTTTTGATTCTTCAAGGATAGTTTAAATGTTTTAAAATAATAAAATTTAAAAGAAAATTTAAAAAAGTTATTAGGATTTCTGTTTTGGATTCTTCAAGCATAGTTTAAATGTTTTAAAACATTAAAATTTAAAACAAATTTAAAAAAAGTAATTATGATTTATGTTTTGGATTCCTAAGGGATAGTTTAAATGTTTTAAAATTATAAAATTTTAAATAAATTTTAAAAAAGCAATTTAGATTTCAGTTTAGGATTCTTCAAGCATAGTTTAAATGTTTTAAAACAATAAAATTTAAAAGAAATTTTAAAAAAGTAATTATGATTTCTGTTTTGGATTGCTCAAGGATAGTTTCAATTTTTTAAAATTATAAAATTTAAAAGAAATTTTAAAAAACTAATTAGGATTTCTGCTTTTGATTCTTCAAGGATAGTCTAAATGTTTTAAAATTATAAAATTTAAAAGAAATTCTAAAAAACTAATTAGGATTTCTGTTTTGGATTGTTCAAGGATGGTTTCAATTTTTTAAAATTATAAAATTTAAAAGAAATTTTAAAAAAGTTATTAGGATTCCTGTTTTGGGTTCTTCAAGTATAGTTTAAATGTTTTAAAACAATACAATTTAAAACAAATTTTAAAAAAGTAATTAGGATTTCTGTTTTGGATTCTTCAAGCATAGTTTAAATGTTTTAAAACAATAAAATTTAAAAGAAATTTAAAAAAGTAATTATGATTTCTGTTTCGGATTGCTCAAGGATAGTTTAAATTTTTTGAAATTATAAAATTTAAAAGTAATTTTAAAAAACTAAATAGGATTTCTGCTTTTGATTCTTCAAGGATAGTTTAAATGTTTTAAAATAATAAAATTTAAAAGAAAATTTAAAAAAGTTATTAGGATTTCTGTTTTGGATTCTTCAAGCATAGTTTAAATGTTTTAAAACATTAAAATTTAAAACAAATTTAAAAAAAGTAATTATGATTTATGTTTTGGATTCCTAAGGGATAGTTTAAATGTTTTAAAATTATAAAATTTTAAATAAATTTTAAAAAAGCAATTTAGATTTCAGTTTAGGATTCTTCAAGCATAGTTTAAATGTTTTAAAACAATAAAATTTAAAAGAAATTTTAAAAAAGTAATTATGATTTCTGTTTTGGATTGCTCAAGGATAGTTTCAATTTTTTAAAATTATAAAATTTAAAAGAAATTTTAAAAAACTAATTAGGATTTCTGCTTTTGATTCTTCAAGGATAGTCTAAATGTTTTAAAATTATAAAATTTAAAAGAAATTCTAAAAAACTAATTAGGATTTCTGTTTTGGATTGTTCAAGGATGGTTTCAATTTTTTAAAATTATAAAATTTAAAAGAAATTTTAAAAAAGTTATTAGGATTCCTGTTTTGGGTTCTTCAAGTATAGTTTAAATGTTTTAAAACAATACAATTTAAAACAAATTTTAAAAAAGTAATTAGGATTTCTGTTTTGAATTCTTCAAGGATAGTTTAAATGTTTAAAAGAATAAAATTTAAAACAAATTTAAAAAAAGTAATTATGATTTCTGTTTCGGATTGCTCAAGGATAGTTTCAATTTTTTAAAATTATAAAATTTAAAAGAAATTTTAAAAAACTAATTAGGATTTCTGCTTTTGATTCTTCAAGGATAGTCTAAATGTTTTAAAATAATAAAATTTAAAAGAAATTTTTAAAAAGTTATTAGGATTTCTGTTTTGGATTCTTCAAGCATAGTTTAAATGTTTTAAAACATTAAAATTTAAATGAAATTTAAAAAAAGTAATTATGATTTCTGTTTTGGATTCCTAAGGGATAGTTTAAATGTTTTAAAATTATAAAATTTTAAATAAATTTTAAAAAAGCAATTAGGATTTCTGTTTAGGATTCTTCAAGCATAATTTAAATGTTTTAAAACAATAAAATTTAAAAGAAATTTTAAAAAAGTAATTATGATTTCTGTTTCGGATTGCTCAAGGATAGTTTCAATTTTTTAAAATTATAAAATTTAAAAGAAATTTTAAAAAACTAATTAGGATTTCTGCTTTTGATTCTTCAAGGATAGTCTAAATGTTTTAAAATTATAAAATTTAAAAGAAATTCTAAAAAACTAATTAGGATTTCTGTTTTGGATTGTTCAAGGATGGTTTCAATTTTTTAAAATTATAAAATTTAAAAGAAATTTTAAAAAAGTTATTAGGATTCCTGTTTTGGGTTCTTCAAGTATAGTTTAAATGTTTTAAAACAATACAATTTAAAACAAATTTTAAAAAAGTAATTAGGATTTCTGTTTTGAATTCTTCAAGGATAGTTTAAATGTTTAAAAGAATAAAATTTAAAACAAATTTAAAAAAAGTAATTATGATTTCTGTTTCGGATTGCTCAAGGATAGTTTCAATTTTTTAAAATTATAAAATTTAAAAGAAATTTTAAAAAACTAATTAGGATTTCTGCTTTTGATTCTTCAAGGATAGTCTAAATGTTTTAAAATAATAAAATTTAAAAGAAATTTTTAAAAAGTTATTAGGATTTCTGTTTTGGATTCTTCAAGCATAGTTTAAATGTTTTAAAACATTAAAATTTAAATGAAATTTAAAAAAAGTAATTATGATTTCTGTTTTGGATTCCTAAGGGATAGTTTAAATGTTTTAAAATTATAAAATTTTAAATAAATTTTAAAAAAGGAATTAGGATTTCTGTTTAGGATTCTTCAAGCATAGTTTAAATGTTTTAAAACAATAAAATTTAAAAGAAAATTTTAAAAAAGTAATTATGATTTCTGTTTCGGATTGCTCAAGGATAGTTTAAATTTTTTAAAATTCTAAAATTTAATAGAAATTTTAAAAAACTAATTAGGATTTCTGCTTTTGATTCTTCAAGGATAGTCTAAATGTTTTAAAATAATAAAATTTAAAAGAAATTTTAAAAAAGTTATTAGGATTTCTGTTTTGGATTCTTCAAGCATAGTTTAAATGTTTTAAAACATTAAAATTTAAATGAAATTTAAAAAAAGTAATTATGATTTCTGTTTTGGATTCCTAAAGGATAGTTTAAATGTTTTAAAATTATAAAATTTTAAATAAATTTTAAAAAACTTATTAGGATTTCAGTTTAGGATTCTTCAAGCATAGTTTAAATGTTTTAAAACAATAAAATTTAAAAGAAATTTTAAAAAAGTAATTATGATTTCTGTTTCGGATTGCTCAAGGATAGTTTCAATTTTTTAAAATTATAAAATTTAAAAGAAATTTTAAAAAACTAATTAGGATTTCTGCTTTTGATTCTTCAAGGATAGTCTAAATGTTTTAAAATTATAAAATTTAAAAGAAATTCTAAAAAACTAATTAGGATTTCTGTTTTGGATTGTTCAAGGATGGTTTCAATTTTTTAAAATTATAAAATTTAAAAGAAATTTTAAAAGAGTTATTAGGATTCCTGTTTTGGGTTCTTCAAGTATAGTTTAAATGTTTTAAAACAATACAATTTAAAACAAATTTTAAAAAAGTAATTAGGATTTCTGTTTTGAATTCTTTAAGGATAGTTTAAATGTTTAAAAGAATAAAATTTAAAACAAATTTAAAAAAAGTAATTATGATTTCTGTTTCGGATTGCTCAAGGATAGTTTCAATTTTTTAAAATTATAAAATTTAAAAGAAATTTTAAAAAACTAAATAGGATTTCTGCTTTTGATTCTTCAAGGATAGTCTAAATGTTTTAAAATTATAAAATTTAAAAGAAATTCTAAAAAACTAATTAGGATTTCTGTTTTGGATTGTTCAAGGATGGTTTCAATTTTTTAAAATTATAAAATTTAAAAGAAATTTTAAAAAAGTTATTAGGATTCCTGTTTTGGGTTCTTCAAGTATAGTTTAAATGTTTTAAAACAATACAATTTAAAAAAAATTTAAAAAAAGTAATTAGGATTTCTGTTTTGAATTCTTCAAGGATAGTTTAAATGTTTAAAAGAATAAAATTTAAAACAAATTTAAAAAAAGTAATTATGATTTATGTTTCGGATTCCTCAAGGATAGTTTAAATGTTTTAAAATTATAAAATTTAAAAGAAATTTTAAAAAACTAATTAGGATTTCTGCTTTTGATTCTTCAAGGATAGTTTAAATGTTTTAAAACAATACAATTTAAAACAAATTTGAAAAAAGTAATTAGGATTTCTGTGTGTTGAATTCTTCAAGGATAGTTTAAATGTTTAAAAGAATAAAATTTAAAATAAATTTAAAAAAAGTAATTATGATTTCTGTTTCGGATTCCTCAAGGATAGTTTAAATGTTTTAAAATTATAAAATTTAAAAGAAATTTTAAAAAACTAATTAGGATTTCTGCTTTTGATTCTTCAAGGATAGTTTAAATGTTTTAAAACAATACAATTTAAAACAAATTTGAAAAAAGTAATTAGGATTTCTGTGTGTTGAATTCTTCAAGGATAGTTTAAATGTTTAAAAGAATAAAATTTAAAATAAATTTAAAAAAAGTAATTATGATTTCTGTTTCGGATTCCTCAAGGATAGTTTAAATGTTTTAAAATTATAAAATTTAAAAGAAATTTTAAAAAACTAATTAGGATTTCTGCTTTTGATTCTTCAAGGATAGTTTAAATGTTTTTAAAAAATAAAATTTAAAAGAAATTTTAAAAAAGCAATTAGGATTTCTGTTTAGGATTCTTCAAGCATAGTTTAAATGTTTTAAAACAATAAAATTTAAAAGAAATTTAAAAAAAGTAATTATGATTTCTGTTTCGGATTGCTCAAGGATAGTTAAAATTTTTTAAAATTATAAAATTTAATAGAAATTTTAAAAAACTAAATAGGATTTCTGCTTTTGATTCTTCAAGGATAGTCTAAATGTTTTAAAATAATAAAATTTAAAAGAAATTTTAAAAAAGTTATTAGGATTTCTGTTTTGGATTCTTCAAGCATAGTTTAAATGTTTTAAAACATTAAAATTTAAATGAAATTTAAAAAAAGTAATTATGATTTCTGTTTTGGATTCCTAAAGGATAGTTTAAATGTTTTAAAATTATAAAATTTTAAATAAATTTTAAAAAACTTATTAGGATTTCAGTTTAGGATTCTTCAAGCATAGTTTAAATGTTTTAAAACAATAAAATTTAAAAGAAATTTTAAAAAAGTAATTATGATTTCTGTTTCGGATTGCTCAAGGATAGTTTCAATTTTTTAAAATTATAAAATTTAAAAGAAATTTTAAAAAACTAATTAGGATTTCTGCTTTTGATTCATCAAGGATAGTCTAAATGTTTTAAAATTATAAAATTTAAAAGAAATTCTAAAAAACTAATTAGGATTTCTGTTTTGGATTGTTCAAGGATGGTTTCAATTTTTTAAAATTATAAAATTTAAAAGAAATTTTAAAAGAGTTATTAGGATTCCTGTTTTGGGTTCTTCAAGTATAGTTTAAATGTTTTAAAACAATACAATTTAAAACAAATTTTAAAAAAGTAATTAGGATTTCTGTTTTGAATTCTTCAAGGATAGTTTAAATGTTTAAAAGAATAAAATTTAAAAGAAATTTTAAAAAAGTAATTATGATTTCTGTTTCGGATTGCTCAAGGATAGTTTCAATTTTTTAAAATTATAAAATTTAAAAGAAATTTTAAAAAACTAAATAGGATTTCTGCTTTTGATTCTTCAAGGATAGTCTAAATGTTTTAAAATTATAAAATTTAAAAGAAATTCTAAAAAACTAATTAGGATTTCTGTTTTGGATTGTTCAAGGATGGTTTCAATTTTTTAAAATTATAAAATTTAAAAGAAATTTTAAAAAAGTTATTAGGATTCCTGTTTTGGGTTCTTCAAGTATAGTTTAAATGTTTTAAAACAATACAATTTAAAAAAAATTTAAAAAAAGTAATTAGGATTTCTGTTTTGAATTCTTCAAGGATAGTTTAAATGTTTAAAAGAATAAAATTTAAAACAAATTTAAAAAAAGTAATTATGATTTATGTTTCGGATTCCTCAAGGATAGTTTAAATGTTTTAAAATTATAAAATTTAAAAGAAATTTTAAAAAACTAATTAGGATTTCTGCTTTTGATTCTTCAAGGATAGTTTAAATGTTTTAAAACAATACAATTTAAAACAAATTTGAAAAAAGTAATTAGGATTTCTGTTTTGAATTCTTCAAGGATAGTTTAAATGTTTAAAAGAATAAAATTTAAAATAAATTTAAAAAAAGTAATTATGATTTCTGTTTCGGATTCCTCAAGGATAGTTTAAATGTTTTAAAATTATAAAATTTAAAAGAAATTTTAAAAAACTAATTAGGATTTCTGCTTTTGATTCTTCAAGGATAGTTTAAATGTTTTTAAAAAATAAAATTTAAAAGAAATTTTAAAAAAGCAATTAGGATTTCTGTTTAGGATTCTTCAAGCATAGTTTAAATGTTTTAAAACAATAAAATTTAAAAGAAATTTAAAAAAAGTAATTATGATTTCTGTTTCGGATTGCTCAAGGATAGTTAAAAGTTTTTAAAATTATAAAATTTAAAAGAAATTTTAAAAAACTAAATAGGATTTCTGCTTTTGATTCTTCAAGGATAGTCTAAATGTTTTAAAATAATAAAATTTAAAAGAAATTTTAAAAAAGTTATTAGGATTTCTGTTTTGGATTCTTCAAGCATAGTTTAAATGTTTTAAAACATTAAAATTTAAATGAAATTTAAAAAAAGTAATTATGATTTCTGTTTTGGATTCCTAAAGGATAGTTTAAATGTTTTAAAATTATAAAATTTTAAATAAATTTTAAAAAACTTATTAGGATTTCAGTTTAGGATTCTTCAAGCATAGTTTAAATGTTTTAAAACAATAAAATTTAAAAGAAATTTTAAAAAAGTAATTATGATTTCTGTTTCGGATTGCTCAAGGATAGTTTCAATTTTTTAAAATTATAAAATTTAAAAGAAATTTTAAAAAACTAATTAGGATTTCTGCTTTTGATTCATCAAGGATAGTCTAAATGTTTTAAAATTATAAAATTTAAAAGAAATTCTAAAAAACTAATTAGGATTTCTGTTTTGGATTGTTCAAGGATGGTTTCAATTTTTTAAAATTATAAAATTTAAAAGAAATTTTAAAAGAGTTATTAGGATTCCTGTTTTGGGTTCTTCAAGTATAGTTTAAATGTTTTAAAACAATACAATTTAAAAAAAATTTTAAAAAAGTAATTAGGATTTCTGTTTTGAATTCTTCAAGGATAGTTTAAATGTTTAAAAGAATAAAATTTAAAACAAATTTAAAAAAAGTAATTATGATTTATGTTTCGGATTCCTCAAGGATAGTTTAAATGTTTTAAAATTATAAAATTTAAAAGAAATTTTAAAAAACTAATTAGGATTTCTGCTTTTGATTCTTCAAGGATAGTTTAAATGTTTTAAAACAATACAATTTAAAACAAATTTGAAAAAAGTAATTAGGATTTCTGTTTTGAATTCTTCAAGGATAGTTTAAATGTTTAAAAGAATAAAATTTAAAATAAATTTAAAAAAAGTAATTATGATTTCTGTTTCGGATTCCTCAAGGATAGTTTAAATGTTTTAAAATTATAAAATTTAAAAGAAATTTTAAAAAACTAATTAGGATTTCTGCTTTTGATTCTTCAAGGATAGTTTAAATGTTTTTAAAAAATAAAATTTAAAAGAAATTTTAAAAAAGCAATTAGGATTTCTGTTTAGGATTCTTCAAGCATAGTTTAAATGTTTTAAAACAATAAAATTTAAAAGAAATTTAAAAAAAGTAATTATGATTTCTGTTTCGGATTGCTCAAGGATAGTTAAAATTTTTTAAAATTATAAAATTTAAAAGAAATTTTAAAAAACTAAATAGGATTTCTGCTTTTGATTCTTCAAGGATAGTCTAAATGTTTTAAAATAATAAAATTTAAAAGAAATTTTAAAAAAGTTATTAGGATTTCTGTTTTGGATTCTTCAAGCATAGTTTAAATGTTTTAAAACATTAAAATTTAAATGAAATTTAAAAAAAGTAATTATGATTTCTGTTTTGGATTCCTAAAGGATAGTTTAAATGTTTTAAAATTATAAAATTTTAAATAAATTTTAAAAAACTTATTAGGATTTCAGTTTAGGATTCTTCAAGCATAGTTTAAATGTTTTAAAACAATAAAATTTAAAAGAAATTTTAAAAAAGTAATTATGATTTCTGTTTCGGATTGCTCAAGGATAGTTTCAATTTTTTAAAATTATAAAATTTAAAAGAAATTTTAAAAAACTAATTAGGATTTCTGCTTTTGATTCATCAAGGATAGTCTAAATGTTTTAAAATTATAAAATTTAAAAGAAATTCTAAAAAACTAATTAGGATTTCTGTTTTGGATTGTTCAAGGATGGTTTCAATTTTTTAAAATTATAAAATTTAAAAGAAATTTTAAAAGAGTTATTAGGATTCCTGTTTTGGGTTCTTCAAGCATAGTTTAAATGTTTTAAAACAATAAAATTTAAAAGAAATTTTAAAAAAGTAATTATGATTTCTGTTTTGAATTCTTCAAGGATAGTTTAAATGTTTAAAAGAATAAAATTTAAAAGAAATTTTAAAAAAGTAATTATGATTTCTGTTTCGGATTGCTCAAGGATAGTTTCAATTTTTTAAAATTATAAAATTTAAAAGAAATTTTAAAAAACTAAATAGGATTTCTGCTTTTGATTCTTCAAGGATAGTCTAAATGTTTTAAAATTATAAAATTTAAAAGAAATTCTAAAAAACTAATTAGGATTTCTGTTTTGGATTGTTCAAGGATGGTTTCAATTTTTTAAAATTATAAAATTTAAAAGAAATTTTAAAAGAGTTATTAGGATTCCTGTTTTGGGTTCTTCAAGTATAGTTTAAATGTTTTAAAACAATACAATTTAAAACAAATTTTAAAAAAGTAATTAGGATTTCTGTTTTGAATTCTTCAAGGATAGTTTAAATGTTTAAAAGAATAAAATTTAAAACAAATTTAAAAAAAGTAATTATGATTTCTGTTTCGGATTGCTCAAGGATAGTTTCAATTTTTTAAAATTATAAAATTTAAAAGAAATTTTAAAAAACTAAATAGGATTTCTGCTTTTGATTCTTCAAGGATAGTCTAAATGTTTTAAAATTATAAAATTTAAAAGAAATTCTAAAAAACTAATTAGGATTTCTGTTTTGGATTGTTCAAGGATGGTTTCAATTTTTTAAAATTATAAAATTTAAAAGAAATTTTAAAAAAGTTATTAGGATTCCTGTTTTGGGTTCTTCAAGTATAGTTTAAATGTTTTAAAACAATACAATTTAAAAAAAATTTAAAAAAAGTAATTAGGATTTCTGTTTTGAATTCTTCAAGGATAGTTTAAATGTTTAAAAGAATAAAATTTAAAACAAATTTAAAAAAAGTAATTATGATTTATGTTTCGGATTCCTCAAGGATAGTTTAAATGTTTTAAAATTATAAAATTTAAAAGAAATTTTAAAAAACTAATTAGGATTTCTGCTTTTGATTCTTCAAGGATAGTTTAAATGTTTTAAAACAATACAATTTAAAACAAATTTGAAAAAAGTAATTAGGATTTCTGTGTGTTGAATTCTTCAAGGATAGTTTAAATGTTTAAAAGAATAAAATTTAAAATAAATTTAAAAAAAGTAATTATGATTTCTGTTTCGGATTCCTCAAGGATAGTTTAAATGTTTTAAAATTATAAAATTTAAAAGAAATTTTAAAAAACTAATTAGGATTTCTGCTTTTGATTCTTCAAGGATAGTTTAAATGTTTTTAAAAAATAAAATTTAAAAGAAATTTTAAAAAAGCAATTAGGATTTCTGTTTAGGATTCTTCAAGCATAGTTTAAATGTTTTAAAACAATAAAATTTAAAAGAAATTTAAAAAAAGTAATTATGATTTCTGTTTCGGATTGCTCAAGGATAGTTAAAATTTTTTAAAATTATAAAATTTAATAGAAATTTTAAAAAACTAAATAGGATTTCTGCTTTTGATTCTTCAAGGATAGTCTAAATGTTTTAAAATAATAAAATTTAAAAGAAATTTTAAAAAAGTTATTAGGATTTCTGTTTTGGATTCTTCAAGCATAGTTTAAATGTTTTAAAACATTAAAATTTAAATGAAATTTAAAAAAAGTAATTATGATTTCTGTTTTGGATTCCTAAAGGATAGTTTAAATGTTTTAAAATTATAAAATTTTAAATAAATTTTAAAAAACTTATTAGGATTTCAGTTTAGGATTCTTCAAGCATAGTTTAAATGTTTTAAAACAATAAAATTTAAAAGAAATTTTAAAAAAGTAATTATGATTTCTGTTTCGGATTGCTCAAGGATAGTTTCAATTTTTTAAAATTATAAAATTTAAAAGAAATTTTAAAAAACTAATTAGGATTTCTGCTTTTGATTCATCAAGGATAGTCTAAATGTTTTAAAATTATAAAATTTAAAAGAAATTCTAAAAAACTAATTAGGATTTCTGTTTTGGATTGTTCAAGGATGGTTTCAATTTTTTAAAATTATAAAATTTAAAAGAAATTTTAAAAGAGTTATTAGGATTCCTGTTTTGGGTTCTTCAAGTATAGTTTAAATGTTTTAAAACAATACAATTTAAAACAAATTTAAAAAAAGTAATTAGGATTTCTGTTTTGAATTCTTCAAGGATAGTTTAAATGTTTAAAAGAATAAAATTTAAAAGAAATTTTAAAAAAGTAATTATGATTTCTGTTTCGGATTGCTCAAGGATAGTTTCAATTTTTTAAAATTATAAAATTTAAAAGAAATTTTAAAAAACTAAATAGGATTTCTGCTTTTGATTCTTCAAGGATAGTCTAAATGTTTTAAAATTATAAAATTTAAAAGAAATTCTAAAAAACTAATTAGGATTTCTGTTTTGGATTGTTCAAGGATGGTTTCAATTTTTTAAAATTATAAAATTTAAAAGAAATTTTAAAAAAGTTATTAGGATTCCTGTTTTGGGTTCTTCAAGTATAGTTTAAATGTTTTAAAACAATAAAATTTAAAAAAAATTTAAAAAAAGTAATTAGGATTTCTGTTTTGAATTCTTCAAGGATAGTTTAAATGTTTAAAAGAATAAAATTTAAAACAAATTTAAAAAAAGTAATTATGATTTATGTTTCGGATTCCTCAAGGATAGTTTAAATGTTTTAAAATTATAAAATTTAAAAGAAATTTTAAAAAACTAATTAGGATTTCTGCTTTTGATTCTTCAAGGATAGTTTAAATGTTTTAAAACAATACAATTTAAAACAAATTTGAAAAAAGTAATTAGGATTTCTGTGTGTTGAATTCTTCAAGGATAGTTTAAATGTTTAAAAGAATAAAATTTAAAATAAATTTAAAAAAAGTAATTATGATTTCTGTTTCGGATTCCTCAAGGATAGTTTAAATGTTTTAAAATTATAAAATTTAAAAGAAATTTTAAAAAACTAATTAGGATTTCTGCTTTTGATTCTTCAAGGATAGTTTAAATGTTTTTAAAAAATAAAATTTAAAAGAAATTTTAAAAAAGCAATTAGGATTTCTGTTTAGGATTCTTCAAGCATAGTTTAAATGTTTTAAAACAATAAAATTTAAAAGAAATTTAAAAAAAGTAATTATGATTTCTGTTTCGGATTGCTCAAGGATAGTTAAAATTTTTTAAAATTATAAAATTTAATAGAAATTTTAAAAAACTAAATAGGATTTCTGCTTTTGATTCTTCAAGGATAGTCTAAATGTTTTAAAATAATAAAATTTAAAAGAAATTTTAAAAAAGTTATTAGGATTTCTGTTTTGGATTCTTCAAGCATAGTTTAAATGTTTTAAAACATTAAAATTTAAATGAAATTTAAAAAAAGTAATTATGATTTCTGTTTTGGATTCCTAAAGGATAGTTTAAATGTTTTAAAATTATAAAATTTTAAATAAATTTTAAAAAACTTATTAGGATTTCAGTTTAGGATTCTTCAAGCATAGTTTAAATGTTTTAAAACAATAAAATTTAAAAGAAATTTTAAAAAAGTAATTATGATTTCTGTTTCGGATTGCTCAAGGATAGTTTCAATTTTTTAAAATTATAAAATTTAAAAGAAATTTTAAAAAACTAATTAGGATTTCTGCTTTTGATTCATCAAGGATAGTCTAAATGTTTTAAAATTATAAAATTTAAAAGAAATTCTAAAAAACTAATTAGGATTTCTGTTTTGGATTGTTCAAGGATGGTTTCAATTTTTTAAAATTATAAAATTTAAAAGAAATTTTAAAAGAGTTATTAGGATTCCTGTTTTGGGTTCTTCAAGTATAGTTTAAATGTTTTAAAACAATACAATTTAAAACAAATTTTAAAAAAGTAATTAGGATTTCTGTTTTGAATTCTTCAAGGATAGTTTAAATGTTTAAAAGAATAAAATTTAAAAGAAATTTTAAAAAAGTAATTATGATTTCTGTTTCGGATTGCTCAAGGATAGTTTCAATTTTTTAAAATTATAAAATTTAAAAGAAATTTTAAAAAACTAAATAGGATTTCTGCTTTTGATTCTTCAAGGATAGTCTAAATGTTTTAAAATTATAAAATTTAAAAGAAATTCTAAAAAACTAATTAGGATTTCTGTTTTGGATTGTTCAAGGATGGTTTCAATTTTTTAAAATTATAAAATTTAAAAGAAATTTTAAAAAAGTTATTAGGATTCCTGTTTTGGGTTCTTCAAGTATAGTTTAAATGTTTTAAAACAATAAAATTTAAAAAAAATTTAAAAAAAGTAATTAGGATTTCTGTTTTGAATTCTTCAAGGATAGTTTAAATGTTTAAAAGAATAAAATTTAAAACAAATTTAAAAAAAGTAATTATGATTTATGTTTCGGATTCCTCAAGGATAGTTTAAATGTTTTAAAATTATAAAATTTAAAAGAAATTTTAAAAAACTAATTAGGATTTCTGCTTTTGATTCTTCAAGGATAGTTTAAATGTTTTAAAACAATACAATTTAAAACAAATTTGAAAAAAGTAATTAGGATTTCTGTTTTGAATTCTTCAAGGATAGTTTAAATGTTTTAAAATTATAAAATTTAAAAGAAATTTTAAAAAACTAATTAGGATTTCTGCTTTTGATTCTTCAAGGATAGTTTAAATGTTTTAAAACAATACAATTTAAAACAAATTTGAAAAAAGTAATTAGGATTTCTGTTTAGGATTCTTCAAGCATAGTTTAAATGTTTTAAAATAATAAAATTTAAAAGAAATTTTAAAAAACTAATTAGGATTTCTGCTTTTGATTCTTCAAGGATAGTTTAAATGTTTTTAAAAAATAAAATTTAAAAGAAATTTTAAAAAAGCAATTAGGATTTCTGTTTAGGATTCTTCAAGCATAGTTTAAATGTTTTAAAACAATAAAATTTAAAAGAAATTTAAAAAAAGTAATTATGATTTCTGTTTCGGATTGCTCAAGGATAGTTAAAATTTTTTAAAATTATAAAATTTAATAGAAATTTTAAAAAACTAAATAGGATTTCTGCTTTTGATTCTTCAAGGATAGTCTAAATGTTTTAAAATAATAAAATTTAAAAGAAATTTTAAAAAAGTTATTAGGATTTCTGTTTTGGATTCTTCAAGCATAGTTTAAATGTTTTAAAACATTAAAATTTAAATGAAATTTAAAAAAAGTAATTATGATTTCTGTTTTGGATTCCTAAAGGATAGTTTAAATGTTTTAAAATTATAAAATTTTAAATAAATTTTAAAAAACTTATTAGGATTTCAGTTTAGGATTCTTCAAGCATAGTTTAAATGTTTTAAAACAATAAAATTTAAAAGAAATTTTAAAAAAGTAATTATGATTTCTGTTTCGGATTGCTCAAGGATAGTTTCAATTTTTTAAAATTATAAAATTTAAAAGAAATTTTAAAAAACTAATTAGGATTTCTGCTTTTGATTCATCAAGGATAGTCTAAATGTTTTAAAATTATAAAATTTAAAAGAAATTCTAAAAAACTAATTAGGATTTCTGTTTTGGATTGTTCAAGGATGGTTTCAATTTTTTAAAATTATAAAATTTAAAAGAAATTTTAAAAGAGTTATTAGGATTCCTGTTTTGGGTTCTTCAAGTATAGTTTAAATGTTTTAAAACAATACAATTTAAAACAAATTTTAAAAAAGTAATTAGGATTTCTGTTTTGAATTCTTCAAGGATAGTTTAAATGTTTAAAAGAATAAAATTTAAAACAAATTTAAAAAAAGTAATTATGATTTCTGTTTCGGATTGCTCAAGGATAGTTTCAATTTTTTAAAATTATAAAATTTAAAAGAAATTTTAAAAAACTAAATAGGATTTCTGCTTTTGATTCTTCAAGGATAGTCTAAATGTTTTAAAATTATAAAATTTAAAAGAAATTCTAAAAAACTAATTAGGATTTCTGTTTTGGATTGTTCAAGGATGGTTTCAATTTTTTAAAATTATAAAATTTAAAAGAAATTTTAAAAAAGTTATTAGGATTCCTGTTTTGGGTTCTTCAAGTATAGTTTAAATGTTTTAAAACAATACAATTTAAAAAAAATTTAAAAAAAGTAATTAGGATTTCTGTTTTGAATTCTTCAAGGATAGTTTAAATGTTTAAAAGAATAAAATTTAAAACAAATTTAAAAAAAGTAATTATGATTTATGTTTCGGATTCCTCAAGGATAGTTTAAATGTTTTAAAATTATAAAATTTAAAAGAAATTTTAAAAAACTAATTAGGATTTCTGCTTTTGATTCTTCAAGGATAGTTTAAATGTTTTAAAACAATACAATTTAAAACAAATTTGAAAAAAGTAATTAGGATTTCTGTTTTGAATTCTTCAAGGATAGTTTAAATGTTTAAAAGAATAAAATTTAAAATAAATTTAAAAAAAGTAATTATGATTTCTGTTTCGGATTCCTCAAGGATAGTTTAAATGTTTTAAAATTATAAAATTTAAAAGAAATTTTAAAAAACTAATTAGGATTTCTGCTTTTGATTCTTCAAGGATAGTTTAAATGTTTTTAAAAAATAAAATTTAAAAGAAATTTTAAAAAAGCAATTAGGATTTCTGTTTAGGATTCTTCAAGCATAGTTTAAATGTTTTAAAACAATAAAATTTAAAAGAAATTTAAAAAAAGTAATTATGATTTCTGTTTCGGATTGCTCAAGGATAGTTAAAATTTTTTAAAATTATAAAATTTAAAAGAAATTTTAAAAAACTAAATAGGATTTCTGCTTTTGATTCTTCAAGGATAGTCTAAATGTTTTAAAATAATAAAATTTAAAAGAAATTTTAAAAAAGTTATTAGGATTTCTGTTTTGGATTCTTCAAGCATAGTTTAAATGTTTTAAAACATTAAAATTTAAATGAAATTTAAAAAAAGTAATTATGATTTCTGTTTTGGATTCCTAAAGGATAGTTTAAATGTTTTAAAATTATAAAATTTTAAATAAATTTTAAAAAACTTATTAGGATTTCAGTTTAGGATTCTTCAAGCATAGTTTAAATGTTTTAAAACAATAAAATTTAAAAGAAATTTTAAAAAAGTAATTATGATTTCTGTTTCGGATTGCTCAAGGATAGTTTCAATTTTTTAAAATTATAAAATTTAAAAGAAATTTTAAAAAACTAATTAGGATTTCTGCTTTTGATTCATCAAGGATAGTCTAAATGTTTTAAAATTATAAAATTTAAAAGAAATTCTAAAAAACTAATTAGGATTTCTGTTTTGGATTGTTCAAGGATGGTTTCAATTTTTTAAAATTATAAAATTTAAAAGAAATTTTAAAAGAGTTATTAGGATTCCTGTTTTGGGTTCTTCAAGTATAGTTTAAATGTTTTAAAACAATACAATTTAAAAAAAATTTAAAAAAAGTAATTAGGATTTCTGTTTTGAATTCTTCAAGGATAGTTTAAATGTTTAAAAGAATAAAATTTAAAACAAATTTAAAAAAAGTAATTATGATTTATGTTTCGGATTCCTCAAGGATAGTTTAAATGTTTTAAAATTATAAAATTTAAAAGAAATTTTAAAAAACTAATTAGGATTTCTGCTTTTGATTCTTCAAGGATAGTTTAAATGTTTTAAAACAATACAATTTAAAACAAATTTGAAAAAAGTAACTAGGATTTCTGTTTTGAATTCTTCAAGGATAGTTTAAATGTTTAAAAGAATAAAATTTAAAATAAATTTAAAAAAAGTAATTATGATTTCTGTTTCGGATTCCTCAAGGATAGTTTAAATGTTTTAAAATTATAAAATTTAAAAGAAATTTTAAAAAACTAATTAGGATTTCTGCTTTTGATTCTTCAAGGATAGTCTAAATGTTTTAAAATTATAAAATTTAAAAGAAATTCTAAAAAACTAATTAGGATTTCTGTTTTGGATTGTTCAAGGATGGTTTCAATTTTTTAAAATTATAAAATTTAAAAGAAATTTTAAAAGAGTTATTAGGATTCCTGTTTTGGGTTCTTCAAGTATAGTTTAAATGTTTTAAAACAATACAATTTAAAACAAATTTTAAAAAAGTAATTAGGATTTCTGTTTTGAATTCTTCAAGGATAGTTTAAATGTTTTAAAATTATAAAATTTAAAAGAAATTTTAAAAAACTAATTAGGATTTCTGCTTTTGATTCTTCAAGGATAGTTTAAATGTTTTAAAACAATACAATTTAAAACAAATTTGAAAAAAGTAATTAGGATTTCTGTTTTGAATTCTTCAAGGATAGTTTAAATGTTTAAAAGAATAAAATTTAAAACAAATTTAAAAAAAGTAATTATGATTTCTGTTTCGGATTGCTCAAGGATAGTTTAAATGTTTTAAAATTATAAAATTTAAAAGAAATTTTAAAAAACTAATTAGGATTTCTGCTTTTGATTCTTCAAGGATAGTTTAAATGTTTTTAAAAAATAAAATTTAAAAGAAATTTTAAAAAAGCAATTAGGATTTCTGTTTAGGATTCTTCAAGCATAGTTTAAATGTTTTAAAACAATAAAATTTAAAAGAAATTTAAAAAAAGTAATTATGATTTCTGTTTCGGATTGCTCAAGGATAGTTAAAATTTTTTAAAATTATAAAATTTAAAAGAAATTTTAAAAAACTAAATAGGATTTCTGCTTTTGATTCTTCAAGGATAGTCTAAATGTTTTAAAATAATAAAATTTAAAAGAAATTTTAAAAAAGTTATTAGGATTTCTGTTTTGGATTCTTCAAGCATAGTTTAAATGTTTTAAAACATTAAAATTTAAATGAAATTTAAAAAAAGTAATTATGATTTCTGTTTTGGATTCCTAAAGGATAGTTTAAATGTTTTAAAATTATAAAATTTTAAATAAATTTTAAAAAACTTATTAGGATTTCAGTTTAGGATTCTTCAAGCATAGTTTAAATGTTTTAAAACAATAAAATTTAAAAGAAATTTTAAAAAAGTAATTATGATTTCTGTTTCGGATTGCTCAAGGATAGTTTCAATTTTTTAAAATTATAAAATTTAAAAGAAATTTTAAAAAAGTAATTAGGATTTCTGCTTTTGATTCATCAAGGATAGTCTAAATGTTTTAAAATTATAAAATTTAAAAGAAATTCTAAAAAACTAATTAGGATTTCTGTTTTGGATTGTTCAAGGATGGTTTCAATTTTTTAAAATTATAAAATTTAAAAGAAATTTTAAAAGAGTTATTAGGATTCCTGTTTTGGGTTCTTCAAGCATAATTTAAATGTTTTAAAACAATAAAATTTAAAAGAAATTTTCAAAAAGTAATTATGATTTCTGTTTTGAATTCTTCAAGGATAGTTTAAATGTTTAAAAGAATAAAATTTAAAAGAAATTTTAAAAAAGTAATTATGATTTCTGTTTCGGATTGCTCAAGGATAGTTTCAATTTTTTAAAATTATAAAATTTAAAAGAAATTTTAAAAAACTAAATAGGATTTCTGCTTTTGATTCTTCAAGGATAGTCTAAATGTTTTAAAATTATAAAATTTAAAAGAAATTCTAAAAAACTAATTAGGATTTCTGTTTTGGATTGTTCAAGGATGGTTTCAATTTTTTAAAATTATAAAATTTAAAAGAAATTTTAAAAGAGTTATTAGGATTCCTGTTTTGGGTTCTTCAAGTATAGTTTAAATGTTTTAAAACAATACAATTTAAAACAAATTTTAAAAAAGTAATTAGGATTTCTGTTTTGAATTCTTCAAGGATAGTTTAAATGTTTAAAAGAATAAAATTTAAAAAAAATTTAAAAAAAGTAATTATGATTTCTGTTTTGGATTCCTAAAGGATAGTTTAAATGTTTTAAAATTATAAAATTTTAAATAAATTTTAAAAAACTTATTAGGATTTCAGTTTAGGATTCTTCAAGCATAGTTTAAATGTTTTAAAACAATAAAATTTAAAAGAAATTTTAAAAAAGTAATTATGATTTCTGTTTCGGATTGCTCAAGGATAGTTTCAATTTTTTAAAATTATAAAATTTAAAAGAAATTTTAAAAAACTAAATAGGATTTCTGCTTTTGATTCTTCAAGGATAGTCTAAATGTTTTAAAATTATAAAATTTAAAAGAAATTCTAAAAAACTAATTAGGATTTCTGTTTTGGATTGTTCAAGGATGGTTTCAATTTTTTAAAATTATAAAATTTAAAAGAAATTTTAAAAAAGTTATTAGGATTCCTGTTTTGGGTTCTTCAAGTATAGTTTAAATGTTTTAAAACAATACAATTTAAAAAAAATTTAAAAAAAGTAATTAGGATTTCTGTTTTGAATTCTTCAAGGATAGTTTAAATGTTTAAAAGAATAAAATTTAAAACAAATTTAAAAAAAGTAATTATGATTTATGTTTCGGATTCCTCAAGGATAGTTTAAATGTTTTAAAATTATAAAATTTAAAAGAAATTTTAAAAAACTAATTAGGATTTCTGCTTTTGATTCTTCAAGGATAGTTTAAATGTTTTAAAACAATACAATTTAAAACAAATTTGAAAAAAGTAATTAGGATTTCTGTGTGTTGAATTCTTCAAGGATAGTTTAAATGTTTAAAAGAATAAAATTTAAAATAAATTTAAAAAAAGTAATTATGATTTCTGTTTCGGATTCCTCAAGGATAGTTTAAATGTTTTAAAATTATAAAATTTAAAAGAAATTTTAAAAAACTAATTAGGATTTCTGCTTTTGATTCTTCAAGGATAGTTTAAATGTTTTTAAAAAATAAAATTTAAAAGAAATTTTAAAAAAGCAATTAGGATTTCTGTTTAGGATTCTTCAAGCATAGTTTAAATGTTTTAAAACAATAAAATTTAAAAGAAATTTAAAAAAAGTAATTATGATTTCTGTTTCGGATTGCTCAAGGATAGTTAAAATTTTTTAAAATTATAAAATTTAATAGAAATTTTAAAAAACTAAATAGGATTTCTGCTTTTGATTCTTCAAGGATAGTCTAAATGTTTTAAAATAATAAAATTTAAAAGAAATTTTAAAAAAGTTATTAGGATTTCTGTTTTGGATTCTTCAAGCATAGTTTAAATGTTTTAAAACATTAAAATTTAAATGAAATTTAAAAAAAGTAATTATGATTTCTGTTTTGGATTCCTAAAGGATAGTTTAAATGTTTTAAAATTATAAAATTTTAAATAAATTTTAAAAAACTTATTAGGATTTCAGTTTAGGATTCTTCAAGCATAGTTTAAATGTTTTAAAACAATAAAATTTAAAAGAAATTTTAAAAAAGTAATTATGATTTCTGTTTCGGATTGCTCAAGGATAGTTTCAATTTTTTAAAATTATAAAATTTAAAAGAAATTTTAAAAAACTAATTAGGATTTCTGCTTTTGATTCATCAAGGATAGTCTAAATGTTTTAAAATTATAAAATTTAAAAGAAATTCTAAAAAACTAATTAGGATTTCTGTTTTGGATTGTTCAAGGATGGTTTCAATTTTTTAAAATTATAAAATTTAAAAGAAATTTTAAAAGAGTTATTAGGATTCCTGTTTTGGGTTCTTCAAGTATAGTTTAAATGTTTTAAAACAATACAATTTAAAACAAATTTAAAAAAAGTAATTAGGATTTCTGTTTTGAATTCTTCAAGGATAGTTTAAATGTTTAAAAGAATAAAATTTAAAAGAAATTTTAAAAAAGTAATTATGATTTCTGTTTCGGATTGCTCAAGGATAGTTTCAATTTTTTAAAATTATAAAATTTAAAAGAAATTTTAAAAAACTAAATAGGATTTCTGCTTTTGATTCTTCAAGGATAGTCTAAATGTTTTAAAATTATAAAATTTAAAAGAAATTCTAAAAAACTAATTAGGATTTCTGTTTTGGATTGTTCAAGGATGGTTTCAATTTTTTAAAATTATAAAATTTAAAAGAAATTTTAAAAAAGTTATTAGGATTCCTGTTTTGGGTTCTTCAAGTATAGTTTAAATGTTTTAAAACAATAAAATTTAAAAAAAATTTAAAAAAAGTAATTAGGATTTCTGTTTTGAATTCTTCAAGGATAGTTTAAATGTTTAAAAGAATAAAATTTAAAACAAATTTAAAAAAAGTAATTATGATTTATGTTTCGGATTCCTCAAGGATAGTTTAAATGTTTTAAAATTATAAAATTTAAAAGAAATTTTAAAAAACTAATTAGGATTTCTGCTTTTGATTCTTCAAGGATAGTTTAAATGTTTTAAAACAATACAATTTAAAACAAATTTGAAAAAAGTAATTAGGATTTCTGTTTTGAATTCTTCAAGGATAGTTTAAATGTTTTAAAATTATAAAATTTAAAAGAAATTTTAAAAAACTAATTAGGATTTCTGCTTTTGATTCTTCAAGGATAGTTTAAATGTTTTAAAACAATACAATTTAAAACAAATTTGAAAAAAGTAATTAGGATTTCTGTTTTGAATTCTTCAAGGATAGTTTAAATGTTTAAAAGAATAAAATTTAAAATAAATTTAAAAAAAGTAATTATGATTTCTGTTTCGGATTCCTCAAGGATAGTTTAAATGTTTTAAAATTATAAAATTTAAAAGAAATTTTAAAAAACTAATTAGGATTTCTGCTTTTGATTCTTCAAGGATAGTTTAAATGTTTTTAAAAAATAAAATTTAAAAGAAATTTTAAAAAAGCAATTAGGATTTCTGTTTAGGATTCTTCAAGCATAGTTTAAATGTTTTAAAACAATAAAATTTAAAAGAAATTTAAAAAAAGTAATTCTGATTTCTGTTTCAGATTGCTCAAGGATAGTTTAAATTTTTTAAAATTATAAAATTTAAAAGAAATTTTAAAAAACTAAATAGGATTTCTGCTTTTGATTCTTCAAGGATAGTTTAAATGTTTTAAAATAATAAAATTTAAAAGAAATTTTAAAAAAGTTATTAGGATTTCTGTTTTGGATTCTTCAAGCATAGTTTAAATGTTTTAAAACATTAAAATTTAAATGAAATTTAAAAAAAGTAATTATGATTTCTGTTTTGGATTCCTAAGGGATAGTTTAAATGTTTTAAAATTATAAAATTTTAAATAAATTTTAAAAAAGCAATTAGGATTTCAGTTTAGGATTCTTCAAGCATAGTTTAAATGTTTTAAAACAATAAAATTTAAAAGAAATTTTAAAAAAGTAATTATGATTTCTGTTTCGGATTGCTCAAGGATAGTTTCAATTTTTTAAAATTATAAAATTTAAAAGAAATTTTAAAAAACTAATTAGGATTTCTGCTTTTGATTCTTCAAGGATAGTCTAAATGTTTTAAAATTATAAAATTTAAAAGAAATTCTAAAAAACTAATTAGGATTTCTGTTTTGGATTGTTCAAGGATGGTTTCAATTTTTTAAAATTATAAAATTTAAAAGAAATTTTAAAAAAGTTATTAGGATTCCTGTTTTGGGTTCTTCAAGTATAGTTTAAATGTTTTAAAACAATACAATTTAAAACAAATTTTAAAAAAGTAATTAGGATTTCTGTTTTGAATTCTTCAAGGATAGTTTAAATGTTTAAAAGAATAAAATTTAAAACAAATTTAAAAAAAGTAATTATGATTTCTGTTTCGGATTGCTCAAGGATAGTTTAAATGTTTTAAAATTATAAAATTTAAAAGAAATTTTAAAAAACTAATTAGGATTTCTGCTTTTGATTCTTCAAGGATAGTTTAAATGTTTTTAAAAAATAAATTTAAAAGAAATTTTAAAAAAGCAATTAGGATTTCTGTTTAGGATTCTTCAAGCATAGTTTAAATGTTTTAAAACAATAAAATTTAAAAGAAATTTAAAAAAAGTAATTGTGATTTCTGTTTCGGATTGCTCAAGGATAGTTTAAATTTTTTAAAATTATAAAATTTAAAAGAAATTTTAAAAAACTAAATAGGATTTCTGCTTTTGATTCTTCAAGGATAGTTTAAATGTTTTAAAATAATAAAATTTAAAAGAAATTTTAAAAAAGTAATTAGGATTTCTGTTTTGAATTCTTCAAGGATAGTTTAAATGTTTAAAAGAATAAAATTTAAAACAAATTTAAAAAAAGTAATTACGATTTCTGTTTCGGATTCCTCAAGGATAGTTTAAATGTTTTAAAATTATAAAATTTAAAAGAAATTTTAAAAAACTAATTAGGATTTCTGCTTTTGATTCTTCAAGGATAGTCTAAATGTTTTAAAATTATAAAATTTAAAAGAAATTCTAAAAAACTAATTAGGATTTCTGTTTTGGATTGTTCAAGGATGGTTTCAATTTTTTAAAATTATAAAATTTAAAAGAAATTTTAAAAGAGTTATTAGGATTCCTGTTTTGGGTTCTTCAAGTATAGTTTAAATGTTTTAAAACAATACAATTTAAAACAAATTTTAAAAAAGTAATTAGGATTTCTGTTTTGAATTCTTCAAGGATAGTTTAAATGTTTAAAAGAATAAAATTTAAAACAAATTTAAAAAAAGTAATTATGATTTATGTTTCGGATTCCTCAAGGATAGTTTAAATGTTTTAAAATTATAAAATTTAAAAGAAATTTTAAAAAACTAATTAGGATTTCTGCTTTTGATTCTTCAAGGATAGTTTAAATGTTTTAAAACAATACAATTTAAAACAAATTTGAAAAAAGTAATTAGGATTTCTGTTTTGAATTCTTCAAGGATAGTTTAAATGTTTTAAAATTATAAAATTTAAAAGAAATTTTAAAAAACTAATTAGGATTTCTGCTTTTGATTCTTCAAGGATAGTTTAAATGTTTTAAAACAATACAATTTAAAACAAATTTGAAAAAAGTAATTAGGATTTCTGTTTTGAATTCTTCAAGGATAGTTTAAATGTTTAAAAGAATAAAATTTAAAACAAATTTAAAAAAAGTAATTATGATTTCTGTTTCGGATTGCTCAAGGATAGTTTAAATGTTTTAAAATTATAAAATTTAAAAGAAATTTTAAAAAACTAATTAGGATTTCTGCTTTTGATTCTTCAAGGATAGTTTAAATGTTTTTAAAAAATAAATTTAAAAGAAATTTTAAAAAAGCAATTAGGATTTCTGTTTAGGATTCTTCAAGCATAGTTTAAATGTTTTAAAACAATAAAATTTAAAAGAAATTTAAAAAAAATAATTGTGATTTCTGTTTCGGATTGCTCAAGGATAGTTTAAATTTTTTAAAATTATAAAATTTAAAAGAAATTTTAAAAAACTAAATAGGATTTCTGCTTTTGATTCTTCAAGGATAGTTTAAATGTTTTAAAATAATAAAATTTAAAAGAAATTTTAAAAAAGTAATTAGGATTTCTGTTTTGAATTCTTCAAGGATAGTTTAAATGTTTAAAAGAATAAAATTTAAAACAAATTTAAAAAAAGTAATTATGATTTATGTTTCGGATTCCTCAAGGATAGTTTAAATGTTTTAAAATTATAAAATTTAAAAGAAATTTTAAAAAACTAATTAGGATTTCTGCTTTTGATTCTTCAAGGATAGTCTAAATGTTTTAAAATTATAAAATTTAAAAGAAATTCTAAAAAACTAATTAGGATTTCTGTTTTGGATTGTTCAAGGATGGTTTCAATTTTTTAAAATTATAAAATTTAAAAGAAATTTTAAAAGAGTTATTAGGATTCCTGTTTTGGGTTCTTCAAGTATAGTTTAAATGTTTTAAAACAATACAATTTAAAACAAATTTTAAAAAAGTAATTAGGATTTCTGTTTTGAATTCTTCAAGGATAGTTTAAATGTTTTAAAATTATAAAATTTAAAAGAAATTTTAAAAAACTAATTAGGATTTCTGCTTTTGATTCTTCAAGGATAGTTTAAATGTTTTAAAACAATACAATTTAAAACAAATTTGAAAAAAGTAATTAGGATTTCTGTTTTGAATTCTTCAAGGATAGTTTAAATGTTTAAAAGAATAAAATTTAAAACAAATTTAAAAAAAGTAATTATGATTTCTGTTTCGGATTGCTCAAGGATAGTTTAAATGTTTTAAAATTATAAAATTTAAAAGAAATTTTAAAAAACTAATTAGGATTTCTGCTTTTGATTCTTCAAGGATAATTTAAATGTTTTTAAAAAATAAAATTTAAAAGAAATTTTAAAAAAGCAATTAGGATTTCTGTTTAGGATTCTTCAAGCATAGTTTAAATGTTTTAAAACAATAAAATTTAAAAGAAATTTAAAAAAAGTAATTGTGATTTCTGTTTCGGATTGCTCAAGGATAGTTTAAATTTTTTAAAATTATAAAATTTAAAAGAAATTTTAAAAAACTAAATAGGATTTCTGCTTTTGATTCTTCAAGGATAGTTTAAATGTTTTAAAATAATAAAATTTAAAAGAAATTTTAAAAAACTAATTAGGATTTCTGTTTTGGATTCTTCAAGCATAGTTTAAATGTTTTAAAACAATAAAATTTAAAAGAAATTTAAAAAAAGTAATTATGATTTCTGTTTCGGATTGCTCAAGGATAGTTTAAATTTTTTGAAATTATAAAATTTAAAAGTAATTTTAAAAAACTAAATAGGATTTCTGCTTTTGATTCTTCAAGGATAGTTTAAATGTTTTAAAACAATACAATTTAAAACAAATTTGAAAAAAGTAATTAGGATTTCTGTTTCGGATTGCTCAAGGATAGTTTCAATTTTTTAAAATTATAAAATTTAAAAGAAATTTTAAAAAAGTTATTAGGATTCCTGTTTTGGGTTCTTCAAGTATAGTTTAAATGTTTTAAAACAATACAATTTAAAACAAATTTAAAAAAAGTAATTAGGATTTCTGTTTTGAATTGTTCAAGAATAGTTTTAATGTTTAAAAGAATAAAATTTAAAACAAATTTAAAAAAAGTAATTATGATTTATGTTTCCGATTCCTCAAGGATAGTTTAAATGTTTTAAAATTATAAAATTTAAAAGAAATTTTAAAAAACTAATTAGGATTTCTGCTTTTGATTCTTCAAGGATAGTTTAAATGTTTTAAAACAATACAATTTAAAACAAATTTGAAAAAAGTAATTAGGATTTCTGTTTTGAATTCTTCAAGGATAGTTTAAATGTTTTAAAATTATAAAATTTAAAAGAAATTTTAAAAAACTAATTAGGATTTCTGCTTTTGATTCTTCAAGGATAGTTTAAATGTTTTAAAACAATACAATTTAAAACAAATTTGAAAAAAGTAATTAGGATTTCTGTTTTGAATTCTTCAAGGATAGTTTAAATGTTTAAAAGAATAAAATTTAAAACAAATTTAAAAAAAGTAATTATGATTTCTGTTTCGGATTGCTCAAGGATAGTTTAAATGTTTTAAAATTATAAAATTTAAAAGAAATTTTAAAAAACTAATTAGGATTTCTGCTTTTGATTCTTCAAGGATAGTTTAAATGTTTTTAAAAAATAAAATTTAAAAGAAATTTTAAAAAAGCAATTAGGATTTCTGTTTAGGATTCTTGAAGCATAGTTTAAATGTTTTAAAACAATAAAATTTAAAAGAAATTTAAAAAAAGTAATTGTGATTTCTGTTTCGGATTGCTCAAGGATAGTTTAAATTTTTTAAAATTATAAAATTTAAAAGAAATTTTAAAAAACTAAATAGGATTTCTGCTTTTGATTCTTCAAGGATAGTTTAAATGTTTTAAAATAATAAAATTTAAAAGAAATTTTAAAAAACTAATTAGGATTTCTGTTTTGGATTCTTCAAGCATAGTTTAAATGTTTTAAAACAATAAAATTTAAAAGAAATTTAAAAAAAGTAATTATGATTTCTGTTTCGGATTGCTCAAGGATAGTTTAAATTTTTTGAAATTATAAAATTTAAAAGTAATTTTAAAAAACTAAATAGGATTTCTGCTTTTGATTCTTCAAGGATAGTTTAAATGTTTTCAAATAATAAAATTTAAAAGAAATTTTAAAAAAGTTATTAGGATTTGACACGACCAAAAGATTGATGTCTTCTCCCAAGTGCAGGAGTGTCGAAGTAATAAATAACCCGGCAAGACCGGGGTCGAACCACAGGGAGGTTAAATGTATAAATTATAGATAACAATAATACAAAAGTAACAATAACAACAACAATAACAACAACAACAATAATAATGATGATGATAATAATAATAGTGAAGAAGAAGAGGAAGAAGTTGATGAGAACTTTTGAGATGGAAGATTAATGCAGGATTAAACAATGATAACAACAAATGTCAAGGTTAGAGGATCCACTAATGGTACTTCAAACAAGTATAGTATAAACTCTTATTATTCAATTGGAAACCACACACAAAGGAGGTTCCAATCAGATTATAAATTGTTAACATGATTACATTAGTTATCTTATTCGAATAATGCTAATACTTGTAAATGTTGTCAGGCATTCATGATTATAACTTATGTTAACAACAAATCAAGTTCCTTTCATAGCTCAGGTGTCGGTTATACCATACAGTATGGGCTATGAAAGTGCCAAGTATTTGTTGTACCAAATGTTATACAACATAAATCTAGATTAACCATTTAACAAGCAAAGTATTATAAGTGAACAAGATAGCAAATATAAAGCATGTTAGTATCCAACATTAAGGTCCATGTTAAGTTTATATTATACTTATTCTTACACCATTAGTGTACCCTTTTCACCTTGACATAATTAATTTAGCTAGACATAATGAAAGAAAGAAACATAAATAAACAAGGAAAGGAAATGAAAAGCATAAGCAAGAGATTAATATAAGCAAAACTTAAGCATTACAAAATATAAAGAGAGAAAGCAAGAGCATGATCTTGATCTGAAAACCAAGATGCCTAAATACATGGCAAATGCCTCCTTTTATAGGCCAAAATTCGGAACTATTGATTTGTTGACAAATTGATGAGTGGGTGGCCACATCTTGACTTGGTGACAATTCTTATCTTCTTGTCTGCCAAAAACGTCATTGATGACATCATAATTTGAACAAACTTGAATCATGAAAGTTCTAGGAAATTGTCTCATCTTTCCAGGGTAAAAATTAGAGATCATTTGGACTTCTAGAACTTGAGATATGGGCTGAACACTGAACAGTGTCTGGGCTGCAGGACAGATTCGGACTTCTTTGTTGTTGCTACAATTTGGACTTGAAAACGGCCTTGTTAAATCTTGGGCTCCACATGAAAGTTGTAGGCCTATGTCTTATCTTTCCATCCATATAAAAGGGACCTAAATCCAAGATCTACAGCTCCAGATATGACCCAATTACCGAACTGTGTTCCAATTTGGACTGCACCGGCATCTCTTTGGCCATCTTTTTGTCCTTTCAATTTCAGTACTTCAACTCATCAATCAATTCTTTCATTTATGTGATAGGCCTGCGTTTAAGATTAACATTTACCATAAATTAAAGGTATCTTATGTAATTAGATATGTTATTATAAAACATGCTTTAGTTAAGGAGTTATTGATACTTCAAGTGCAAAATGATGATATAAAACCTTGATAAAAATGCACTTTTAAGTACTAATCACACCCCCCAACCAGCTTATTACTAGTCCCTAGTAATTAAAGCGTTAAAATAGAAAAACAATTTGCAAATTCCACAAAGCAAGGCATTCATCATTCAACTTCCCTTAATCTATCCAGATAAACAAACTCTCATTAAATTTTATATATCTGCTCAATACCTCTTAAACAAAATATTAATAAACCTTCCTTGTTATGTGCTCAATGTATGAAACATAGATGATGGGGCTTTTGTTAGAAGAAAACAATATTTTGTTCTAATGTTTAAGGTTAACTTCCTTGGGTTGGGATTATTTTATTTTATTTTACTTTTTTTTTTAATATCTATACATATAACATAAAACACAATGCATCTTTAACCCATGTAACGAGCTTTCGGCTAATGACTCCCAGACCAGTTGATCTTAGGGCATTAGGTGTTGAGACACCCCTACGAGCTTAGTAACTCGGGTTGCAGATACTGATATGTAGATAGTGCAATGTTTGATTCCCTTAAGCTTTTCTCCTTAACCCATGTAACAAGCTTTGGGCCAATAGCTCCCAAGTCAGTTGACTTTAGGGTATTAGGTGTTAAAACACCCCTTCGGGCTTAATTGCTTAGGTTAGGGAGGCTACGAAATCAAACTTATCTACGTTTTTATTATCATCATTTTCTTTTTCTTTTTCTTTTTCTTTTTCTTCTTTTTTTTTATTTTTTTTTCTCTTTTTTTTTGTTTTTTTATTTTTTTTGCAAATTATAGACTATCCCTATCCCTTAGTTGTTACCTTTAACAAAAGAACATAAATAATGTAATAATCCAATATGCAACCCACAATCATATGTTAAAGTGTGTGTGTGAAAATGAAGGTTTAAGAATACTTGTTAAATGAGTATATGAGCAGAATTAAGTGATAACAATGCGAGAGTTTGTAAACCTGAATATTTCAAGAAGTACTCTAATAGGCCTTGTTATGAATATTGCAAATAACCATTAGAAAATGTTTACTAAGACGCGTCTCAAGAGTCATTCCCCCTTACTCTGCCATCCTAGTAATAACAGTTTTGCCAAATGGTTTTTTTAAAAACAAAAACAGTTAGTTGGTTAGGCTTTTTTTTTTTTTTTTTTTAAATGTCATCTACTACCCTCTCCCCCCAACCAAAACGAGACATTGTCCTCAATGTCCTAAGGTAGAAAGATAGAGTATAGAGGACATCACCTGAAACAACGAACACTGACAAACCTGAAACACACTTAAACAAATATAAGAAATAACAGAACAAAATACTATGTTAGAAATAAAACCAAAAGACACAAGGATTCACAAACGAAGGCTCAAATCCAATCTAAGCTTTTTACGGCTTTCTGTAGTTGACCAATTGATGCGACTTATGGAAGGATCAATTACAGGGGTGAAAGATTGTAGTTTGTCGATCAATTGTTCAGCAGTAGCAGCAGAGATTATGATTTGTCGTGCCGAAGATGTTAGAAATTCCTGTTCCACAGCTTGATCAAGAAAAGACAACAAAGTATCATAAAAACCATTAACATTGAGCAAACCTATAGGTTTATGGTGAATGTGAAGTTGGGCCCAAGAGGAAATATGAAAGATCTCTTTCAATGTGCCCAGACCACCTGGTAAGGCAATGAAGGCATCAGCATGGTTAAACATTGTATTCATTCGATCAAACATTGTGGAGACCTGTAGTTCCTCTCCAATTGTTCTTCCAATGATGTCCCCTTTTGTTAAAGCTTCGGGGACGACCCCCAAAACTTGACTACCTCCTAAAAATGCAGCTATTGCCACACCCCCCATTAACCCAAGGCTGCCTCCCCCATACACTAAATGAATCTTTCTCTCAGCTAGGACCTGACCAAGATGATTTGCTGCTTCTAAAAAAGCTATTTCCTTCCCAGGACTGGATCCACCGAAAACACAAATATTTTTTTATGTGATAACTTGAGGAACCTGCCATTTCTACACGCTTCTATATCTGTCTAATGTAAGGGATGAGTAGAAATGAGGGGAAGGAAGAGAAGATTTTATAGATGAGAAATTGAAGATGCAATCATACCACCTATATGTAGGCCAGCTAGAGTCTCACACTCTCTCTCTTTTTATTTATTTATTTATTTTGAAAAAAGCATGTGTATGTACAGGTAGTTGTGATTGTGGCTCACATCTTCCCTTGGTTTTACGTCCAAGAACGGCTTAAACGCCCTCTATGGGTCGGGGATAGGCTTCCCATCCAGTTTTCTTAAAAACTGGCAAACAGGGTCTTTTTTAGTCAGATTCCCAAGACTAAGTCTATCATGTTCTTTATGAAAATGGGGCCATAAATCATGAATTGCACGATGCACGTCTCCACTAGGATGCGTCTCAAGGGTCAACAAAAGATTATCTAAAGACCCCTTACTCAGGCCATCTTTAATGAATTGTATTTTATCTTCACGGTTTATAGATACCATTCCTAAAGAACGACATGTTGCATTGCAAGTCCATCTGGCACATTTGTGACAGACTTTCAGTCGTTTTGCACGACGTTTCTTTGCAAAAGTGCTTTTACCTGTTCCAGGCATGTGTGAAATGAAAGAATTGGAGGACTCACCTGATAATCGGACCTTTGCTTCAATCAGCCAGCGAATATCTTCAGGAATTCCATAATTCATTAACAACTTCAATCTTGCACACCTAGCACGGTAAATTTTTGTAATCGCATTCTGAGGCAGAGCGGGAAAATACTTTTTCAATTTTTCAAGAGTGGTGTCCATTTTCAAATGAGAATTGGAGAACAGAGTCAAAGAAGGGAAAAAGAGCAAAGAATTGCACAAATATATACAGATATCAGCTATTATGGGAAACTGAAAGAACTGACTTAAGTCACGGAGTACCGTTATCCGCCATTTGACCGGGATGAGAGACTAGCAAAACAAGAGTCACACCAAAAGGAAACACAAAAACAATGTGAGAAAAACAAAATAATCAACCTTTATCTATAGGATCATTCAAACCAATGGATTCATTTTCACTAGGAAAATTATCAAAGTAAGTTTTTAAACGATGTCCATTTCTCTTAGAAACATTGTCATTCTTTGGATTCTCAATATCAAAGGTCCCATAAGGATACACATGTTTCTCAATAAATGGACCGCTCCATCTTGATCTTAACTTTCCAGGAAATAAATGGAGTCGAGAATTATAAAGCAAAACTTTTTGACCAGTATCAACTTTTTGACAATTTTCACAAGTTTTGCAGAATGCATGTGTGTCCTTGAACATGGTGGGCCAATAAAATCCATTTTGAAAGATTTTCGCAATGGTCTTTTTTGACGAGAAATGACTCCCACAAGCTTCAGAATGACAAAATTTAATGACACTACTTACCTCATTGTCCGCAATGCATCTTTGAAATATTTGATCAGGACAATGTTTGAATAAGTGAGGGTCATTCCAATAAAATTTCTTCACTTCGTTCAAAAACTTACCTTTGTCTTCGGTACTCCAATGAGTTGGCAAATCTCCTGAGGCAAGGAAATTGATATTTTTAGCAAACCAAGGCATTAAACTAAGAGAAAGTAAGGATTTGTCAGGAAAGTAATCATCGGTTGGTGTGATGTCAGATATCGAATCTGTTGTCGCTCTTGACAAAAGATTCGCATCAACATTTTCGGTGTCTTTTTCATCCGTGATTTCTTCCTGAGAATAAGTCATTTGCAAATCTTCAAATTCATCAAACTCAGTATTACTCAAAGTAGATTCAAATTGATCACAAACTAATTCTTCAATAAGATCTACTTCTTGTAAATCATTATCATCTCGAGGTTGCTTGCAAATGTTGAAAATATTCATCTCCAATGTCATGTTCCCAAATGATAGCTTCATCAGTCCATTCCTACAATTAATCAATGCATTAGAAGTTGCAAGAAATGGACGCCCTAAAATAACAGGAAATGAATTGCATGCTTCAACAGGTTGTGTGTCCAAGACAATAAAATCCACAGGGTAAATGAATTTATCGACTTGTACTAACACATCTTCAACTATTCCTCTAGGTACTTTTACAGATCTATCAGCAAGTAAAAGAGTGACAGAAGTTGGTTTTAACTCACCTAGATTGAGACTTTGAAAAACTGAATATGGAAGTAAATTCACACTAGCTCCAAGATCAAGTAAAGCTCTTTCAATTTTATGTTCTCCAATAAAGCAAGAAATTGTAGGACAACCAGGGTCTTTATATTTCAATGCATTATTGTTCTGAAGAATGGCACTTACTTGTTCAGCTAAGAAGGCTTTCTTTTTCACATTCAGTTTTCTCTTCACAGTGCACAGATCTTTCAAAAATTTAGCATAAGAAGGAACTTGTTTAATAGCATCCAGCAAAGGTATATTGATCCTTACCTGTTTGAAAGTTTCAAAGATTTCAGAGTTGTGATTGACTTTCCTTTGTTTAGTCATGGCATGAGGAAATGGAAGTGCTGGCGGAGAATCAGTCTTTTCTTTGCAATGATCAGATTCAACCCCTTCCTTACCCTCAGAGATTGATTCATCATCATTCTCACAAGGTTCAAGAATAGGTTTTTTAATAACCTTACCACTACGAAGAGTGATGACTGATTTGGCTTGATCCATGTGTTGGCTTCCAGAACTACTTGCATTCACATTGTATTGTCCCTTTGGATTTTGTTGTGGTTGAGATGGAAACTTACCTTTCTCTTGGAAACTGAGAGCAGATGTCAATTTTGCAAGAGTATCTTTAAAATCTGTCATGCTTTGAGCAAGTTGAGTGTTAATTGCCTCTTGCTTTTCCATAAATGCATGCAATGTTTCCTCAAGATTTCTTCTAGGAGGTGGAGCATAAGGAGGTGCATATCCATGAGAATTTTGGAAATTATGATGTGCTTGAAACGGTGGCTGTGAAGTTTGAGCATTATTGTTCTCACTCTTCCAACTGAAATTTGGATGATTTCTCCAACCAGGGTTATATGTTTGCGAATATGGGTTATGGTTGGGCCTTTGAAAACTGTTTAATGCATAGGCTTGTTCATGGAGACATTCTTTAAAAGAAGGCAAGGTTGGACAGTCATTGGTTGAATGCTCGTTGGTTTCACAGATTTGACATGCAATGTCTTGAACAGATTTTAATTGACCACTCCTTTTCAATTCTAGTGCTTCGACTTTTTTAGCTAAAGATGCAAACTTGGCTTTGAGGTCATGATCTTCCCTAAGGTTGTACATGCCCCCACTAGATGTATGAGGTTGGGTTTTACTTGGTGCCTCATAAGTTCCTGTGGTGTCCCAATTTTGTGCATTTTCAGCTAGCAAATCTAAGTACTCCATTGCTTCATTAGGGTCTTTATCCTCAAAAGTTCCATTGCACATCAATTCAACCATTTGCCTATCTCTAGGAGTTAACCCTTCATAAAAATGTGAAACTAATCTCCATGTTTCAAAACCATGATGGGGGCAAGTATTAAGCAAGTCTCGATACCTATCCCAACATTGGTAAAATGTTTCTCCTGGTTTTTGAGAGAAAGTAATGATTTGTCTTTTGAAAGAGTTTGTTCTGTGGGATGGAAAAAACTTCTTTAAAAATTGTTGTTGCATTTCATCCCAAGCACGAATGGATCCAGGTCTCAAATTTTGTAGCCATGTTTTAGCTTTATCTTTTAATGAAAAAGGAAAAAGCTTCAATCTAATGGTGTTCATGCTACAATTTGAGTCATTATATGTGTTGCAAACCTCCTCAAATTCCCTTAAATGCAAGTATGGATTTTCTAAATCTAAGCCATGAAAAGATGGTAAAAGTTGAATAATGCCTGTCTTAAAATTAAAATGAGATGCATCAGGAGGAAAAACTATGCATGAGGGTGCACTTGTTCTTGTGGGATTCATGTGGTCTCTAAGAGTTCTAACCCGAATATTCTCATTATTCTCATTATGAAGTGATTGGTTATCTTCTTCAGCCATATTTTCTGAAAATGATGAGGATACCCTACAAAGTCTACCACTTAATGTACGTGACCACACTCTCATGCACGTATAAAAAGAGAATAAAAGGAAGAAGAAAATAAAAGAAAGAGAAACAAAACAAAAGAAACAAAGTTAGATACAAGAAAAGAGAAAAGAGAAAATAAAATAAATACTATAATTTGTACAAGAATTTACCTCCCCGGCAACGGCGCCAAAAACTTGACACGACCAAAAGATTGATGTCTTCTCCCAAGTGCAGGAGTGTCGAAGTAATAAATAACCCGGCAAGACCGGGGTCGAACCACAGGGAGGTTAAATGTATAAATTATAGATAACAATAATACAAAAGTAACAATAACAACAACAATAACAACAACAACAACAATAATGATGATGATAATAATAATAGTGAAGAAGAAGAGGAAGAAGTTGATGAGAACTTTTGAGATGGAAGATTAATGCAGGATTAAACAATGATAACAACAAATGTCAAGGTTAGAGGATCCACTAATGGTACTTCAAACAAGTATAGTATAAACTCTTATTATTCAATTGGAAACCACACACAAAGGAGGTTCCAATCAGATTATAAATTGTTAACATGATTACATTAGTTATCTTATTCGAATAATGCTAATACTTGTAAATGTTGTCAGGCATTCATGATTATAACTTATGTTAACAACAAATCAAGTTCCTTTCATAGCTCAGGTGTCGGTTATACCATACAGTATGGGCTATGAAAGTGCCAAGTATTTGTTGTACCAAATGTTATACAACATAAATCTAGATTAACCATTTAACAAGCAAAGTATTATAAGTGAACAAGATAGCAAATATAAAGCATGTTAGTATCCAACATTAAGGTCCATGTTAAGTTTATATTATACTTATTCTTACACCATTAGTGTACCCTTTTCACCTTGACATAATTAATTTAGCTAGACATAATGAAAGAAAGAAACATAAATAAACAAGGAAAGGAAATGAAAAGCATAAGCAAGAGATTAATATAAGCAAAACTTAAGCATTACAAAATATAAAGAGAGAAAGCAAGAGCATGATCTTGATCTGAAAACCAAGATGCCTAAATACATGGCAAATGCCTCCTTTTATAGGCCAAAATTCGGAACTATTGATTTGTTGACAAATTGATGAGTGGGTGGCCACATCTTGACTTGGTGACAATTCTTATCTTCTTGTCTGCCAAAAACGTCATTGATGACATCATAATTTGAACAAACTTGAATCATGAAAGTTCTAGGAAATTGTCTCATCTTTCCAGGGTAAAAATTAGAGATCATTTGGACTTCTAGAACTTGAGATATGGGCTGAACACTGAACAGTGTCTGGGCTGCAGGACAGATTCGGACTTCTTTGTTGTTGCTACAATTTGGACTTGAAAACGGCCTTGTTAAATCTTGGGCTCCACATGAAAGTTGTAGGCCTATGTCTTATCTTTCCATCCATATAAAAGGGACCTAAATCCAAGATCTACAGCTCCAGATATGACCCAATTACCGAACTGTATTCCAATTTGGACTGCACCGGCATCTCTTTGGCCATCTTTTTGTCCTTTCAATTTCAGTACTTCAACTCATCAATCAATTCTTTCATTTATGTGATAGGCCTGCGTTTAAGATTAACATTTACCATAAATTAAAGGTATCTTATGTAATTAGATATGTTATTATAAAACATGCTTTAGTTAAGGAGTTATTGATACTTCAAGTGCAAAATGATGATATAAAACCTTGATAAAAATGCACTTTTAAGTACTAATCAGGATTTCTGTTTTGGATTCTTCAAGTATAGTTTAAATGTTTTAAAACATTAAAATTTAAATGAAATTTAAAAAAAGTAATTATGATTTCTGTTTTGGATTCCTAAGGGATAGTTTAAATGTTTTAAAATTATAAAATTTTAAATAAATTTTAAAAAAGGAATTAGGATTTCTGTTTAGGATTCTTCAAGCATAGTTTAAATGTTTTAAAACAATAAAATTTAAAAGAAAATTTTAAAAAAGTAATTATGATTTCTGTTTCGGATTGCTCAAGGATAGTTTAAATTTTTTAAAATTCTAAAATTTAAAAGAAATTTTAAAAAACTAATTAGGATTTCTGCTTTTGATTCTTCAAGGATAGTCTAAATGTTTTAAAATAATAAAATTTAAAAGAAATTTTAAAAAAGTTATTAGGATTTCTGTTTTGGATTCTTCAAGCATAGTTTAAATGTTTTAAAACATTAAAATTTAAATGAAATTTAAAAAAAGTAATTATGATTTCTGTTTTGGATTCCTAAAGGATAGTTTAAATGTTTTAAAATTATAAAATTTTAAATAAATTTTAAAAAACTTATTAGGATTTCAGTTTAGGATTCTTCAAGCATAGTTTAAATGTTTTAAAACAATAAAATTTAAAAGAAATTTTAAAAAAGTAATTATGATTTCTGTTTCGGATTGCTCAAGGATAGTTTCAATTTTTTAAAATTATAAAATTTAAAAGAAATTTTAAAAAACTAATTAGGATTTCTGCTTTTGATTCTTCAAGGATAGTCTAAATGTTTTAAAATTATAAAATTTAAAAGAAATTCTAAAAAACTAATTAGGATTTCTGTTTTGGATTGTTCAAGGATGGTTTCAATTTTTTAAAATTATAAAATTTAAAAGAAATTTTAAAAGAGTTATTAGGATTCCTGTTTTGGGTTCTTCAAGTATAGTTTAAATGTTTTAAAACAATACAATTTAAAACAAATTTAAAAAAAGTAATTATGATTTCTGTTTTGAATTCTTCAAGGATAGTTTAAATGTTTAAAAGAATAAAATTTAAAACAAATTTAAAAAAAGTAATTATGATTTCTGTTTCGGATTCCTCAAGGATAGTTTAAATGTTTTAAAATTATAAAATTTAAAAGAAATTTTAAAAAACTAAATAGGATTTCTGCTTTTGATTCTTCAAGGATAGTTTAAATGTTTTAAAATAATAAAATTTAAAAGAAATTTTAAAAAAGTAATTAGGATTTCTGTTTTGAATTCTTCAAGGATAGTTTAAATGTTTAAAAGAATAAAATTTAAAACAAATTTAAAAAAAGTAATTATGATTTCTGTTTCGGATTCCTCAAGGATAGTTTAAATGTTTTAAAATTATAAAATTTAAAAGAAATTTTAAAAAACTAATTAGGATTTCTGCTTTTGATTCTTCAAGGATAGTCTAAATGTTTTAAAATTATAAAATTTAAAAGAAATTCTAAAAAACTAATTAGGATTTCTGTTTTGGATTGTTCAAGGATGGTTTCAATTTTTTAAAATTATAAAATTTAAAAGAAATTTTAAAAGAGTTATTAGGATTCCTGTTTTGGGTTCTTCAAGTATAGTTTAAATGTTTTAAAACAATACAATTTAAAACAAATTTTAAAAAAGTAATTAGGATTTCTGTTTTGAATTCTTCAAGGATAGTTTAAATGTTTTAAAATTATAAAATTTAAAAGAAATTTTAAAAAACTAATTAGGATTTCTGCTTTTGATTCTTCAAGGATAGTTTAAATGTTTTAAAACAATACAATTTAAAACAAATTTGAAAAAAGTAATTAGGATTTCTGTTTTGAATTCTTCAAGGATAGTTTAAATGTTTAAAAGAATAAAATTTAAAACAAATTTAAAAAAAGTAATTATGATTTCTGTTTCGGATTGCTCAAGGATAGTTTAAATGTTTTAAAATTATAAAATTTAAAAGAAATTTTAAAAAACTAATTAGGATTTCTGCTTTTGATTCTTCAAGGATAGTTTAAATGTTTTTAAAAAATAAAATTTAAAAGAAATTTTAAAAAAGCAATTAGGATTTCTGTTTAGGATTCTTCAAGCATAGTTTAAATGTTTTAAAACAATAAAATTTAAAAGAAATTTAAAAAAAGTAATTGTGATTTCTGTTTCGGATTGCTCAAGGATAGTTTAAATTTTTTAAAATTATAAAATTTAAAAGAAATTTTAAAAAACTAAATAGGATTTCTGCTTTTGATTCTTCAAGGATAGTTTAAATGTTTTAAAATAATAAAATTTAAAAGAAATTTTAAAAAACTAATTAGGATTTCTGTTTTGGATTCTTCAAGCATAGTTTAAATGTTTTAAAACAATAAAATTTAAAAGAAATTTAAAAAAAGTAATTATGATTTCTGTTTCGGATTGCTCAAGGATAGTTTAAATTTTTTGAAATTATAAAATTTAAAAGTAATTTTAAAAAACTAAATAGGATTTCTGCTTTTGATTCTTCAAGGATAGTTTAAATGTTTTAAAACAATACAATTTAAAACAAATTTGAAAAAAGTAATTAGGATTTCTGTTTTGAATTCTTCAAGGATAGTTTAAATGTTTTAAAATTATAAAATTTAAAAGAAATTTTAAAAAACTAATTAGGATTTCTGCTTTTGATTCTTCAAGGATAGTTTAAATGTTTTAAAACAATACAATTTAAAACAAATTTGAAAAAAGTAATTAGGATTTCTGTTTTGAATTCTTCAAGGATAGTTTAAATGTTTAAAAGAATAAAATTTAAAATAAATTTAAAAAAAGTAATTATGATTTCTGTTTCGGATTCCTCAAGGATAGTTTAAATGTTTTAAAATTATAAAATTTAAAAGAAATTTTAAAAAACTAATTAGGATTTCTGCTTTTGATTCTTCAAGGATAGTTTAAATGTTTTTAAAAAATAAAATTTAAAAGAAATTTTAAAAAAGAAATTAGGATTTCTGTTTAGGATTCTTCAAGCATAGTTTAAATGTTTTAAAACAATAAAATTTAAAAGAAATTTAAAAAAAGTAATTCTGATTTCTGTTTCGGATTGCTCAAGGATAGTTTAAATTTTTTAAAATTATAAAATTTAAAAGAAATTTTAAAAAACTAAATAGGATTTCTGCTTTTGATTCTTCAAGGATAGTTTAAATGTTTTAAAATAATAAAATTTAAAAGAAATTTTAAAAAAGTTATTAGGATTTCTGTTTTGGATTCTTCAAGCATAGTTTAAATGTTTTAAAACATTAAAATTTAAATGAAATTTAAAAAAAGTAATTATGATTTCTGTTTTGGATTCCTAAGGGATAGTTTAAATGTTTTAAAATTATAAAATTTTAAATAAATTTTAAAAAAGCAATTAGGATTTCAGTTTAGGATTCTTCAAGCATAGT
The DNA here is from genome assembly GCF_951802175.1 of Populus nigra. Taxonomy (NCBI): domain Eukaryota; kingdom Viridiplantae; phylum Streptophyta; class Magnoliopsida; order Malpighiales; family Salicaceae; genus Populus; species Populus nigra. The sequence goes on along the minus strand of NC_084853.1, from coordinate 30,930,654 downwards.
TTAAATGTTTTAAAACAATAAAATTTAAAAGAAATTTTAAAAAAGTAATTATGATTTCTGTTTCGGATTGCTCAAGGATAGTTTCAATTTTTTAAAATTATAAAATTTAAAAGAAATTTTAAAAAACTAATTAGGATTTCTGCTTTTGATTCTTCAAGGATAGTCTAAATGTTTTAAAATTATAAAATTTAAAAGAAATTCTAAAAAACTAATTAGGATTTCTGTTTTGGATTGTTCAAGGATGGTTTCAATTTTTTAAAATTATAAAATTTAAAAGAAATTTTAAAAAAGTTATTAGGATTCCTGTTTTGGGTTCTTCAAGTATAGTTTAAATGTTTTAAAACAATACAATTTAAAACAAATTTTAAAAAAGTAATTAGGATTTCTGTTTTGAATTCTTCAAGGATAGTTTAAATGTTTAAAAGAATAAAATTTAAAACAAATTTAAAAAAAGTAATTATGATTTCTGTTTCGGATTGCTCAAGGATAGTTTAAATGTTTTAAAACAATACAATTTAAAACAAATTTGAAAAAAGTAATTAGGATTTCTGTTTTGAATTCTTCAAGGATAGTTTAAATGTTTTAAAATTATAAAATTTAAAAGAAATTTTAAAAAACTAATTAGGATTTCTGCTTTTGATTCTTCAAGGATAGTTTAAATGTTTTAAAACAATACAATTTAAAACAAATTTGAAAAAAGTAATTAGGATTTCTGTTTTGAATTCTTCAAGGATAGTTTAAATGTTTAAAAGAATAAAATTTAAAATAAATTTAAAAAAAGTAATTATGATTTCTGTTTCGGATTCCTCAAGGATAGTTTAAATGTTTTAAAATTATAAAATTTAAAAGAAATTTTAAAAAACTAATTAGGATTTCTGCTTTTGATTCTTCAAGGATAGTTTAAATGTTTTTAAAAAATAAAATTTAAAAGAAATTTTAAAAAAGCAATTAGGATTTCTGTTTAGGATTCTTCAAGCATAGTTTAAATGTTTTAAAACAATAAAATTTAAAAGAAATTTAAAAAAAGTAATTCTGATTTCTGTTTCGGATTGCTCAAGGATAGTTTAAATTTTTTAAAATTATAAAATTTAAAAGAAATTTTAAAAAACTAAATAGGATTTCTGCTTTTGATTCTTCAAGGATAGTTTAAATGTTTTAAAATAATAAAATTTAAAAGAAATTTTAAAAAAGTTATTAGGATTTCTGTTTTGGATTCTTCAAGCATAGTTTAAATGTTTTAAAACATTAAAATTTAAATGAAATTTAAAAAAAGTAATTATGATTTCTGTTTTGGATTCCTAAGGGATAGTTTAAATGTTTTAAAATTATAAAATTTTAAATAAATTTTAAAAAAGCAATTAGGATTTCAGTTTAGGATTCTTCAAGCATAGTTTAAATGTTTTAAAACAATAAAATTTAAAAGAAATTTTAAAAAAGTAATTATGATTTCTGTTTCGGATTGCTCAAGGATAGTTTCAATTTTTTAAAATTATAAAATTTAAAAGAAATTTTAAAAAACTAATTAGGATTTCTGCTTTTGATTCTTCAAGGATAGTCTAAATGTTTTAAAATTATAAAATTTAAAAGAAATTCTAAAAAACTAATTAGGATTTCTGTTTTGGATTGTTCAAGGATGGTTTCAATTTTTTAAAATTATAAAATTTAAAAGAAATTTTAAAAAAGTTATTAGGATTCCTGTTTTGGGTTCTTCAAGTATAGTTTAAATGTTTTAAAACAATACAATTTAAAACAAATTTTAAAAAAGTAATTAGGATTTCTGTTTTGAATTCTTCAAGGATAGTTTAAATGTTTAAAAGAATAAAATTTAAAACAAATTTAAAAAAAGTAATTATGATTTCTGTTTCGGATTGCTCAAGGATAGTTTAAATGTTTTAAAATTATAAAATTTAAAAGAAATTTTAAAAAACTAATTAGGATTTCTGCTTTTGATTCTTCAAGGATAGTTTAAATGTTTTTAAAAAATAAATTTAAAAGAAATTTTAAAAAAGCAATTAGGATTTCTGTTTAGGATTCTTCAAGCATAGTTTAAATGTTTTAAAACAATAAAATTTAAAAGAAATTTAAAAAAAGTAATTGTGATTTCTGTTTCGGATTGCTCAAGGATAGTTTAAATTTTTTAAAATTATAAAATTTAAAAGAAATTTTAAAAAACTAAATAGGATTTCTGCTTTTGATTCTTCAAGGATAGTTTAAATGTTTTAAAATAATAAAATTTAAAAGAAATTTTAAAAAAGTAATTAGGATTTCTGTTTTGAATTCTTCAAGGATAGTTTAAATGTTTAAAAGAATAAAATTTAAAACAAATTTAAAAAAAGTAATTATGATTTCTGTTTCGGATTCCTCAAGGATAGTTTAAATGTTTTAAAATTATAAAATTTAAAAGAAATTTTAAAAAACTAATTAGGATTTCTGCTTTTGATTCTTCAAGGATAGTCTAAATGTTTTAAAATTATAAAATTTAAAAGAAATTCTAAAAAACTAATTAGGATTTCTGTTTTGGATTGTTCAAGGATGGTTTCAATTTTTTAAAATTATAAAATTTAAAAGAAATTTTAAAAGAGTTATTAGGATTCCTGTTTTGGGTTCTTCAAGTATAGTTTAAATGTTTTAAAACAATACAATTTAAAACAAATTTTAAAAAAGTAATTAGGATTTCTGTTTTGAATTCTTCAAGGATAGTTTAAATGTTTAAAAGAATAAAATTTAAAACAAATTTAAAAAAAGTAATTATGATTTATGTTTCCGATTCCTCAAGGATAGTTTAAATGTTTTAAAATTATAAAATTTAAAAGAAATTTTAAAAAACTAATTAGGATTTCTGCTTTTGATTCTTCAAGGATAGTTTAAATGTTTTAAAACAATACAATTTAAAACAAATTTGAAAAAAGTAATTAGGATTTCTGTTTTGAATTCTTCAAGGATAGTTTAAATGTTTTAAAATTATAAAATTTAAAAGAAATTTTAAAAAACTAATTAGGATTTCTGCTTTTGATTCTTCAAGGATAGTTTAAATGTTTTAAAACAATACAATTTAAAACAAATTTGAAAAAAGTAATTAGGATTTCTGTTTTGAATTCTTCAAGGATAGTTTAAATGTTTAAAAGAATAAAATTTAAAACAAATTTAAAAAAAGTAATTATGATTTCTGTTTCGGATTGCTCAAGGATAGTTTAAATGTTTTAAAATTATAAAATTTAAAAGAAATTTTAAAAAACTAATTAGGATTTCTGCTTTTGATTCTTCAAGGATAGTTTAAATGTTTTTAAAAAATAAAATTTAAAAGAAATTTTAAAAAAGCAATTAGGATTTCTGTTTAGGATTCTTGAAGCATAGTTTAAATGTTTTAAAACAATAAAATTTAAAAGAAATTTAAAAAAAGTAATTGTGATTTCTGTTTCGGATTGCTCAAGGATATTTAAATTTTTTAAAATTATAAAATTTAAAAGAAATTTTAAAAAACTAAATAGGATTTCTGCTTTTGATTCTTCAAGGATAGTTTAAATGTTTTAAAATAATAAAATTTAAAAGAAATTTTAAAAAACTAATTAGGATTTCTGTTTTGGATTCTTCAAGCATAGTTTAAATGTTTTAAAACAATAAAATTTAAAAGAAATTTAAAAAAAGTAATTATGATTTCTGTTTCGGATTGCTCAAGGATAGTTTAAATTTTTTGAAATTATAAAATTTAAAAGTAATTTTAAAAAACTAAATAGGATTTCTGCTTTTGATTCTTCAAGGATAGTTTAAATGTTTTCAAATAATAAAATTTAAAAGAAATTTTAAAAAAGTTATTAGGATTTCTGTTTTGGATTCTTCAAGTATAGTTTAAATGTTTTAAAACATTAAAATTTAAATGAAATTTAAAAAAAGTAATTATGATTTCTGTTTTGGATTCCTAAGGGATAGTTTAAATGTTTTAAAATTATAAAATTTTAAATAAATTTTAAAAAAGGAATTAGGATTTCTGTTTAGGATTCTTCAAGCATAGTTTAAATGTTTTAAAACAATAAAATTTAAAAGAAAATTTTAAAAAAGTAATTATGATTTCTGTTTCGGATTGCTCAAGGATAGTTTAAATTTTTTAAAATTCTAAAATTTAAAAGAAATTTTAAAAAACTAATTAGGATTTCTGCTTTTGATTCTTCAAGGATAGTCTAAATGTTTTAAAATAATAAAATTTAAAAGAAATTTTAAAAAAGTTATTAGGATTTCTGTTTTGGATTCTTCAAGCATAGTTTAAATGTTTTAAAACATTAAAATTTAAATGAAATTTAAAAAAAGTAATTATGATTTCTGTTTTGGATTCCTAAAGGATAGTTTAAATGTTTTAAAATTATAAAATTTTAAATAAATTTTAAAAAACTTATTAGGATTTCAGTTTAGGATTCTTCAAGCATAGTTTAAATGTTTTAAAACAATAAAATTTAAAAGAAATTTTAAAAAAGTAATTATGATTTCTGTTTCGGATTGCTCAAGGATAGTTTCAATTTTTTAAAATTATAAAATTTAAAAGAAATTTTAAAAAACTAATTAGGATTTCTGCTTTTGATTCTTCAAGGATAGTCTAAATGTTTTAAAATTATAAAATTTAAAAGAAATTCTAAAAAACTAATTAGGATTTCTGTTTTGGATTGTTCAAGGATGGTTTCAATTTTTTAAAATTATAAAATTTAAAAGAAATTTTAAAAGAGTTATTAGGATTCCTGTTTTGGGTTCTTCAAGTATAGTTTAAATGTTTTAAAACAATACAATTTAAAACAAATTTTAAAAAAGTAATTAGGATTTCTGTTTTGAATTCTTCAAGGATAGTTTAAATGTTTAAAAGAATAAAACTTAAAACAAATTTAAAAAAAGTAATTATGATTTCTGTTTCGGATTGCTCAAGGATAGTTTCAATTTTTTAAAATTATAAAATTTAAAAGAAATTTTAAGAAACTAAATAGGATTTCTGCTTTTGATTCTTCAAGGATAGTCTAAATGTTTTAAAATTATAAAATTTAAAAGAAATTCTAAAAAACTAATTAGGATTTCTGTTTTGGATTGTTCAAGGATGGTTTCAATTTTTTAAAATTATAAAATTTAAAAGAAATTTTAAAAAAGTTATTAGGATTCCTGTTTTGGGTTCTTCAAGTATAGTTTAAATGTTTTAAAACAATACAATTTAAAAAAAATTAAAAAAAGTAATTAGGATTTCTGTTTTGAATTCTTCAAGGATAGTTTAAATGTTTAAAAGAATAAAATTTAAAACAAATTTAAAAAAAGTAATTATGATTTCTGTTTCGGATTGCTCAAGGATAGTTTAAATGTTTTAAAATTATAAAATTTAAAAGAAATTTTAAAAAACTAATTAGGATTTCTGCTTTTGATTCTTCAAGGATAGTTTAAATGTTTTAAAACAATACAATTTAAAACAAATTTGAAAAAAGTAATTAGGATTTCTGTTTTGAATTCTTCAAGGATAGTTTAAATGTTTAAAAGAATAAAATTTAAAACAAATTTAAAAAAAGTAATTATGATTTCTGTTTCGGATTGCTCAAGGATAGTTTAAATGTTTTAAAATTATAAAATTTAAAAGAAATTTTAAAAAACTAATTAGGATTTCTGCTTTTGATTCTTCAAGGATAGTTTAAATGTTTTTAAAAAATAAAATTTAAAAGAAATTTTAAAAAAGCAATTAGGATTTCTGTTTAGGATTCTTCAAGCATAGTTTAAATGTTTTAAAACAATAAAATTTAAAAGAAATTTAAAAAAAAGTAATTGTGATTTCTGTTTCGGATTGCTAAAGGATAGTTTAAATTTTTTAAAATTATAAAATTTAAAAGAAATTTTAAAAAACTAAATAGGATTTCTGCTTTTGATTCTTCAAGGATAGTTTAAATGTTTTAAAATAATAAAATTTAAAAGAAATTTTAAAAAACTAATTAGGATTTCTGTTTTGGATTCTTCAAGCATAGTTTAAATGTTTTAAAACAATAAAATTTAAAAGAAATTTAAAAAAAGTAATTATGATTTCTGTTTCGGATTGCTCAAGGATAGTTTAAATTTTTTGAAATTATAAAATTTAAAAGTAATTTTAAAAAACTAAATAGGATTTCTGCTTTTGATTCTTCAAGGATAGTTTAAATGTTTTAAAATAATAAAATTTAAAAGAAATTTTAAAAAACTAATTAGGATTTCTGTTTTGGATTCTTCAAGCATAGTTTAAATGTTTTAAAAAAATAAAATTTAAAAGAAATTTTAAAAAAGTAATTATGATTTCTGTTTCGGATTGCTCAAGGATAGTTTAAATTTTTTGAAATTATAAAAATTAAAAGTAATTTTAAAAAACTAAATAGGATTTCTGCTTTTGATTCTTCAAGGATAGTTTAAATGTTTTCAAATAATAAAATTTAAAAGAAATTTTAAAAAAGTTATTAGGATTTCTATTTTGGATTCTTCAAGGATAGTTTAAATGTTTTAAAACATTAAAATTTAAAAGAAATTTAAAAAAAGTAATTATGATTTCTGTTTTGGATTCCTAAGGGATAGTTTAAATGTTTTAAAATTATAAAATTTTAAATAAATTTTAAAAAAGCAATTATGATTTCTGTTTAGGATTCTTCAAGCATAGTTTAAATGTTTTAAAACAATAAAATTTAAAAGAAATTTTAAAAAAGTAATTATGATTTCTGTTTCGGATTGCTCAAGGATAGTTTCAATTTTTTAAAACAATACAATTTAAAACAAATTTTAAAAAAGTAATTAGGATTTCTGTTTTGAATTCTTCAAGGATAGTTTAAATGTTTTAAAATAATAAAATTTAAAAGAAATTTTAAAAAAGTTATTAGGATTTCTGTTTTGGATTCTTCAAGCATAGTTTAAATGTTTTAAAACATTAAAATTTAAATGAAATTTAAAAAAAGTATTTATGATTTCTGTTTTGGATTCCTAAGGGATAGTTTAAATGTTTTAAAATTATAAAATTTTAAATAAATTTTAAAAAAGCAATTAGGATTTCTGTTTAGGATTCTTCAAGCATAGTTTAAATGTTTTAAAACAATAAAATTTAAAAGAAATTTTAAAAAAGTAATTATGATTTCTGTTTCGGATTGCTCAAGGATAGTTTCAATTTTTTAAAATTATAAAATTTAAAAGAAATTTTAAAAAACTAATTAGGATTTCTGCTTTTGATTCTTCAAGGATAGTGTAAATGTTTTTAAAAAATAAAATTTAAAAGAAATTTTAAAAAAGCAATTAGGATTTCTGTTTTGGATTCTTCAAGCATACTTTAAATGTTTTAAAACAATAAAATTTAAAAGAAATTTAAAAAAAGTAATTATGATTTCTGTTTCGGATTGCTCAAGGATAGTTTAAATCTTTTAAAATTATAAAATTTAAAAGAAATTTTAAAAATCTAAATAGGATTTCTGCTTTTGATTCTTCAAGGATAGTTTAAATGTTTTAAAATAATAAAATTTAAAAGAAATTTTAAAAAACTAATTAGGATTTCTGTTTTGGATTCTTCAAGCATAGTTTAAATGTTTTAAAACAATAAAATTTAAAAGAAATTTTAAAAAAGTAATTATGATTTCTGTTTCGGATTGCTCAAGGATAGTTTAAATTTTTTGAAATTATAAAATTTAAAAGTAATTTTAAAAAACTAAATAGGATTTCTGCTTTTGATTCTTCAAGGATAGTTTAAATGTTTTAAAATAATAAAATTTAAAAGAAATTTTAAAAAAGTTATTAGGATTTCTGTTTTGGATTCTTCAAGTATAGTTTAAATGTTTTAAAACATTAAAATTCAAATGAAATTTAAAAAAAGTAATTATGATTTCTGTTTTGGATTCCTAAGGGATAGTTTAAATGTTTTAAAATTATAAAATTTTAAATAAATTTTAAAAAAGCAATTAGGATTTCTGTTTTGAATTCTTCAAGGATAGTTTAAATGTTTTAAAATAATAAAATTTAAAAGAAATTTTAAAAAAGTTATTAGGATTTCTGTTTTGGATTCTTCAAGGATAGTTTAAATGTTTTAAAACATTAAAATTTAAATGAAATTTAAAAAAAGTAATTATGATTTCTGTTTTGGATTCCTAAGGGATAGTTTAAATGTTTTAAAATTATAAAATTTTAAATAAATTTTAAAAAAGCAATTATGATTTCTGTTTAGGATTCTTCAAGCATAGTTTAAATGTTTTAAAACAATAAAATTTAAAAGAAATTTTAAAAAAGTAATTATGATTTCTCTTTCGGATTGCTCAAGGATAGTTTCAATTTTTTAAAATTATAAAATTTAAAAGAAATTTTAAAATACTAATTAGGATTTCTGCTTTTGATTCTTCAAGGATAGTCTAAAAGTTTTAAAATAATAAAATTTAAAAGAAATTTTAAAAAAGTTATTAGGATTTCTGTTTTGGATTCTTCAAGGATAGTTTAAATGTTTTAAAACATTAAAATTTAAATGAAATTTAAAAAAAGTAATTATGATTTCTGTTTTGGATTCCTAAGGGATAGTTTAATTGTTTTAAAATTATAAAATTTTAAATAAATTTTAGAAAAGCAATTATGATTTCTGTTTAGGATTCTTCAAGCATAGTTTAAATGTTTTAAAACAATAAAATTTAAAAGAAATTTTAAAAAAGTAATTATGATTTCTGTTTCGGATTGCTCAAGGATAGTTTCAATTTTTTGAAATTATAAAAATTAAAAGTAATTTTAAAAAACTAAATAGGATTTCTGCTTTTGATTCTTCAAGGATAGTTTAAATGTTTTTAAAAAATAAAATTTAAAAGAAATTTTAAAAAAGCAATTAGGATTTCTGTTTTGGATTCTTCAAGCATACTTTAAATGTTTTAAAACAATAAAATTTAAAAGAAATTTAAAAAAAGTAATTATGATTTCTGTTTCGGATTGCTCAAGGATAGTTTAAATCTTTTAAAATTATAAAATTTAAAAGAAATTTTAAAAATCTAAATAGGATTTCTGCTTTTGATTCTTCAAGGATAGTTTAAATGTTTTAAAATAATAAAATTTAAAAGAAATTTTAAAAAACTAATTAGGATTTCTGTTTTGGATTCTTCAAGCATAGTTTAAATGTTTTAAAACAATAAAATTTAAAAGAAATTTTAAAAAAGTAATTATGATTTCTGTTTCGGATTGCTCAAGGATAGTTTAAATTTTTTGAAATTATAAAATTTAAAAGTAATTTTAAAAAACTAAATAGGATTTCTCCTTTTGGATTCTTCAAGCATAGTTTAAATGTTTTAAAACATTAAAATTTAAATGAAATTTAAAAAAAGTAATTATGATTTCTGTTTTGGATTCCTAAGGGATAGTTTAAATGTTTTAAAATTATAAAATTTTAAATAAATTTTAAAAAAGCAATTAGGATTTCTGTTTAGGATTCTTCAAGCATAGTTTAAATGTTTTAAAACAATAAAATTTAAAAGAAATTTTAAAAAAGTAATTATGATTTCTGTTTCGGATTGCTCAAGGATAGTTTCAATTTTTTAAAATTATAAAATTTAAAAGAAATTTTAAAAAACTAATTAGGATTTCTGCTTTTGATTCATCAAGGATAGTCTAAATGTTTTAAAATTATAAAATTTAAAAGAAATTCTAAAAAACTAATTAGGATTTCTGTTTTGGATTGTTCAAGGATGGTTTCAATTTTTTAAAAGTATAAAATTAAAAAGAAATTTTAAAAAAGTTATTAGGATTCCTGTTTTGGGTTCTTCAAGTATAGTTTAAATGTTTTAAAACAATACAATTTAAAACAAATTTTAAAAAAGTAATTAGGATTTCTGTTTTGAATTCTTCAAGGATAGTTTAAATGTTTAAAAGAATAAAATTTAAAACAAATTTAAAAAAAGTAATTATGATTTCTGTTTCGGATTCCTCAAGGATAGTTTAAATATTTTAAAAGAATAAAATTTAAAATAAATTTTAAAAAAGTTATTAGTATTTCTGTTTTGGATTCTTCAAGCATAGTTTAAATGTTTTAAAACATTAAAATTTAAATGAAATTTAAAAAAAGTAATTATGATTTTTGTTTTGGATTCTTAAAGGATAGTTTAAATGTTTTAAAATTATAAAATTTTAAATAAATTTTAAAAAAGTTATTAGGATTTCTGTTTTGGATTCTTCAAGCATAGTTTAAATGTTTTAAAACAATAAAATTTAAAAGAAATTTTAAAAAAGTAATTATGATTTCTGTTTCGGATTGCTCAAGGATAGTTTCAATTTTTTAAAATTATAAAATTTAAAAGAAATTTTAAAAAACTAATTATGATTTCTGCTTTTGATTCATCAAGGATAGTCTAAATGTTTTAAAATTATAAAATTTAAAAGAAATTCTAAAAAACTAATAAGGATTTCTGTTTTGGATTGTTCAAGGATGGTTTCAATTTTTTAAAATTATAAAATTTAAAAGAAATTTTAAAAAAGTTATTAGGATTCCTGTTTTGGGTTCTTCAAGTATAGTTTAAATGTTTTAAAACAATACAATTTAAAACAAATTTTAAAAAAGTAATTAGGATTTCTGTTTTGAATTCTTCAAGGATAGTTTAAATGTTTAAAAGAATAAAATTTAAAACAAATTTAAAAAAAGTAATTATGATTTCTGTTTCGGATTGCTCAAGGATAGTTTAAATTTTTTAAAATTATAAAATTTTAAAGAAATTTTAAAAAACTAAATAGGATTTCTGCTTTTGATTCTTCAAGGATAGTTTAAATGTTTTAAAACAATACAATTTAAAACAAATTTGAAAAAAGTAATTAGGATTTCTGTTTTGAATTCTTCAAGGATAGTTTAAATGTTTAAAAGAATAAAATTTAAAACAAATTTAAAAAAAGTAATTATGATTTCTGTTTCGGATTCTTCAAGGATAGTTTAAATGTTTTAAAATTATAAAATTTAAAAGAAATTTTAAAAAACTAATTAGGATTTCTGCTTTTGATTCTTCAAGGATAGTTTAAATGTTTTTAAAAAATAAAATTTAAAAGAAATTTTAAAAAAGCAATTAGGATTTCTGTTTAGGATTCTTCAAGCATAGTTTAAATGTTTTAAAACAATAAAATTTAAAAGAAATTTTAAAAAAGTAATTATGATTTCTGTTTCGGATTGCTCAAGGATAGTTTAAATTTTTTAAAATTATAAAATTTAAAAGAAATTTTAAAAAACTAATTAGGATTTCTGCTTTTGATTCTTCAAGGATAGTCTAAATGTTTTAAAATTATAAAATTTAAAAGAAATTCTAAAAAACTAATTAGGATTTCTGTTTTGGATTGTTCAAGGATGGTTTCAATTTTTTAAAATTATAAAATTTAAAAGAAATTTTAAAAAACTAAATAGGATTTCTGCTTTTGATTCTTCAAGGATAGTTTAAATGTTTTAAAATAATAAAATTTAAAAGAAATTTTAAAAAAGTTATTAGGATTTCTGTTTTGGATTCTTCAAGCATAGTTTAAATGTTTTAAAACATTAAAATTTAAATGAAATTTAAAAAAAGTAATTATGATTTCTGTTTTGGATTCCTAAGGGATAGTTTAAATGTTTTAAAATTATAAAATTTTAAATAAATTTTAAAAAAGCAATTAGGATTTCAGTTTAGGATTCTTGAAGCATAGTTTAAATGTTTTAAAACAATAAAATTTAAAAGAAATTTTAAAAAAGGAATTATGATTTCTGTTTCGGATTGCTCAAGGATAGTTTCAATTTTTTAAAATTATAAAATTTAAAAGAAATTTTAAAAAACTAATTAGGATTTCTGCTTTTGATTCTTCAAGGATAGTCTAAATGTTTTAAAATTATAAAATTTAAAAGAAATTCTAAAAAACTAATTAGGATTTCTGTTTTGGATTGTTCAAGGATGGTTTCAATTTTTTAAAAGTATAAAATTTAAAAGAAATTTTAAAAAAGTTATTAGGATTCCTGTTTTGGGTTCTTCAAGTATAGTTTAAATGTTTTAAAACAATACAATTTAAAACAAATTTTAAAAAAGTAATTAGGATTTCTGTTTTGAATTCTTCAAGGATAGTTTAAATGTTTAAAAGAATAAAATTTAAAACAAATTTAAAAAAAGTAATTATGATTTCTGTTTCGGATTGCTCAAGGATAGTTTAAATTTTTTAAAATTATAAAATTTAAAAGAAATTTTAAAAAACTAAATAGGATTTCTGCTTTTGATTCTTCAAGGATAGTTTAAATGTTTTAAAACAATACAATTTAAAACAAATTTGAAAAAAGTAATTAGGATTTCTGTTTTGAATTCTTCAAGGATAGTTTAAATGTTTAAAAGAATAAAATTTAAAACAAATTTAAAAAAAGTAATTATGATTTCTGTTTCGGATTCTTCAAGGATAGTTTAAATGTTTTAAAATTATAAAATTTAAAAGAAATTTTAAAAAACTAATTAGGATTTCTGCTTTTGATTCTTCAAGGATAGTTTAAATGTTTTTAAAAAATAAAATTTAAAAGAAATTTTAAAAAAGCAATTAGGATTTCTGTTTAGGATTCTTCAAGCATAGTTTAAATGTTTTAAAACAATAAAATTTAAAAGAAATTTTAAAAAAGTAATTATGATTTCTGTTTCGGATTGCTCAAGGATAGTTTCAATTTTCTAAAATTATAAAATTTAAAAGAAATTTTAAAAAACTAAATAGGATTTCTGCTTTTGATTCTTCAAGGATAGTTTAAATGTTTTAAAATAATAAAATTTAAAAGAAATTTTAAAAAAGTTATTAGGATTTCTGTTTTGGATTCTTCAAGCATAGTTTAAATGTTTTAAAACATTAAAATTTAAATGAAATTTAAAAAAAGTAATTATGATTTCTGTTTTGGATTCCTAAGGGATAGTTTAAATGTTTTAAAATTATAAAATTTTAAATAAATTTTAAAAAAGCAATTAGGATTTCAGTTTAGGATTCTTCAAGCATAGTTTAAATGTTTTAAAACAATAAAATTTAAAAGAAATTTTAAAAAAGGAATTATGATTTCTGTTTCGGATTGCTCAAGGATAGTTTCAATTTTTTAAAATTATAAAATTTAAAAGAAATTTTAAAAAACTAATTAGGATTTCTGCTTTTGATTCTTCAAGGATAGTCTAAATGTTTTAAAATTATAAAATTTAAAAGAAATTCTAAAAAACTAATTAGGATTTCTGTTTTGGATTGTTCAAGGATGGTTTCAATTTTTTAAAAGTATAAAATTTAAAAGAAATTTTAAAAAAGTTATTAGGATTCCTGTTTTGGGTTCTTCAAGTATAGTTTAAATGTTTTAAAACAATACAATTTAAAACAAATTTTAAAAAAGTAATTAGGATTTCTGTTTTGAATTCTTCAAGGATAGTTTAAATGTTTAAAAGAATAAAATTTAAAACAAATTTAAAAAAAGTAATTATGATTTCTGTTTCGGATTCTTCAAGGATAGTTTAAATGTTTTAAAATTATAAAATTTAAAAGAAATTTTAAAAAACTAATTAGGATTTCTGCTTTTGATTCATCAAGGATAGTTTAAATGTTTTTAAAAAATAAAATTTAAAAGAAATTTTAAAAAAGCAATTAGGATTTCTGTTTAGGATTCTTCAAGCATAGTTTAAATGTTTTAAAACAATAAAATTTAAAAGAAATTTTATAAAAATTATTAGGATTTCTGTTTTGGATTCTTCAAGGATAGTTTAAATGTTTTAAAATTATAAAATTTAAAAGAAATTTAAAAAAACTAATTAGGATTTCTGCTTTTGATTCTTCAAGGATAGTTTAAATGTTTTAAAATTATAAAATATTAAATAAATTTTAAAAAAGCAATTAGGATTTCTGTTTAGGATTCTTCAAGCATAGTTTAAATGTTATAAAACAATAAAATTTAAAAGAAATTTTATAAAAGTAATTATGATTTCTGTTTCGGATTGCTCAAGGATAGTTTAAATTTTTTAAAATTATAAAATTTAAAAGAAATTTTAAAAAACTAAATAGGATTTCTGCTTTTGATTCTTCAAGGATAGTTTAAATGTTTTAAAATAATAAAATTTAAAAGAAATTTTAAAAAAGTTATTAGGATTTCTGTTTTGGATTCTTTAAGCATAGTTTAAATGTTTTAAAACATTAAAATTTAAATGAAATTTAAAAAAAGTAATTATGATTTCTGTTTTGGATTCCTAAGGGATAGTTTAAATGTTTTAAAATTATAAAATTTTAAATAAATTTTAAAAAAGCAATTAGGATTTCAGTTTAGGATTCTTCAAGCATAGTTTAAATGTTTTAAAACAATAAAATTTAAAAGAAATTTTAAAAAAGTAATTATGATTTCTGTTTCGGATTGCTCAAGGATAGTTTCAATTTTTTAAAATTATAAAATTTAAAAGAAATTTTAAAAAACTAATTAGGATTTCTGCTTTTGATTCTTCAAGGATAGTCTAAATGTTTTAAAATAATAAAATTTAAAAGAAATTTTAAAAAAGTTATTAGGATTTCTATTTTGGATTCTTCAAGCATAGTTTAAATGTTTTAAAACATTAAAATTTAAATGAAATTTAAAAAAAGTAATTATGATTTCTGTTTTGGATTCCTAAGGGATAGTTTAAATGTTTTAAAATTATAAAATTTTAAATAAATTTTAAAAAAGCAATTAGGATTTCAGTTTAGGATTCTTCAAGCATAGTTTAAATGTTTTAAAACAATAAAATTTAAAAGAAATTTTAAAAAAGTAATTATGATTTCTGTTTCGGATTGCTCAAGGATAGTTTCAATTTTTTAAAATTATAAAATTTAAAAGAAATTTTAAAAAACTAATTAGGATTTCTGCTTTTGATTCTTCAAGGATAGTCTAAATGTTTTAAAATAATAAAATTTAAAAGAAATTTTAAAAAAGTTATTAGGATTTCTGTTTTGGATTCTTCAAGCATAGTTTAAATGTTTTAAAACATTAAAATTTAAATGAAATTTAAAAAAAGTAATTATGATTTCTGTTTTGGATTCCTAAGGGATAGTTTAAATGTTTTAAAATTATAAAATTTTAAATAAATTTTAAAAAAGTAATTATGATTTCTGTTTCGGATTGCTCAAGGATAGTCTAAATGTTTTAAAATTATAAAATTTAAAAGAAATTCTAAAAAACTAATAAGGATTTCTGTTTTGGATTGTTCAAGGATGGTTTCAATTTTTTAAAATTATAAAATTTAAAAGAAATTTTAAAAAAGTTATTAGGATTCCTGTTTTGGGTTCTTCAAGTATAGTTTAAATGTTTTAAAACAATACAATTTAAAACAAATTTTAAAAAAGTAATTAGGATTTCTGTTTTGAATTCTTCAAGGATAGTTTAAATGTTTAAAAGAATAAAATTTAAAACAAATTTAAAAAAAGTAATTATGATTTCTGTTTCGGATTCCTCAAGGATAGTTTAAATGTTTTAAAATTATAAAATTTAAAAGAAATTTTAAAAAACTAATTAGGATTTCTGCTTTTGATTCTTCAAGGATAGTCTAAATGTTTTAAAATTATAAAATTTAAAAGAAATTCTAAAAAACTAATTAGGATTTCTGTTTTGGATTGTTCAAGGATGGTTTCAATTTTTTAAAATTATAAAATTTAAAAGAAATTTTAAAAGAGTTATTAGGATTCCTGTTTTGGGTTCTTCAAGTATAGTTTAAATGTTTTAAAACAATACAATTTAAAACAAATTTTAAAAAAGTAATTAGGATTTCTGTTTTGAATTCTTCAAGGATAGTTTAAATGTTTAAAAGAATAAAATTTAAAACAAATTTAAAAAAAGTAATTATGATTTCTGTTTCGGATTGCTCAAGGATAGTTTCAATTTTTTAAAATTATAAAATTTAAAAGAAATTTTAAAAAACTAATTAGGATTTCTGCTTTTGATTCTTCAAGGATAGTCTAAATGTTTTAAAATTATAAAATTTAAAAGAAATTCTAAAAAACTAATAAGGATTTCTGTTTTGGATTGTTCAACAATGGTTTCAATTTTTTAAAATTATAAAATTTAAAAGAAATTTTAAAAAAGTTATTAGGATTCCTGTTTTGGGTTCTTCAAGTATAGTTTAAATGTTTTAAAACAATACAATTTAAAACAAATTTTAAAAAAGTAATTAGGATTTCTGTTTTGAATTCTTCAAGGATAGTTTAAATGTTTAAAAGAATAAAATTTAAAACAAATTTAAAAAAAGTAATTATGATTTCTGTTTCGGATTCCTCAAGGATAGTTTAAATGTTTTAAAAGAATAAAATTTAAAAGAAATTTTAAAAAAGTTATTAGTATTTCTGTTTTGGATTCTTCAAGCATGGTTTAAATGTTTTAAAACATTAAAATTTAAATGAAATTTAAAAAAAGTAATTATGATTTCTGTTTTGGATTCCTAAGGGATAGTTTAAATGTTTTAAAATTATAAAATTTTAAATAAATTTTAAAAAAGCAATTAGGATTTCAGTTTAGGATTCTTCAAGCATAGTTTAAATGTTTTAAAACAATAAAATTTAAAAGAAATTTTAAAAAAGTAATTATGATTTCTGTTTCGGATTGCTCAAGGATAGTTTCAATTTTTTAAAATTATAAAATTTAAAAGAAATTTTAAAAAACTAATTAGGATTTCTGCTTTTGATTCTTCAAGGATAGTCTAAATGTTTTAAAATTATAAAATTTAAAAGAAATTCTAAAAAACTAATAAGGATTTCTGTTTTGGATTGTTCAACAATGGTTTCAATTTTTTAAAATTATAAAATTTAAAAGAAATTTTAAAAAAGTTATTAGGATTCCTGTTTTGGGTTCTTCAAGTATAGTTTAAATGTTTTAAAACAATACAATTTAAAACAAATTTTAAAAAAGTAATTAGGATTTCTGTTTTGAATTCTTCAAGGATAGTTTAAATGTTTAAAAGAATAAAATTTAAAACAAATTTAAAAAAAGTAATTATGATTTATGTTTCGGATTCCTCAAGGATAGTTTAAATTTTTTAAAAGAATAAAATTTAAAAGAAATTTTAAAAAACTAAATAGGATTTCTGCTTTTGATTCTTCAAGGATAGTTTAAATGTTTTAAAACAATACAATTTAAAACAAATTTGAAAAAAATAATTAGGATTTCTGTTTTGAATTCTTCAAGGATAGTTTAAATGTTTAAAAGAATAAAATTTAAAACAAATTTAAAAAAAGTAATTATGATTTCTGTTTCGGATTCCTCAAGGATAGTTTAAATGTTTTAAAAGAATAAAATTTAAAAGAAATTTTAAAAAAGTTATTAGTATTTCTGTTTTGGATTCTTCAAGCATGGTTTAAATGTTTTAAAACAATACAATTTAAAACAAATTTGAAAAAAGTAATTAGGATTTCTGTTTTGAATTCTTCAAGGATAGTTTAAATGTTTAAAAGAATAAAATTTAAAACAAATTTAAAAAAAGTAATTATGATTTCTGTTTCGGATTCCTCAAGGATAGTTTAAATGTTTTAAAAGAATAAAATTTAAAAGAAATTTTAAAAAAGTTATTAGTATTTCTGTTTTGGATTCTTCAAGCATGGTTTAAATGTTTTAAAACAATAAAATTTAAAAGAAATTTTAAAAAAGTAATTATGATTTCTGTTTCGGATTGCTCAAGGATAGTTTCAATTTTTTAAAATTATAAAATTTAAAAGAAATTTTAAAAAACTAATTAGGATTTCTGCTTTTGATTCTTCAAGGATAGTCTAAATGTTTTAAAATTATAAAATTTAAAAGAAATTCTAAAAAACTAATAAGGATTTCTGTTTTGGATTGTTCAACAATGGTTTCAATTTTTTAAAATTATAAAATTTAAAAGAAATTTTAAAAAAGTTATTAGGATTCCTGTTTTGGGTTCTTCAAGTATAGTTTAAATGTTTTAAAACAATACAATTTAAAACAAATTTTAAAAAAGTAATTAGGATTTCTGTTTTGAATTCTTCAAGGATAGTTTAAATGTTTAAAAGAATAAAATTTAAAACAAATTTAAAAAAAGTAATTATGATTTATGTTTCGGATTGCTCAAGGATAGTTTAAATTTTTTAAAATTATAAAATTTAAAAGAAATTTTAAAAAACTAAATAGGATTTCTGCTTTTGATTCTTCAAGGATAGTTTAAATGTTTTAAAATAATAAAATTTAAAAGAAATTTTAAAAAAGTTATTAGGATTTCTGTTTTGGATTCTTCAAGCATAGTTTAAATGTTTTAAAACATTAAAATTTAAATGAAATTTAAAAAAAGTAATTATGATTTCTGTTTTGGATTCCTAAGGGATAGTTTAAATGTTTTAAAATTATAAAATTTTAAATAAATTTTAAAAAAGCAATTAGGATTTCAGTTTAGGATTCTTCAAACATAGTTTAAATGTTTTAAAACAATAAAATTTAAAAGAAATTTTAAAAAAGTAATTATGATTTCTGTTTCGGATTCCTCAAGGATAGTTTAAATTTTTTAAAAGAATAAAATTTAAAAGAAATTTTAAAAAACTAAATAGGATTTCTGCTTTTGATTCTTCAAGGATAGTTTAAATGTTTTAAAACAATACAATTTAAAACAAATTTGAAAAAAATAATTAGGATTTCTGTTTTGAATTCTTCAAGGATAATTTAAATGTTTAAAAGAATAAAATTTAAAACAAATTTAAAAAAAGTAATTATGATTTCTGTTTCGGATTCCTCAAGGATAGTTTAAATGTTTTAAAAGAATAAAATTTAAAAGAAATTTTAAAAAAGTTATTAGTATTTCTGTTTTGGATTCTTCAAGCATGGTTTAAATGTTTTAAAACAATAAAATTTAAAAGAAATTTTAAAAAAGTAATTATGATTTCTGTTTCGGATTGCTCAAGGATAGTTTCAATTTTTTAAAATTATAAAATTTAAAAGAAATTTTAAAAAACTAATTAGGATTTCTGCTTTTGATTCTTCAAGGATAGTTTAAATGTTTTAAAACAATACAATTTAAAACAAATTTGAAAAAAGTAATTAGGATTTCTGTTTTGAATTTTTCAAGGATAGTTTAAATGTTTAAAAGAATAAAATTTAAAACAAATTTAAAAAAAGTAATTATGATTTCTGTTTCGGATTGCTCAAGGATAGTTTCAATTTTTTAAAATTATAAAATTTAAAAGAAATTTTAAAAAACTAATTAGGATTTCTGCTTTTGATTCTTCAAGGATAGTCTAAATGTTTTAAAATTATAAAATTTAAAAGAAATTCTAAAAAACTAATAAGGATTTCTGTTTTGGATTGTTCAACGATGGTTTCAATTTTTTAAAATTATAAAATTTAAAAGAAATTTTAAAAAAGTTATTAGGATTCCTGTTTTGGGTTCTTCAAGTATAGTTTAAATGTTTTAAAACAATACAATTTAAAACAAATTTTAAAAAAGTAATTAGGATTTCTGTTTTGAATTCTTCAAGGATAGTTTAAATGTTTAAAAGAATAAAATTTAAAACAAATATAAAAAAAGTAATTATGATTTCTGTTTCGGATTCCTCAAGGATTGTTTAAATTTTTTAAAAGAATAAAATTTAAAAGAAATTTTAAAAAACTAAATAGGATTTCTGCTTTTAATTCTTCAAGGATAGTTTAAATGTTTTAAAACAATACAATTTAAAACAAATTTGAAAAAAGTAATTAGGATTTCTGTTTTGAATTCTTCAAGGATAGTTTAAATGTTTAAAAGAATAAAATTTAAAACAAATTTAAAAAAAGTAATTATGATTTCTGTTTCGGATTCCTCAAGGATAGTTTAAATGTTTTAAAAGAATAAAATTTAAAAGAAATTTTAAAAAAGTTATTAGTATTTCTGTTTTGGATTCTTCAAGCATGGTTTAAATGTTTTAAAACATTAAAATTTAAATGAAATTTAAAAAAAGTAATTATGATTTCTGTTTTCGATTCCTAAAGGATACTTTAAATGTTTTAAAACAATACAATTTAAAACAAATTTGAAAAAAGTAATTAGGATTTCTGTTTTGAATTCTTCAAGGATAGTTTAAATGTTTAAAAGAATAAAATTTAAAACAAATTTAAAAAAAGTAATTATGATTTCTGTTTCGGATTCCTCAAGGATAGTTTAAATGTTTTAAAAGAATAAAATTTAAAAGAAATTTTAAAAAAGTTATTAGTATTTCTGTTTTGGATTCTTCAAGCATGGTTTAAATGTTTTAAAACATTAAAATTTAAATGAAATTTTAAAAAAGTAATTATGATTTCTGTTTTCGATTCCTAAAGGATACTTTAAATGTTTTAAAACAATACAATTTAAAACAAATTTGAAAAAAGTAATTAGGATTTCTGTTTTGAATTCTTCAAGGATAGTTTAAATGTTTAAAAGAATAAAATTTAAAACAAATTTAAAAAAAGTAATTATGATTTCTGTTTCGGATTCCTCAAGGATAGTTTAAATGTTTTAAAAGAATAAAATTTAAAAGAAATTTTAAAAAAGTTATTAGTATTTCTGTTTTGGATTCTTCAAGCATGGTTTAAATGTTTTAAAACAATACAATTTAAAACAAATTTGAAAAAAGTAATTAGGATTTCTGTTTTGAATTCTTCAAGGATAGTTTAAATGTTTAAAAGTATAAAATTTAAAAGAAATTTAAAAAAAGTAATTATGATTTCTGTTTCGGATTCCTCAAGGATAGTTTAAATGTTTTAAAAGAATAAAATTTAAAAGAAATTTTAAAAAAGTTATTAGTATTTCTGTTTTGGATTCTTCAAGCATGGTTTAAATGTTTTAAAACAATAAAATTTAAAAGAAATTTTAAAAAAGTAATTATGATTTTTGTTTCGGATTGCTCAAGGATAGTTTCAATTTTTTAAAATTATAAAATTTAAAAGAAATTTTAAAAAACTAATTAGGATTTCTGCTTTTGATTCTTCAAGGATAGTCTAAATGTTTTAAAATTATAAAATTTAAAAGAAATTCTAAAAAACTAATAAGGATTTCTGTTTTGGATTGTTCAACAATGGTTTCAATTTTTTAAAATTATAAAATTTAAAAGAAATTTTAAAAAAGTTATTAGGATTCCTGTTTTGGGTTCTTCAAGTATAGTTTAAATGTTTTAAAACAATACAATTTAAAACAAATTTTAAAAAAGTAATTAGGATTTCTGTTTTGAATTCTTCAAGGATAGTTTAAATGTTTAAAAGAATAAAATTTAAAACAAATTTAAAAAAAGTAATTATGATTTATGTTTCGGATTCCTCAAGGATAGTTTAAATTTTTTAAAAGAATAAAATTTAAAAGAAATTTTAAAAAACTAAATAGGATTTCTGCTTTTGATTCTTCAAGGATAGTTTAAATGTTTTAAAACAATACAATTTAAAACAAATTTTAAAAAAGTAATTAGGATTTCTGTTTTGAATTCTTCAAGGATAGTTTAAATGTTTAAAAGAATAAAATTTAAAACAAATTTAAAAAAAGTAATTATGATTTATGTTTCGGATTGCTCAAGGATAGTTTAAATTTTTTAAAATTATAAAATTTAAAAGAAATTTTAAAAAACTAAATAGGATTTCTGCTTTTGATTCTTCAAGGATAGTTTAAATGTTTTAAAATAATAAAATTTAAAAGAAATTTTAAAAAAGTTATTAGGATTTCTGTTTTGGATTCTTCAAGCATAGTTTAAATGTTTTAAAACATTAAAATTTAAATGAAATTTAAAAAAAGTAATTATGATTTCTGTTTTGGATTCCTAAGGGATAGTTTAAATGTTTTAAAATTATAAAATTTTAAATAAATTTTAAAAAAGCAATTAGGATTTCAGTTTAGGATTCTTCAAGCATAGTTTAAATGTTTTAAAACAATAAAATTTAAAAGAAATTTTAAAAAAGTAATTATGATTTCTGTTTCGGATTCCTCAAGGATAGTTTAAATTTTTTAAAAGAATAAAATTTAAAAGAAATTTTAAAAAACTAAATAGGATTTCTGCTTTTGATTCTTCAAGGATAGTTTAAATGTTTTAAAACAATACAATTTAAAACAAATTTGAAAAAAATAATTAGGATTTCTGTTTTGAATTCTTCAAGGATAATTTAAATGTTTAAAAGAATAAAATTTAAAACAAATTTAAAAAAAGTAATTATGATTTCTGTTTCGGATTCCTCAAGGATAGTTTAAATGTTTTAAAAGATTAAAATTTAAAAGAAATTTTAAAAAAGTTATTAGTATTTCTGTTTTGGATTCTTCAAGCATGGTTTAAATGTTTTAAAACAATAAAATTTAAAAGAAATTTTAAAAAAGTAATTATGATTTCTGTTTCGGATTGCTCAAGGATAGTTTCAATTTTTTAAAATTATAAAATTTAAAAGAAATTTTAAAAAACTAATTAGGATTTCTGCTTTTGATTCTTCAAGGATAGTCTAAATGTTTTAAAATTATAAAATTTAAAAGAAATTCTAAAAAACTAATAAGGATTTCTGTTTTGGATTGTTCAACAATGGTTTCAATTTTTTAAAATTATAAAATTTAAAAGAAATTTTAAAAAAGTTATTAGGATTCCTGTTTTGGGTTCTTCAAGTATAGTTTAAATGTTTTAAAACAATACAATTTAAAACAAATTTTAAAAAAGTAATTAGGATTTCTGTTTTGAATTCTTCAAGGATAGTTTAAATGTTTAAAAGAATAAAATTTAAAACAAATTTAAAAAAAGTAATTATGATTTATGTTTCGGATTCCTCAAGGATAGTTTAAATTTTTTAAAAGAATAAAATTTAAAAGAAATTTTAAAAAACTAAATAGGATTTCTGCTTTTGATTCTTCAAGGATAGTTTAAATGTTTTAAAACAATACAATTTAAAACAAATTTGAAAAAAATAATTAGGATTTCTGTTTTGAATTCTTCAAGGATAATTTAAATGTTTAAAAGAATAAAATTTAAAACAAATTTAAAAAAAGTAATTATGATTTCTGTTTCGGATTCCTCAAGGATAGTTTAAATTTTTTAAAATTATAAAATTTAAAAGAAATTTTAAAAAACTAAATAGGATTTCTGCTTTTGATTCTTCAAGGATAGTTTAAATGTTTTAAAACAATACAATTTAAAACAAATTTGAAAAAAGTAATTAGGATTTCTGTTTTGAATTCTTCAAGGATAGTTTAAATGTTTAAAAGAATAAAATTTAAAACAAATTTAAAAAAAGTAATTATGATTTCTGTTTCGGATTCCTCAAGCATAGTTTAAATGTTTTAAAATTATAAAATTTAAAAGAAATTTTAAAAAACTAATTAGGATTTCTGCTTTTGATTCTTCAAGGATAGTTTAAATGTTTTTAAAAAATAAAATTTAAAAGAAATTTTAAAAAAGCAATTAGGATTTCTGTTTAGGATTCTTCAAGCATAGTTTAAATGTTTTAAAACAATAAAATTTAAAAGAAATTTTATAAAAATTATTAGGATTTCTGTTTTGGATTCTTCAAGCATAGTTTAAATGTTTTAAAACATTAAAATTTAAATGAAATTTAAAAAAAGTAATTATGATTTCTGTTTTGGATTCCTAAGGGATAGTTTAAATGTTTTAAAATTATAAAATTTTAAATAAATTTTAAAAAAGCAATTAGGATTTCAGTTTAGGATTCTTCAAGCATAGTTTAAATGTTTTAAAACAATAAAATTTAAAAGAAATTTTAAAAAAGTAATTATGATTTCTGTTTCGGATTGCTCAAGGATAGTTTCAATTTTTTAAAATTATAAAATTTAAAAGAAATTTTAAAAAACTAATTAGGATTTCTGCTTTTGATTCTTCAAGGATAGTCTAAATGTTTTAAAATTATAAAATTTAAAAGAAATTCTAAAAAACTAATAAGGATTTCTGTTTTGGATTGTTCAACGATGGTTTCAATTTTTTAAAATTATAAAATTTAAAAGAAATTTTAAAAAAGTTATTAGGATTCCTGTTTTGGGTTCTTCAAGTATAGTTTAAATGTTTTAAAACAATACAATTTAAAACAAATTTTAAAAAAGTAATTAGGATTTCTGTTTTGAATTCTTCAAGGATAGTTTAAATGTTTAAAAGAATAAAATTTAAAACAAATATAAAAAAAGTAATTATGATTTCTGTTTCGGATTCCTCAAGGATAGTTTAAATTTTTTAAAAGAATAAAATTTAAAAGAAATTTTAAAAAACTAAATAGGATTTCTGCTTTTAATTCTTCAAGGATAGTTTAAATGTTTTAAAACAATACAATTTAAAACAAATTTGAAAAAAGTAATTAGGATTTCTGTTTTGAATTCTTCAAGGATAGTTTAAATGTTTAAAAGAATAAAATTTAAAACAAATTTAAAAAAAGTAATTATGATTTCTGTTTCGGATTCCTCAAGGATAGTTTAAATGTTTTAAAAGAATAAAATTTAAAAGAAATTTTAAAAAAGTTATTAGTATTTCTGTTTTGGATTCTTCAAGCATGGTTTAAATGTTTTAAAACATTAAAATTTAAATGAAATTTAAAAAAAGTAATTATGATTTCTGTTTTCGATTCCTAAAGGATACTTTAAATGTTTTAAAATTATAAAATTTTAAATAAATTTTAAAAAAGTTATTAGGATTCCTGTTTTGGGTTCTTCAAGTATAGTTTAAATGTTTTAAAACAATACAATTTAAAACAAATTTTAAAAAAGTAATTAGGATTTCTGTTTTGAATTCTTCAAGGATAGTTTAAATGTTTAAAAGAATAAAATTTAAAAAAAGTAATTATGATTTATGTTTCGGATTCCTCAAGGATAGTTTAAATTTTTTAAAAGAATAAAATTTAAAAGAAATTTTAAAAAACTAAATAGGATTTCTGCTTTTGATTCTTCAAGGATAGTTTAAATGTTTTAAAACAATACAATTTAAAACAAATTTGAAAAAAATAATTAGGATTTCTGTTTTGAATTCTTCAAGGATAGTTTAAATGTTTAAAAGAATAAAATTTAAAACAAATTTAAAAAAAGTAATTATGATTTCTGTTTCGGATTCCTCAAGGATAGTTTAAATTTTTTAAAATTATAAAATTTAAAAGAAATTTTAAAAAACTAAATAGGATTTCTGCTTTTGATTCTTCAAGGATAGTTTAAATGTTTTAAAACAATACAATTTAAAACAAATTTGAAAAAAGTAATTAGGATTTCTGTTTTGAATTCTTCAAGGATAGTTTAAATGTTTAAAAGAATAAAATTTAAAACAAATTTAAAAAAAGTAATTATGATTTCTGTTTCGGATTCCTCAAGCATAGTTTAAATGTTTTAAAATTATAAAATTTAAAAGAAATTTTAAAAAACTAATTAGGATTTCTGCTTTTGATTCTTCAAGGATAGTTTAAATGTTTTTAAAAAATAAAATTTAAAAGAAATTTTAAAAAAGCAATTAGGATTTCTGTTTAGGATTCTTCAAGCATAGTTTAAATGTTTTAAAACAATAAAATTTAAAAGAAATTTTATAAAAATTATTAGGATTTCTGTTTTGGATTCTTCAAGCATAGTTTAAATGTTTTAAAACATTAAAATTTAAATGAAATTTAAAAAAAGTAATTATGATTTCTGTTTTGGATTCCTAAGGGATAGTTTAAATGTTTTAAAATTATAAAATTTTAAATAAATTTTAAAAAAGCAATTAGGATTTCAGTTTAGGATTCTTCAAGCATAGTTTAAATGTTTTAAAACAATAAAATTTAAAAGAAATTTTAAAAAAGTAATTATGATTTCTGTTTCGGATTGCTCAAGGATAGTTTCAATTTTTTAAAATTATAAAATTTAAAAGAAATTTTAAAAAACTAATTAGGATTTCTGCTTTTGATTCTTCAAGGATAGTCTAAATGTTTTAAAATTATAAAATTTAAAAGAAATTCTAAAAAACTAATAAGGATTTCTGTTTTGGATTGTTCAACGATGGTTTCAATTTTTTAAAATTATAAAATTTAAAAGAAATTTTAAAAAAGTTATTAGGATTCCTGTTTTGGGTTCTTCAAGTATAGTTTAAATGTTTTAAAACAATACAATTTAAAACAAATTTTAAAAAAGTAATTAGGATTTCTGTTTTGAATTCTTCAAGGATAGTTTAAATGTTTAAAAGAATAAAATTTAAAACAAATATAAAAAAAGTAATTATGATTTCTGTTTCGGATTCCTCAAGGATAGTTTAAATTTTTTAAAAGAATAAAATTTAAAAGAAATTTTAAAAAACTAAATAGGATTTCTGCTTTTAATTCTTCAAGGATAGTTTAAATGTTTTAAAACAATACAATTTAAAACAAATTTGAAAAAAGTAATTAGGATTTCTGTTTTGAATTCTTCAAGGATAGTTTAAATGTTTAAAAGAATAAAATTTAAAACAAATTTAAAAAAAGTAATTATGATTTCTGTTTCGGATTCCTCAAGGATAGTTTAAATGTTTTAAAAGAATAAAATTTAAAAGAAATTTTAAAAAAGTTATTAGTATTTCTGTTTTGGATTCTTCAAGCATGGTTTAAATGTTTTAAAACATTAAAATTTAAATGAAATTTAAAAAAAGTAATTATGATTTCTGTTTTCGATTCCTAAAGGATACTTTAAATGTTTTAAAATTATAAAATTTTAAATAAATTTTAAAAAAGTTATTAGGATTCCTGTTTTGGGTTCTTCAAGTATAGTTTAAATGTTTTAAAACAATACAATTTAAAACAAATTTTAAAAAAGTAATTAGGATTTCTGTTTTGAATTCTTCAAGGATAGTTTAAATGTTTAAAAGAATAAAATTTAAAAAAAGTAATTATGATTTATGTTTCGGATTCCTCAAGGATAGTTTAAATTTTTTAAAAGAATAAAATTTAAAAGAAATTTTAAAAAACTAAATAGGATTTCTGCTTTTGATTCTTCAAGGATAGTTTAAATGTTTTAAAACAATACAATTTAAAACAAATTTGAAAAAAATAATTAGGATTTCTGTTTTGAATTCTTCAAGGATAGTTTAAATGTTTAAAAGAATAAAATTTAAAATAAATTTAAAAAAAGTAATTATGATTTCTGTTTCGGATTCCTCAAGGATAGTTTAAATGTTTTAAAATTATAAAATTTAAAAGAAATTTTAAAAAACTAATTAGGATTTCTGCTTTTGATTCTTCAAGGATAGTTTAAATGTTTTAAAACAATAAAATTTAAAACAAATTTAAAAAAAGTAATTATGATTTCTGTTTCGGATTCCTCAAGGATAGTTTAAATGTTTAAAAGAATAAAATTTAAAACAAATTTAAAAAAAGTAATTATGATTTCTGTTTCGGATTGCTCAAGGATAGTTTCAATTTTTTAAAATTATAAAATTTAAAAGAAATTTTAAAAAACTAATTAGGATTTCTGCTTTTGATTCTTCAAGGATAGTCTAAATGTTTTAAAATTATAAAATTTAAAAGAAATTCTAAAAAACTAATTAGGATTTCTGTTTTGGATTGTTCAAGGATGGTTTCAATTTTTTAAAAGTATAAAATTTAAAAGAAATTTTAAAAAAGTTATTAGGATTCCTGTTTTGGGTTCTTCAAGTATAGTTTAAATGTTTTAAAACAATACAATTTAAAACAAATTTTAAAAAAGTAATTAGGATTTCTGTTTTGAATTCTTCAAGGATAGTTTAAATGTTTAAAAGAATAAAATTTAAAACAAATATAAAAAAAGTAATTATGATTTCTGTTTCGGATTCCTCAAGGATAGTTTAAATTTTTTAAAAGAATAAAATTTAAAAGAAATTTTAAAAAACTAAATAGGATTTCTGCTTTTAATTCTTCAAGGATAGTTTAAATGTTTTAAAACAATACAATTTAAAACAAATTTGAAAAAAGTAATTAGGATTTCTGTTTTGAATTCTTCAAGGATAGTTTAAATGTTTAAAAGAATAAAATTTAAAACAAATTTAAAAAAAGTAATTATGATTTCTGTTTCGGATTCCTCAAGGATAGTTTAAATGTTTTAAAAGAATAAAATTTAAAAGAAATTTTAAAAAAGTTATTAGTATTTCTGTTTTGGATTCTTCAAGCATGGTTTAAATGTTTTAAAACATTAAAATTTAAATGAAATTTAAAAAAAGTAATTATGATTTCTGTTTTCGATTCCTAAAGGATACTTTAAATGTTTTAAAATTATAAAATTTTAAATAAATTTTAAAAAAGTTATTAGGATTCCTGTTTTGGGTTCTTCAAGTATAGTTTAAATGTTTTAAAACAATACAATTTAAAACAAATTTTAAAAAAGTAATTAGGATTTCTGTTTTGAATTCTTCAAGGATAGTTTAAATGTTTAAAAGAATAAAATTTAAAACAAATTTAAAAAAAGTAATTATGATTTCTGTTTCGGATTGCTCAAGGATAGTTTCAATTTTTTAAAATTATAAAATTTAAAAGAAATTTTAAAA
Organism: Populus nigra; assembly: GCF_951802175.1. Classification (NCBI taxonomy): domain Eukaryota; kingdom Viridiplantae; phylum Streptophyta; class Magnoliopsida; order Malpighiales; family Salicaceae; genus Populus; species Populus nigra. The sequence goes on along the minus strand of NC_084853.1, from coordinate 30,902,310 downwards.
AACTAATTAGGATTTCTGCTTTTGATTCTTCAAGGATAGTCTAAATGTTTTAAAATTATAAAATTTAAAAGAAATTCTAAAAAACTAATAAGGATTTCTGTTTTGGATTGTTCAACGATGGTTTCAATTTTTTAAAATTATAAAATTTAAAAGAAATTTTAAAAAAGTTATTAGGATTCCTATTTTGGGTTCTTCAAGTATAGTTTAAATGTTTTAAAACAATACAATTTAAAACAAATTTTAAAAAAGTAATTAGGATTTCTGTTTTGAATTCTTCAAGGATAGTTTAAATGTTTAAAAGAATAAAATTTAAAACAAATATAAAAAAAGTAATTATGATTTCTGTTTCGGATTCCTCAAGGATAGTTTAAATTTTTTAAAAGAATAAAATTTAAAAGAAATTTTAAAAAACTAAATAGGATTTCTGCTTTTGATTCTTCAAGGATAGTTTAAATGTTTTAAAACAATACAATTTAAAACAAATTTGAAAAAAGTAATTAGGATTTCTGTTTCGGATTCCTCAAGGATAGTTTAAATGTTTTAAAATTATAAAATTTAAAAGAAATTTTAAAAAACTAATTAGGATTTCTGCTTTTGATTCTTCAAGGATAGTTTAAATGTTTTTAAAAAATAAAATTTAAAAGAAATTTTAAAAAAGCAATTAGGATTTCTGTTTAGGATTCTTCAAGCATAGTTTAAATGTTTTAAAACAATAAAATTTAAAAGAAATTTAAAAAAAGTAATTATGATTTCTGTTTCGGATTGCTCAAGGATAGTTTAAATTTTTTAAAATTATAAAATTTAAAAGAAATTTTAAAAAACTAAATAGGATTTCTGCTTTTGATTCTTCAAGCATAGTTTAAATGTTTTAAAACATTAAAATTTAAATGAAATTTAAAAAAAGTAATTATGATTTCTGTTTTGGATTCCTAAGGGATAGTTTAAATGTTTTAAAATTATAAAATTTTAAATAAATTTTAAAAAAGCAATTAGGATTTCTGTTTTGGATTGTTCAAGGATGGTTTCAATTTTTTAAAATTATAAAATTTAAAAGAAATTTTAAAAAAGTTATTAAGATTCCTGTTTTGGGTTCTTCAAATATAGTTTAAATGTTTTAAAACAATACAATTTAAAACAAATTTTAAAAAAGTAATTAGGATTTCTGTTTTGAATTCTTTAAGGATAGTTTAAATGTTTTAAAATAATAAAATTTAAAAGAAATTTTAAAAAATTTATTAGGATTTCTGGTTTGGATTCTTCAAGCATAGTTTAAATGTTTTAAAACATTAAAATTTAAATGAAATTTAAAAAAAGTAATTATGATTTCTGTTTTGGATTCCTAAGGGATAGTTTAAATGTTTTAAAATTATAAAATTTTAAATAAATTTTAAAAAAGCAATTAGGATTTCAGTTTAGGATTCTTTAAGCATAGTTTAAATGTTTTAAAACAATAAAATTTAAAAGAAATTTTAAAAAAAGTAATTATGATTTCTGTTTCGGATTGCTCAAGGATAGTTTCAATTTTTTAAAATTATAAAATTTAAAAGAAATTTTAAAAAAGTAATTAGGATTTCTGCTTTTGATTCTTCAAGGATAGTCTAAATGTTTTAAAATTATAAAATTTAAAAGAAATTCTAAAAAACTAATTAGGATTTCTGTTTTGGATTGTTCAAGGATGGTTTCAATTTTTTAAAATTATAAAATTTAAAAGAAATTTTAAAAAAGTTATTAGGATTCCTGTTTTGGGTTCTTCAAGTATAGTTTAAATGTTTTAAAACAATACAATTTAAAACAAATTTTAAAAAAGTAATTAGGATTTCTGTTTTGAATTCTTCAAGGATAGTTTAAATGTTTAAAAGAATAAAATTTAAAACAAATTTAAAAAAAGTAATTATGATTTCTGTTTCGGATTGCTCAAGGATAGTTTAAATGTTTTAAAATTATAAAATTTAAAAGAAATTTTAAAAAACTAATTAGGATTTCTGCTTTTGATTCTTCAAGGATAGTGTAAATGTTTTTAAAAAATAAAATTTAAAAGAAATTTTAAAAAAGCAATTAGGATTTCTGTTTAGGATTCTTCAAGCATAGTTTAAATGTTTTAAAACAATAAAATTTAAAAGAAATTTAAAAAAAGTAATTATGATTTCTGTTTCGGATTGCTCAAGGATAGTTTAAATTTTTTAAAATTATAAAATTTAAAAGAAATTTTAAAAAACTAAATAGGATTTCTGCTTTTGATTCTTCAAGCATAGTTTAAATGTTTTAAAACATTAAAATTTAAATGAAATTTAAAAAAAGTAATTATGATTTCTGTTTTGGATTCCTAAGGGATAGTTTAAATGTTTTAAAATTATAAAATTTTAAATAAATTTTAAAAAAGCAAGTAGGATTTCTGTTTTGGATTCTTCAAGGATAGCTTAAATGTTTTAAAATAATAAAATTTAAAAGAAATTTTAAAAAACTAATTAGGATTTCTGTTTTGGATTCTTCAAGCATAGTTTAAATGTTTTAAAACAATAAAATTTAAAAGAAATTTAAAAAAAGTAATTATGATTTCTGTTTCGGATTGCTCAAGGATAGTTTAAATTTTTTGAAATTATAAAATTTAAAAGAAATTTTAAAAAACTAAATAGGATTTCTGCTTTTGATTCTTCAAGGATAGCTTAAATGTTTTAAAATAATAAAATTTAAAAGAAATTTTAAAAAACTAATTAGGATTTCTGTTTTGGATTCTTCAAGCATAGTTTAAATGTTTTAAAACAATAAAATTTAAAAGAAATTTTAAAAAAGTAATTATGATTTCTGTTTCGGATTGCTCAAGGATAGTTTCAATTTTTTAAAATTATAAATTTTAAAAGAAATTTTAAAAAACTAATTAGGATTTCTGCTTTTGATTCTTCAAGGATAGTCTAAATGTTTTAAAATTATAAAATTTAAAAGAAATTCTAAAAAACTAATTAGGATTTCTGTTTTGGATTGTTCAAGGATGGTTTCAATTTTTTAAAATTATAAAATTTAAAAGAAATTTTAAAACAGTTATTAGGATTCCTGTTTTGAGTTCTTCAAGTATAGTTTAAATGTTTTAAAACAATACAATTTAAAACAAATTTTAAAAAACTAAATAGGATTTCTGGTTTTGATTCTTCAAGGATAGTTTAAATGTTTTAAAATAATAAAATTTAAAAGAAATTTTAAAAAACTAATTAGGATTTCTGTTTTGGATTCTTCAAGCATAGTTTAAATGTTTTAAAACAATAAAATTTAAAAGAAATTTAAAAAAAGTAATTATGATTTCTGTTTCGGATTGCTCAAGGATAGTTTAAATTTTTTGAAATTATAAAATTTAAATGTAATTTTAAAAAACTAATTAGGATTTCTGCTTTTGATTCTTCAAGGATAGTTTAAATGTTTTCAAATAATAAAATTTAAAAGAAATTTTAAAAAAGTTATTAGGATTTCTGTTTTGGATTCTTCAAGTATAGTTTAAATGTTTTAAAACATTAAAATTTAAATGAAATTTAAAAAAAGTAATTATGATTTCTGTTTTGGATTCCTAAGGGATAGTTTAAATGTTTTAAAATTATAAAATTTTAAATAAATTTTAAAAAAGCAATTAGGATTTCTGTTTAGGATTCTTCAAGTATAGTTTAAATGTTTTAAAACAATAAAATTTAAAAGAAATTTTAAAAAAGTAATTATGATTTCTGTTTCGGATTGCTAAAGGATAGTTTAAATTTTTTAAAATTATAAAATTTAAAAGAAATTTTAAAAAACTAATTAGGATTTCTGCTTTTGATTCTTCAAGGATAGTCTAAATGTTTTAAAATTATAAAATTTAAAAGAAATTCTAAAAAACTAATTAGGATTTCTGTTTTGGATTGTTCAAGGATGGTTTCAATTTTTTAAAATTATAAAATTTAAAAGAAATTTTAAAAAAGTTATTAGGATTCCTGTTTTGGGTTCTTCAAGTATAGTTTAAATGTTTTAAAACAATACAATTTAAAAAAAATTTAAAAAAAGTAATTAGGATTTCTGTTTCGGATTGCTCAAGGATAGTTTAAATTTTTTAAAATTATAAAATTTAAAAGAAATTTTAAAAAACTAAATAGGATTTCTGCTTTTGATTCTTCAAGCATAGTTTAAATGTTTTAAAACATTAAAATTTAAATGAAATTTAAAAAAAGTAATTATGATTTCTGTTTTGGATTCCTAAGGGATAGTTTAAATGTTTTAAAATTATAAAATTTTAAATAAATTTTAAAAAAGCAATTAGGATTTCTGTTTTGGATTCTTCAAGGATAGCTTAAATGTTTTAAAATAATAAAATTTAAAAGAAATTTTAAAAAACTAATTAGGATTTCTGTTTTGGATTCTTCAAGCATAGTTTAAATGTTTTAAAACATTAAAATTTAAATGAAATTTTAAAAAAGTAATTATGATTTCTGTTTTGGATTCCTAAAGGATAGTTTAAATGTTTTAAAATTATAAACTTTTAAATAAATTTTAAAAAACTTATTAGGATTTCAGTTTAGGATTCTTCAAGCATAGTTTAAATGTTTTAAAACAATAAAATTTAAAAGAAATTTTAAAAAAGTAATTATGATTTCTGTTTCGGATTGCTCAAGGATAGTTTCAATTTTTTAAAATTATAAAATTTAAAAGAAATTTTAAAAAACTAATTAGGATTTCTGCTTTTAATTCTTCAAGGATAGTCTAAATGTTTTAAAATTATAAAATTTAAAAGAAATTCTGAAAAACTAATTAGGATTTCTGTTTTGGATTGTTCAAGGATGGTTTCAATTTTTTAAAATTATAAAATTTAAAAGAAATTTTAAAAAAGTTATTAGGATTCCTGTTTTGGGTTCTTCAAGTATAGTTTAAATGTTTTAAAACAATACAATTTAAAACAAATTTTAAAAAAGTAATTAGGATTTCTGTTTTGAATTCTTCAAGGATAGTTTAAATGTTTAAAAGAATAAAATTTAAAACAAATTTAAAAAAAGTAATTATGATTTCTGTTTCGGATTGCTCAAGGATAGTTTAAATGTTTTAAAATTATAAAATTTAAAAGAAATTTTAAAAAACTAATTAGGATTTCTGCTTTTGATTCTTCAAGGATAGTGTAAATGTTTTTAAAAAATAAAATTTAAAAGAAATTTTAAAAAAGCAATTAGGATTTCTGTTTAGGATTCTTCAAGCATAGTTTAAATGTTTTAAAACAATAAAATTTAAAAGAAATTTAAAAAAAGTAATTATGATTTCTGTTTCGGATTGCTCAAGGATAGTTTAAATTTTTTAAAATTATAAAATTTAAAAGAAATTTTAAAAAACTAAATAGGATTTCTGCTTTTGAATCTTCAAGCATAGTTTAAATGTTTTAAAACATTAAAATTTAAATGAAATTTAAAAAAAGTAATTATGATTTCTGTTTTGGATTCCTAAGGGATAGTTTAAATGTTTTAAAATTATAAAATTTTAAATAAATTTTAAAAAAGCAATTAGGATTTCTGTTTTGGATTCTTCAAGGATAGCTTAAATGTTTTAAAATAATAAAATTTAAAAGAAATTTTAAAAAACTAATTAGGATTTCTGTTTTGGATTCTTCAAGCATAGTTTAAATGTTTTAAAACAATAAAATTTAAAAGAAATTTAAAAAAAGTAATTATGATTTCTGTTTCGGATTGCTCAAGGATAGTTTAAATTTTTTGAAATTATAAAATTTAAAAGAAATTTTAAAAAACTAAATAGGATTTCTGCTTTTGATTCTTCAAGGATAGCTTAAATGTTTAAAAGAATAAAATTTAAAACAAATTTAAAAAAAGTAATTATGATTTCTGTTTCGGATTCCTCAAGGATAGTTTAAATGTTTTAAAATTATAAAATTTAAAAGAAATTTTAAAAAACTAATTAGGATTTCTGCTTTTGATTCTTCAAGGATAGTTTAAATGTTTTTAAAAAATAAAATTTAAAAGAAATTTTAAAAAAGCAATTAGGATTTCTGTTTAGGATTCTTCAAGCATAGTTTAAATGTTTTAAAACAATAAAATTTAAAAGAAATTTTATAAAAATTATTAGGATTTCTGTTTTGGATTCTTCAAGCATAGTTTAAATGTTTTAAAACATTAAAATTTAAATGAAATTTAAAAAAAGTAATTATGATTTCTGTTTTGGATTCCTAAGGGATAGTTTAAATGTTTTAAAATTATAAAATTTTAAATAAATTTTAAAAAAGCAATTAGGATTTCAGTTTAGGATTCTTCAAGCATAGTTTAAATGTTTGAAAATATTAAAATTTAAAAGAAATTTTAAAAAAGTAATTATGATTTCTGTTTCGGATTGCTCAAGGATAGTTTCAATTTTTTAAAATTATAAAATTTAAAAGAAATTTTAAAAAACTAATTAGGATTTCTGTTTTGGATTCTTCAAGCATAGTCTAAATGTTTTAAAATTATAAAATTTAAAAGAAATTCTAAAAAACTAATTAGGATTTCTGTTTTGGATTCTTCAAGTATAGTTTAAATGTTTTAAAACATTAAAATTTAAATGAAATTTAAAAAAAGTAATTATGATTTCTGTTTTGGATTCCTAAGGGATAGTTTAAATGTTTTAAAATTATAAAATTTTAAATAAATTTTAAAAAAGCAATTAGGATTTCTGTTTAGGATTCTTCAAGTATAGTTTAAATGTTTTAAAACAATAAAATTTAAAAGAAATTTTAAAAAAGTAATTATGATTTCTGTTTCGGATTGCTAAAGGATAGTTTAAATTTTTTAAAATTATAAAATTTAAAAGAAATTTTAAAAAACTAATTAGGATTTCTGCTTTTGATTCTTCAAGGATAGTCTAAATGTTTTAAAATTATAAAATTTAAAAGAAATTCAAAAAAACTAATTAGGATTTCTGTTTTGGATTGTTCAAGGATGGTTTCAATTTTTTAAAATTATAAAATTTAAAAGAAATTTTAAAACAGTTATTAGGATTCCTGTTTTGGGTTCTTCAAGTATAGTTTAAATGTTTTAAAACAATACAATTTAAAAAAAATTTAAAAAAAGTAATTAGGATTTCTGTTTCGGATTGCTCAAGGATAGTTTAAATTTTTTAAAATTATAAAATTTAAAAGAAATTTTAAAAAACTAAATAGGATTTCTGCTTTTGATTCTTCAAGCATAGTTTAAATGTTTTAAAACATTAAAATTTAAATGAAATTTAAAAAAAGTAATTATGATTTCTGTTTTGGATTCCTAAGGGATAGTTTAAATGTTTTAAAATTATAAAATTTTAAATAAATTTTAAAAAAGCAATTAGGATTTCTGTTTTGGATTCTTCAAGGATAGCTTAAATGTTTTAAAATAATAAAATTTAAAAGAAATTTTAAAAAACTAATTAGGATTTCTGTTTTGGATTCTTCAAGCATAGTTTAAATGTTTTAAAACAATAAAATTTAAAATAAATTTAAAAAAAGTTATTATGATTTCTGTTTCGGATTGCTCAAGGATAGTTTAAATTTTTTGAAATTATAAAATTTAAAAGAAATTTTAAAAAACTAAATAGGATTTCTGCTTTTGATTCTTCAAGGATAGCTTAAATGTTTAAAAGAATAAAATTTAAAACAAATTTAAAAAAAGTAATTATGATTTCTGTTTCGGATTCCTCAAGGATAGTTTAAATGTTTTAAAATTATAAAATTTAAAAGAAATTTTAAAAAACTAATTAGGATTTCTGCTTTTGATTCTTCAAGGATAGTTTAAATGTTTTTAAAAAATAAAATTTAAAAGAAATTTTAAAAAAGCAATTAGGATTTCTGTTTAGGATTCTTCAAGCATAGTTTAAATGTTTTAAAACAATAAAATTTAAAAGAAATTTTATAAAAATTATTAGGATTTCTGTTTTGGATTCTTCAAGCATAGTTTAAATGTTTTAAAACATTAAAATTTAAATGAAATTTAAAAAAAGTAATTATGATTTCTGTTTTGGATTCCTAAGGGATAGTTTAAATGTTTTAAAATTATAAAATTTTAAATAAATTTTAAAAAAGCAATTAGGATTTCAGTTTAGGATTCTTAAAGCATAGTTTAAATGTTTGAAAATATTAAAATTTAAAAGAAATTTTAAAAAAGTAATTATGATTTCTGTTTCGGATTGCTCAAGGATAGTTTCAATTTTTTAAAATTATAAAATTTAAAAGAAATTTTAAAAAACTAATTAGGATTTCTGTTTTGGATTCTTCAAGCATAGTCTAAATGTTTTAAAATTATAAAATTTAAAAGAAATTCTAAAAAACTAATTAGGATTTCTGTTTTGGATTGTTCAAGGATGGTTTCAATTTTTTAAAAGTATAAAATTTAAAAGAAATTTTATAAAAGTTATTAGGATTCCTGTTTTGGGTTCTTCAAGGATAGTTTAAATGTTTTAAAACAATAAAATTTAAAACAAATTTTAAAAAAGTAATTAGGATTTCTGTTTTGAATTCTTCAAGGATAGTTTAAATGTTTAAAAGAATAAAATTTAAAACAAATTTAAAAAAAGTAATTATGATTTCTGTTTCGGATTCCTCAAGGATAGTTTAAATGTTTTAAAAGAATAAAATTTAAAAGAAATTTAAAAAAAGTAATTATGATTTCTGTTTTGGATTCCTAAGGGATAGTTTAAATGTTTTAAAATTATAAAATTTTAAATAAATTTTAAAAAAGCAATTAGGATTTCAGTTTAGGATTCTTCAAGCATAGTTTAAATGTTTTAAAACAATAAAATTTAAAAGAAATTTTAAAAAAGTAATTATGATTTCTGTTTCGGATTGCTCAAGGATAGTTTCAATTTTTTAAAATTATAAAATTTAAAAGAAATTTTAAAAAACTAATTAGGATTTCTGCTTTTGATTCTTCAAGGATAGTCTAAATGTTTTAAAATTATAAAATTTAAAAGAAATTCTAAAAAACTAATTAGGATTTCTGTTTTGGATTGTTCAAGGATGGTTTCAATTTTTTAAAAGTATAAAATTTAAAAGAAATTTTAAAAAAGTTATTAGGATTCCTGTTTTGGGTTCTTCAAGTATAGTTTAAATGTTTTAAAACAATACAATTTAAAACAAATTTTAAAAAAGTAATTAGGATTTCTGTTTTGAATTCTTCAAGGATAGTTTAAATGTTTAAAAGAATAAATTTTAAAACAAATTTTAAAAAAGTAATTATGATTTCTGTTTCGGATTCCTCAAGGATAGTTTAAATTTTTTAAAAGAATAAAATTTAAAAGAAATTTTAAAAAACTAAATAGGATTTCTGCTTTTGATTCTTCAAGGATAGTTTAAATGTTTTAAAACAATACAATTTAAAACAAATTTGAAAAAAGTAATTAGGATTTCTGTTTTGAATTCTTCAAGGATAGTTTAAATGTTTAAAAGAATAAAATTTAAAACAAATTTAAAAAAAGTAATTATGATTTCTGTTTCGGATTCCTCAAGGATAGTTTAAATTTTTTAAAATTATAAAATTTAAAAGAAATTTTAAAAAACTAAATAGGATTTCTGCTTTTGATTCTTCAAGGATAGTTTAAATGTTTTAAAACAATACAATTTAAAACAAATTTGAAAAAAGTAATTAGGATTTCTGTTTTGAATTCTTCAAGGATAGTTTAAATGTTTAAAAGAATAAAATTTAAAACAAATTTAAAAAAAGTAATTATGATTTCTGTTTCGGATTCCTCAAGGATAGTTTAAATGTTTTAAAATTATAAAATTTAAAAGAAATTTTAAAAAACTAATTAGGATTTCTGCTTTTGATTCTTCAAGGATAGTTTAAATGTTTTTAAAAAATAAAATTTAAAAGAAATTTTAAAAAAGCAATTAGGATTTCTGTTTAGGATTCTTCAAGCATAGTTTAAATGTTTTAAAACAATAAAATTTAAAAGAAATTTTATAAAAATTATTAGGATTTCTGTTTTGGATTCTTCAAGCATAGTTTAAATGTTTTAAAACATTAAAATTTAAATGAAATTTAAAAAAAGTAATTATGATTTCTGTTTTGGATTCCTAAGGGATAGTTTAAATGTTTTAAAATTATAAAATTTTAAATAAATTTTAAAAAAGCAATTAGGATTTCTGTTTTGGATTCTTCAAGCATAGTTTAAATGTTTTAAAACAATAAAATTTAAAAGAAATTTTAAAAAAGTAATTATGATTTCTGTTTCGGATTGCTCAAGGATAGTTTCAATTTTTTAAAATTATAAAATTTAAAAGAAATTTTAAAAAACTAATTAGGATTTCTGCTTTTGATTCTTCAAGGATAGTCTAAATGTTTTAAAATTATAAAATTTAAAAGAAATTCTAAAAAACTAATTAGGATTTCTGTTTTGGTTTGTTCAAGGATGGTTTCAATTTTTTAAAAGTATAAAATTTAAAAGAAATTTTAAAAAAGTTATTAGGATTCCTGTTTTGGGTTCTTCAAGTATAGTTTAAATGTTTTAAAACAATACAATTTAAAACAAATTTTAAAAAAGTAATTAGGATTTCTGTTTTGAATTCTTCAAGGATAGTTTAAATGTTTAAAAGAATAAATTTTAAAACAAATTTAAAAAAAGTAATTATGATTTCTGTTTCGGATTCCTCAAGGATAGTTTAAATTTTTTAAAAGAATAAAATTTAAAAGAAATTTTAAAAAACTAAATAGGATTTCTGCTTTTGATTCTTCAAGGATAGTTTAAATGTTTTAAAACAATACAATTTAAAACAAATTTGAAAAAAGTAATTAGGATTTCTGTTTTGAATTCTTCAAGGATAGTTTAAATGTTTAAAAGAATAAAATTTAAAACAAATTTAAAAAAAGTAATTATGATTTCTGTTTCGGATTCCTCAAGGATAGTTTAAATTTTTTAAAATTATAAAATTTAAAAGAAATTTTGAAAAACTAAATAGGATTTCTGCTTTTGATTCTTCAAGGATAGTTTAAATGTTTTAAAACAATACAATTTAAAACAAATTTGAAAAAAGTAATTAGGATTTCTGTTTTGAATTCTTCAAGGATAGTTTAAATGTTTAAAAGAATAAAATTTAAAACAAATTTAAAAAAAGTAATTATGATTTCTGTTTCGGATTCCTCAAGGATAGTTTAAATGTTTTAAAATTATAAAATTTAAAAGAAATTTTAAAAAACTAATTAGGATTTCTGCTTTTGATTCTTCAAGGATAGTTTAAATGTTTTTAAAAAATAAAATTTAAAAGAAATTTTAAAAAAGCAATTAGGATTTCTGTTTAGGATTCTTCAAGCATAGTTTAAATGTTTTAAAACAATAAAATTTAAAAGAAATTTTATAAAAATTATTAGGATTTCTGTTTTGGATTCTTCAAGCATAGTTTAAATGTTTTAAAACATTAAAATTTAAATGAAATTTAAAAAAAGTAATTATGATTTCTGTTTTGGATTCCTAAGGGATAGTTTAAATGTTTTAAAATTATAAAATTTTAAATAAATTTTAAAAAAGCAATTAGGATTTCTGTTTTGGATTCTTCAAGCATAGTTTAAATGTTTTAAAACAATAAAATTTAAAAGAAATTTTAAAAAAGTAATTATGATTTCTGTTTCGGATTGCTCAAGGATAGTTTCAATTTTTTAAAATTATAAAATTTAAAAGAAATTTTAAAAAACTAATTAGGATTTCTGCTTTTGATTCTTCAAGGATAGTCTAAATGTTTTAAAATTATAAAATTTAAAAGAAATTCTAAAAAACTAATTAGGATTTCTGTTTTGGATTGTTCAAGGATGGTTTCAATTTTTTAAAAGTATAAAATTTAAAAGAAATTTTAAAAAAGTTATTAGGATTCCTGTTTTGGGTTCTTCAAGTATAGTTTAAATGTTTTAAAACAATACAATTTAAAACAAATTTTAAAAAAGTAATTAGGATTTCTGTTTTGAATTCTTCAAGGATAGTTTAAATGTTTAAAAGAATAAAATTTAAAACAAATTTTAAAAAAGTAATTATGATTTCTGTTTCGGATTGCTCAAGGATAGTTTCAATTTTTTAAAATTATAAAATTTAAAAGAAATTTTAAAAAACTAATTAGGATTTCTGCTTTTGATTCTTCAAGGATAGTCTAAATGTTTTAAAATTATAAAATTTAAAAGAAATTCTAAAAAACTAATAAGGATTTCTGTTTTGGATTGTTCAACGATGGTTTCAATTTTTTAAAATTATAAAATTTAAAAGAAATTTTAAAAAAGTTATTAGGATTCCTGTTTTGGGTTCTTCAAGTATAGTTTAAATGTTTTAAAACAATACAATTTAAAACAAATTTTAAAAAAGTAATTAGGATTTCTGTTTTGAATTCTTCAAGGATAGTTTAAATGTTTAAAAGAATAAAATTTAAAACAAATATAAAAAAAGTAATTATGATTTCTGTTTCGGATTCCTCAAGGATAGTTTAAATTTTTTAAAAGAATAAAATTTAAAAGAAATTTTAAAAAACTAAATAGGATTTCTGCTTTTGATTCTTCAAGGATAGTTTAAATGTTTTAAAACAATACAATTTAAAACAAATTTAAAAAAAGTAATTAGGATTTCTGTTTTGAATTCTTCAAGGATAGTTTAAATGTTTAAAAGAATAAAATTTAAAACAAATTTAAAAAAAGTAATTATGATTTCTGTTTCGGATTCCTCAAGGATAGTTTAAATTTTTTAAAATTATAAAATTTAAAAGAAATTTTAAAAAACTAAATAGGATTTCTGCTTTTGATTCTTCAAGGATAGTTTAAATGTTTTAAAACAATACAATTTAAAACAAATTTGAAAAAAGTAATTAGGATTTCTGTTTTGAATTCTTCAAGGATAGTTTAAATGTTTAAAAGAATAAAATTTAAAACAAATTTAAAAAAAGTAATTATGATTTCTGTTTCGGATTCCTCAAGGATAGTTTAAATGTTTTAAAATTATAAAATTTAAAAGAAATTTTAAAAAACTAATTAGGATTTCTGCTTTCGATTCTTCAAGGATAGTTTAAATGTTTTTAAAAAATAAAATTTAAAAGAAATTTTAAAAAAGCAATTAGGATTTCTGTTTAGGATTCTTCAAGCATAGTTTAAATGTTTTAAAACAATAAAATTTAAAAGAAATTTTATAAAAATTATTAGGATTTCTGTTTTGGATTCTTCAAGCATAGTTTAAATGTTTTAAAACATTAAAATTTAAATGAAATTTAAAAAAAGTAATTATGATTTCTGTTTTGGATTCCTAAGGGATAGTTTAAATGTTTTAAAATTATAAAATTTTAAATAAATTTTAAAAAAGCAATTAGGATTTCAGTTTAGGATTCTTCAAGCATAGTTTAAATGTTTTAAAATATTAAAATTTAAAAGAAATTTTAAAAAAGTAATTATGATTTCTGTTTCGGATTGCTCAAGGATAGTTTCAATTTTTTAAAATTATAAAATTTAAAAGAAATTTTAAAAAACTAATTAGGATTTCTGTTTTGGATTCTTCAAGCATAGTCTAAATGTTTTAAAATTATAAAATTTAAAAGAAATTCTAAAAAACTAATTAGGATTTCTGTTTTGGATTGTTCAAGGATGGTTTCAATTTTTTAAAAGTATAAAATTTAAAAGAAATTTTATAAAAGTTATTAGGATTCCTGTTTTGGGTTCTTCAAGGATAGTTTAAATGTTTTAAAACAATAAAATTTAAAACAAATTTTAAAAAAGTAATTAGGATTTCTGTTTTGAATTTTTCAAGGATAGTTTAAATGTTTAAAAGAATAAAATTTAAAACAAATTTAAAAAAAGTAATTATGATTTCTGTTTCGGATTCCTCAAGGATAGTTTAAATGTTTTAAAAGAATAAAATTTAAAAGAAATTTAAAAAAAGTATTTATGATTTCGGTTTTGGATTCCTAAGGGATAGTTTAAATGTTTTAAAATTATAAAATTTTAAATAAATTTTAAAAAAGCAATTAGGATTTCTGTTTAGGATTCTTCAAGCATAGTTTAAATGTTTTAAAACAATAAAATTTAAAAGAAATTTTAAAAAAGTAATTATGATTTCTGTTTCGGATTGCTCAAGGATAGTTTAAATTTTTTAAAATTATAAAATTTCAAAGAAATTTTAAAAAACTAAATAGGATTTCTGCTTTTGATTCTTCAAGGATAGTGTAAATGTTTTAAAATAATAAAATTTAAAAGAAATTTTAAAAAAGTTATTAGGATTTCTGTTTTGGATTCTTCAAGCATAGTTTAAATGTTTTAAAACATTAAAATTTAAATGAAATTTAAAAAAAGTAATTATGATTTCTGTTTTGGATTCCTAAGGGATAGTTTAAATGTTTTAAAATTATAAAACTTTAAATAAATTTTAAAAAAGCAATTAGGATTTCAGTTTAGGATTCTTCAAGCATAGTTTAAATGTTTTAAAACAATAAAATTTAAAAGAAATTTTAAAAAAGGAATTATGATTTCTGTTTCGGATTGCTCAAGGATAGTTTCAATTTTTTAAAATTATAAAATTTAAAAGAAATTTTAAAAAACTAATTAGGATTTCTGCTTTTGATTCTTCAAGGATAGTCTAAATGTTTTAAAATTATAAAATTTAAAAGAAATTCTAAAAAACTAATTAGGATTTCTGTTTTGGATTGTTCAAGGATGGTTTCAATTTTTTAAAAGTATAAAATTTAAAAAAAATTTTAAAAAAGTTATTAGGATTCCTGTTTTGGGTTCTTCAAGTATAGTTTAAATGTTTTAAAACAATACAATTTAAAACAAATTTTAAAAAAGTAATTAGGATTTCTGTTTTGAATTCTTCAAGGATAGTTTAAATGTTTAAAAGAATAAAATTTAAAACAAATTTAAAAAAAGTAATTATGATTTCTGTTTCGGATTCCTCAAGGATAGTTTAAATTTTTTAAAATTATAAAATTTAAAAGAAATTTTAAAAAACTAAATAGGATTTCTGCTTTTGATTCCTCAAGGATAGTTTAAATGTTTTAAAACAATACAATTTAAAACAAATTTGAAAAAAGTAATTAGGATTTCTGTTTTGAATTCTTCAAGGATAGTTTAAATGTTTAAAAGAATAAAATTTAAAACAAATTTAAAAAAAGTAATTATGATTTCTGTTTCGGATTGCTCAAGGATAGTTTAAATTTTTTAAAAGAATAAAATTTAAAAGAAATTTTAAAAAACTAAATAGGATTTCTGCTTTTGATTCTTCAAGGATAGTTTAAATGTTTTAAAACAATACAATTTAAAACAAATTTGAAAAAAGTAATTAGGATTTCTGTTTTGAATTCTTCAAGGATAGTTTAAATGTTTAAAAGAATAAAATTTAAAACAAATTTAAAAAAAGTAATTATGATTTCTGTTTCGGATTCCTCAAGGATAGTTTAAATGTTTTAAAATTATAAAATTTAAAAGAAATTTTAAAAAACTAATTAGGATTTCTGCTTTTGATTCTTCAAGGATAGTTTAAATGTTTTTAAAAAATAAAATTTAAAAGAAATTTTAAAAAAGCAATTAGGATTTCTGTTTAGGATTCTTCAAGCATAGTTTAAATTGTTTAAAACATTAAAATTTAAAAGAAATTTTATAAAAATTATTAGGATTTCTGTTTTGGATTCTTCAAGCATAGTTTAAATGTTTTAAAACATTAAAATTTAAATGAAATTTTAAAAAAAGTAATTATGATTTCTGTTTTGGATTCCTAAGGGATAGTTTAAATGTTTTAAAATTATAAAATTTTAAATAAATTTTAAAAAAGCAATTAGGATTTCAGTTTAGGATTCTTCAAGCATAGTTTAAATGTTTTAAAACAATAAAATTTAAAAGAAATTTTAAAAAAGTAATTATGATTTCTGTTTCGGATTGCTCAATGATAGTTTCAATTTTTTAAAATTATAAAATTTAAAAGAAATTTTAAAAAACTAATTAGGATTTCTGCTTTTGATTCTTCAAGGATAGTCTAAATGTTTTAAAATTATAAAATTTAAAAGAAATTCTAAAAAACTAATTAGGATTTCTGTTTTGGATTGTTCAAGGATGGTTTCAATTTTTTAAAAGTATAAAATTTAAAAGAAATTTTAAAAAAGTTATTAGGATTCCTGTTTTGGGTTCTTCAAGTATAGTTTAAATGTTTTAAAACAATACAATTTAAAACAAATTTTAAAAAAGTAATTAGGATTTCTGTTTTGAATTCTTCAAGGATAGTTTAAATGTTTAAAAGAATAAATTTTAAAACAAATTTAAAAAAAGTAATTATGATTTCTGTTTCGGATTCCTCAAGGATAGTTTAAATTTTTTAAAAGAATAAAATTTAAAAGAAATTTTAAAAAACTAAATAGGATTTCTGCTTTTGATTCTTCAAGGATAGTTTAAATGTTTTAAAACAATACAATTTAAAACAAATTTGAAAAAAGTAATTAGGATTTCTGTTTTGAATTCTTCAAGGATAGTTTAAATGTTTAAAAGAATAAAATTTAAAACAAATTTAAAAAAAGTAATTATGATTTCTGTTTCGGATTCCTCAAGGATAGTTTAAATTTTTTAAAATTATAAAATTTAAAAGAAATTTTAAAAAACTAAATAGGATTTCTGCTTTTGATTCCTCAAGGATAGTTTAAATGTTTTAAAACAATACAATTTAAAACAAATTTGAAAAAAGTAATTAGGATTTCTGTTTTGAATTCTTCAAGGATAGTTTAAATGTTTAAAAGAATAAAATTTAAAACAAATTTAAAAAAAGTAATTATGATTTCTGTTTCGGATTCCTCAAGGATAGTTTAAATTGTTTAAAAGAATAAAATTTAAAAGAAATTTTAAAAAACTAAATAGGATTTCTGCTTTTGATTCTTCAAGGATAGTTTAAATGTTTTAAAACAATACAATTTAAAACAAATTTGAAAAAAGTAATTAGGATTTCTGTTTTGAATTCTTCAAGGATAGTTTAAATGTTTAAAAGAATAAAATTTAAAACAAATTTAAAAAAAGTAATTATGATTTCTGTTTCGGATTCCTCAAGGATAGTTTAAATTTTTTAAAATTATAAAATTTAAAAGAAATTTTAAAAAACTAAATAGGATTTCTGCTTTTGATTCTTCAAGGATAGTTTAAATGTTTTAAAACAATACAATTTAAAACAAATTTGAAAAAAGTAATTAGGATTTCTGTTTTGAATTCTTCAAGGATAGTTTAAATGTTTAAAAGAATAAAATTTAAAACAAATTTAAAAAAAGTAATTATGATTTCTGTTTCGGATTCCTCAAGGATAGTTTAAATGTTTTAAAATTATAAAATTTAAAAGAAATTTTAAAAAACTAATTAGGATTTCTGCTTTTGATTCTTCAAGGATAGTTTAAATGTTTTTAAAAAATAAAATTTAAAAGAAATTTTAAAAAAGCAATTAGGATTTCTGTTTAGGATTCTTCAAGCATAGTTTAAATTGTTTAAAACATTAAAATTTAAAAGAAATTTTATAAAAATTATTAGGATTTCTGTTTTGGATTCTTCAAGCATAGTTTAAATGTTTTAAAACATTAAAATTTAAATGAAATTTTAAAAAAAGTAATTATGATTTCTGTTTTGGATTCCTAAGGGATAGTTTAAATGTTTTAAAATTATAAAATTTTAAATAAATTTTAAAAAAGCAATTAGGATTTCAGTTTAGGATTCTTCAAGCATAGTTTAAATGTTTTAAAACAATAAAATTTAAAAGAAATTTTAAAAAAGTAATTATGATTTCTATTTCGGATTGCTCAAGGATAGTTTCAATTTTTTAAAATTATAAAATTTAAAAGAAATTTTAAAAAACTAATTAGGATTTCTGCTTTTGATTCTTCAAGGATAGTCTAAATGTTTTAAAATTATAAAATTTAAAAGAAATTCTAAAAAACTAATTAGGATTTCTGTTTTGGATTGTTCAAGGATGGTTTCAATTTTTTAAAAGTATAAAATTTAAAAGAAATTTTAAAAAAGTTATTAGGATTCCTGTTTTGGGTTCTTCAAGTATAGTTTAAATGTTTTAAAACAATACAATTTAAAACAAATTTTAAAAAAGTAATTAGGATTTCTGTTTTGAATTCTTCAAGGATAGTTTAAATGTTTAAAAGAATAAATTTTAAAACAAATTTAAAAAAAGTAATTATGATTTCTGTTTCGGATTCCTCAAGGATAGTTTAAATTTTTTAAAAGAATAAAATTTAAAAGAAATTTTAAAAAACTAAATAGGATTTCTGCTTTTGATTCTTCAAGGATAGTTTAAATGTTTTAAAACAATACAATTTAAAACAAATTTGAAAAAAGTAATTAGGATTTCTGTTTTGAATTCTTCAAGGATAGTTTAAATGTTTAAAAGAATAAAATTTAAAACAAATTTAAAAAAAGTAATTATGATTTCTGTTTCGGATTCCTCAAGGATAGTTTAAATTTTTTAAAATTATAAAATTTAAAAGAAATTTTAAAAAACTAAATAGGATTTCTGCTTTTGATTCCTCAAGGATAGTTTAAATGTTTTAAAACAATACAATTTAAAACAAATTTGAAAAAAGTAATTAGGATTTCTGTTTTGAATTCTTCAAGGATAGTTTAAATGTTTAAAAGAATAAAATTTAAAACAAATTTAAAAAAAGTAATTATGATTTCTGTTTCGGATTCCTCAAGGATAGTTTAAATTGTTTAAAAGAATAAAATTTAAAAGAAATTTTAAAAAACTAAATAGGATTTCTGCTTTTGATTCTTCAAGGATAGTTTAAATGTTTTAAAACAATACAATTTAAAACAAATTTGAAAAAAGTAATTAGGATTTCTGTTTTGAATTCTTCAAGGATAGTTTAAATGTTTAAAAGAATAAAATTTAAAACAAATTTAAAAAAAGTAATTATGATTTCTGTTTCGGATTCCTCAAGGATAGTTTAAATTTTTTAAAATTATAAAATTTAAAAGAAATTTTAAAAAACTAAATAGGATTTCTGCTTTTGATTCTTCAAGGATAGTTTAAATGTTTTAAAACAATACAATTTAAAACAAATTTGAAAAAAGTAATTAGGATTTCTGTTTTGAATTCTTCAAGGATAGTTTAAATGTTTAAAAGAATAAAATTTAAAACAAATTTAAAAAAAGTAATTATGATTTCTGTTTCGGATTCCTCAAGGATAGTTTAAATGTTTTAAAATTATAAAATTTAAAAGAAATTTTAAAAAACTAATTAGGATTTCTGCTTTTGATTCTTCAAGGATAGTTTAAATGTTTTTAAAAAATAAAATTTAAAAGAAATTTTAAAAAAGCAATTAGGATTTCTGTTTAGGATTCTTCAAGCATAGTTTAAATTGTTTAAAACATTAAAATTTAAAAGAAATTTTATAAAAATTATTAGGATTTCTGTTTTGGATTCTTCAAGCATAGTTTAAATGTTTTAAAACATTAAAATTTAAATGAAATTTTAAAAAAAGTAATTATGATTTCTGTTTTGGATTCCTAAGGGATAGTTTAAATGTTTTAAAATTATAAAATTTTAAATAAATTTTAAAAAAGCAATTAGGATTTCAGTTTAGGATTCTTCAAGCATAGTTTAAATGTTTTAAAACAATAAAATTTAAAAGAAATTTTAAAAAAGTAATTATGATTTCTGTTTCGGATTGCTCAAGGATAGTTTCAATTTTTTAAAATTATAAAATTTAAAAGAAATTTTAAAAAACTAATTAGGATTTCTGCTTTTGATTCTTCAAGGATAGTCTAAATGTTTTAAAATTATAAAATTTAAAAGAAATTCTAAAAAACTAATAAGGATTTCTGTTTTGGATTGTTCAAGGATGGTTTCAATTTTTTAAAAGTATAAAATTTAAAAGAAATTTTAAAAAAGTTATTAGGATTCCTGTTTTGGGTTCTTCAAGTATAGTTTAAATGTTTTAAAACAATACAATTTAAAACAAATTTTAAAAAAGTAATTAGGATTTCTGTTTTGAATTCTTCAAGGATAGTTTAAATGTTTAAAAGAATAAATTTTAAAACAAATTTAAAAAAAGTAATTATGATTTCTGTTTCAGATTCCTCAAGGATAGTTTAAATTTTTTAAAAGAATAAAATTTAAAAGAAATTTTAAAAAACTAAATAGGATTTCTGCTTTTGATTCTTCAAGGATAGTTTAAATGTTTTAAAACAATACAATTTAAAACAAATTTGAAAAAAGTAATTAGGATTTCTGTTTTGAATTCTTCAAGGATAGTTTAAATGTTTAAAAGAATAAAATTTAAAACAAATTTAAAAAAAGTAATTATGATTTCTGTTTCGGATTCCTCAAGGATAGTTTAAATTTTTTAAAATTATAAAATTTAAAAGAAATTTTAAAAAACTAAATAGGATTTCTGCTTTTGATTCCTCAAGGATAGTTTAAATGTTTTAAAATTATAAAATTTAAAAGAAATTTTAAAAAACTAATTAGGATTTCTGCTTTTGATTCTTCAAGGATAGTTTAAATGTTTTTAAAAAATAAAATTTAAAAGAAATTTTAAAAAAGCAATTAGGATTTCTGTTTAGGATTCTTCAAGCATAGTTTAAATGTTTTAAAACAATAAAATTTAAAAGAAATTTTATAAAAATTATTAGGATTTCTGTTTTGGATTCTTCAAGCATAGTTTAAATGTTTTAAAACATTAAAATTTAAATGAAATTTAAAAAAAGTAATTATGATTTCTGTTTTGGATTCCTAAGGGATAGTTTAAATGTTTTAAAATTATAAAATTTTAAATAAATTTTAAAAAAGCAATTAGGATTTCAGTTTAGGATTCTTCAAGCATAGTTTAAATGTTTTAAAACAATAAAATTTAAAAGAAATTTTAAAAAAGTAATTATGATTTCTGTTTCGGATTGCTCAAGGATAGTTTAAATTTTTTAAAATTATAAAATTTCAAAGAAATTTTAAAAAACTAAATAGGATTTCTGCTTTTGATTCTTCAAGGATAGTGTAAATGTTTTAAAATAATAAAATTTAAAAGAAATTTTAAAAAAGTTATTAGGATTTCTGTTTTGGATTCTTCAAGCATAGTTTAAATGTTTTAAAACATTAAAATTTAAATGAAATTTAAAAAAAGTAATTATGATTTCTGTTTTGGATTCCTAAGGGATAGTTTAAATGTTTTAAAATTATAAAACTTTAAATAAATTTTAAAAAAGCAATTAGGATTTCAGTTTAGGATTCTTCAAGCATAGTTTAAATGTTTTAAAACAATAAAATTTAAAAGAAATTTTAAAAAAGGAATTATGATTTCTGTTTCGGATTGCTCAAGGATAGTTTCAATTTTTTAAAATTATAAAATTTAAAAGAAATTTTAAAAAACTAATTAGGATTTCTGCTTTTGATTCTTCAAGGATAGTCTAAATGTTTTAAAATTATAAAATTTAAAAGAAATTCTAAAAAACTAATTAGGATTTCTGTTTTGGATTGTTCAAGGATGGTTTCAATTTTTTAAAAGTATAAAATTTAAAAGAAATTTTAAAAAAGTTATTAGGATTCCTGTTTTGGGTTCTTCAAGTATAGTTTAAATGTTTTAAAACAATACAATTTAAAACAAATTTTAAAAAAGTAATTAGGATTTCTGTTTTGAATTCTTCAAGGATAGTTTAAATGTTTAAAAGAATAAAATTTAAAACAAATTTAAAACAAGTAATTATGATTTCTGTTTCGGATTCCTCAAGGATAGTTTAAATGTTTTAAAAGAATAAAATTTAAAAGAAATTTTAAAAAAGTTATTAGTATTTCTGTTTTGGATTCTTCAAGCATGGTTTAAATGTTTTAAAACATTAAAATTTAAATGAAATTTAAAAAAAGTAATTATGATTTCTGTTTTCGATTCCTAAAGGATACTTTAAATGTTTTAAAATTATAAAATTTTAAATAAATTTTAAAAAAGTTATTAGGATTTCTGTTTTGGATTCTTCAAGCATAGTTTAAATGTTTTAAAACAATAAAATTTAAAAGAAATTTTAAAAAAGTAATTATGATTTCTGTTTCGGATTGCTCAAGGATAGTTTCAATTTTTTAAAATTATAAAATTTAAAAGAAATTTTAAAAAACTAATTAGGATTTCTGCTTTTGATTCTTCAAGGATAGTCTAAATGTTTTAAAATTATAAAATTTAAAAGAAATTCTAAAAAACTAATAAGGATTTCTGTTTTGGATTGTTCAAGGATGGTTTCAATTTTTTAAAATTATAAAATTTAAAAGAAATTTTAAAAAAGTTATTAGGATTCCTGTTTTGCGTTCTTCAAGTATAGTTTAAATGTTTTAAAACAATACAATTTAAAACAAATTTTAAAAAAGTAATTAGGATTTCTGTTTTGAATTCTTCAAGGATAGTTTAAATGTTTAAAAGAATAAAATTTAAAAGAAATTCTAAAAAACTAATAAGGATTTCTGTTTTGGATTGTTCAAGGATGGTTTCAATTTTTTAAAATTATAAAATTTAAAAGAAATTTTAAAAAAGTTATTAGGATTCCTGTTTTGGGTTCTTCAAGTATAGTTTAAATGTTTTAAAACAATACAATTTAAAACAAATTTTAAAAAAGTAATTAGGATTTCTGTTTTGAATTCTTCAAGGATAGTTTAAATGTTTAAAAGAATAAAATTTAAAACAAATTTAAAAAAAGTAATTATGATTTCTGTTTCGGATTCCTCAAGGATAGTTTAAATTTTTTAAAATTATAAAATTTAAAAGAAATTTTAAAAAACTAAATAGGATTTCTGCTTTTGATTCCTCAAGGATAGTTTAAATGTTTTAAAACAATACAATTTAAAACAAATTTGAAAAAAGTAATTAGGATTTCTGTTTTGAATTCTTCAAGGATAGTTTAAATGTTTAAAAGAATAAAATTTAAAACAAATTTAAAAAAAGTAATTATGATTTCTGTTTCGGATTCCTCAAGGATAGTTTAAATGTTTTAAAATTATAAAATTTAAAAGAAATTTTAAAAAACTAATTAGGATTTCTGCTTTTGATTCTTCAAGGATAGTTTAAATGTTTTTAAAAAATAAAATTTAAAAGAAATTTTAAAAAAGCAATTAGGATTTCTGTTTAGGATTCTTCAAGCATAGTTTAAATTGTTTAAAACATTAAAATTTAAAAGAAATTTTATAAAAATTATTAGGATTTCTGTTTTGGATTCTTCAAGCATAGTTTAAATGTTTTAAAACATTAAAATTTAAATGAAATTTTAAAAAAAGTAATTATGATTTCTGTTTTGGATTCCTAAGGGATAGTTTAAATGTTTTAAAATTATAAAATTTTAAATAAATTTTAAAAAAGCAATTAGGATTTCAGTTTAGGATTCTTCAAGCATAGTTTAAATGTTTTAAAACAATAAAATTTAAAAGAAATTTTAAAAAAGTAATTATGATTTCTGTTTCGGATTGCTCAAGGATAGTTTCAATTTTTTAAAATTATAAAATTTAAAAGAAATTTTAAAAAACTAATTAGGATTTCTGCTTTTGATTCTTCAAGGATAGTCTAAATGTTTTAAAATTATAAAATTTAAAAGAAATTCTAAAAAACTAATAAGGATTTCTGTTTTGGATTGTTCAAGGATGGTTTCAATTTTTTAAAAGTATAAAATTTAAAAGAAATTTTAAAAAAGTTATTAGGATTCCTGTTTTGGGTTCTTCAAGTATAGTTTAAATGTTTTAAAACAATACAATTTAAAACAAATTTTAAAAAAGTAATTAGGATTTCTGTTTTGAATTCTTCAAGGATAGTTTAAATGTTTAAAAGAATAAATTTTAAAACAAATTTAAAAAAAGTAATTATGATTTCTGTTTCGGATTCCTCAAGGATAGTTTAAATTTTTTAAAAGAATAAAATTTAAAAGAAATTTTAAAAAACTAAATAGGATTTCTGCTTTTGATTCTTCAAGGATAGTTTAAATGTTTTAAAACAATACAATTTAAAACAAATTTGAAAAAAGTAATTAGGATTTCTGTTTTGAATTCTTCAAGGATAGTTTAAATGTTTAAAAGAATAAAATTTAAAACAAATTTAAAAAAAGTAATTATGATTTCTGTTTCGGATTCCTCAAGGATAGTTTAAATTTTTTAAAATTATAAAATTTAAAAGAAATTTTAAAAAACTAAATAGGATTTCTGCTTTTGATTCCTCAAGGATAGTTTAAATGTTTTAAAATTATAAAATTTAAAAGAAATTTTAAAAAACTAATTAGGATTTCTGCTTTTGATTCTTCAAGGATAGTTTAAATGTTTTTAAAAAATAAAATTTAAAAGAAATTTTAAAAAAGCAATTAGGATTTCTGTTTAGGATTCTTCAAGCATAGTTTAAATGTTTTAAAACAATAAAATTTAAAAGAAATTTTATAAAAATTATTAGGATTTCTGTTTTGGATTCTTCAAGCATAGTTTAAATGTTTTAAAACATTAAAATTTAAATGAAATTTAAAAAAAGTAATTATGATTTCTGTTTTGGATTCCTAAGGGATAGTTTAAATGTTTTAAAATTATAAAATTTTAAATAAATTTTAAAAAAGCAATTAGGATTTCAGTTTAGGATTCTTCAAGCATAGTTTAAATGTTTTAAAACAATAAAATTTAAAAGAAATTTTAAAAAAGTAATTATGATTTCTGTTTCGGATTGCTCAAGGATAGTTTAAATTTTTTAAAATTATAAAATTTCAAAGAAATTTTAAAAAACTAAATAGGATTTCTGCTTTTGATTCTTCAAGGATAGTGTAAATGTTTTAAAATAATAAAATTTAAAAGAAATTTTAAAAAAGTTATTAGGATTTCTGTTTTGGATTCTTCAAGCATAGTTTAAATGTTTTAAAACATTAAAATTTAAATGAAATTTAAAAAAAGTAATTATGATTTCTGTTTTGGATTCCTAAGGGATAGTTTAAATGTTTTAAAATTATAAAACTTTAAATAAATTTTAAAAAAGCAATTAGGATTTCAGTTTAGGATTCTTCAAGCATAGTTTAAATGTTTTAAAACAATAAAATTTAAAAGAAATTTTAAAAAAGGAATTATGATTTCTGTTTCGGATTGCTCAAGGATAGTTTCAATTTTTTAAAATTATAAAATTTAAAAGAAATTTTAAAAAACTAATTAGGATTTCTGCTTTTGATTCTTCAAGGATAGTCTAAATGTTTTAAAATTATAAAATTTAAAAGAAATTCTAAAAAACTAATTAGGATTTCTGTTTTGGATTGTTCAAGGATGGTTTCAATTTTTTAAAAGTATAAAATTTAAAAGAAATTTTAAAAAAGTTATTAGGATTCCTGTTTTGGGTTCTTCAAGTATAGTTTAAATGTTTTAAAACAATACAATTTAAAACAAATTTTAAAAAAGTAATTAGGATTTCTGTTTTGAATTCTTCAAGGATAGTTTAAATGTTTAAAAGAATAAAATTTAAAACAAATTTAAAACAAGTAATTATGATTTCTGTTTCGGATTCCTCAAGGATAGTTTAAATGTTTTAAAAGAATAAAATTTAAAAGAAATTTTAAAAAAGTTATTAGTATTTCTGTTTTGGATTCTTCAAGCATGGTTTAAATGTTTTAAAACATTAAAATTTAAATGAAATTTAAAAAAAGTAATTATGATTTCTGTTTTCGATTCCTAAAGGATACTTTAAATGTTTTAAAATTATAAAATTTTAAATAAATTTTAAAAAAGTTATTAGGATTTCTGTTTTGGATTCTTCAAGCATAGTTTAAATGTTTTAAAACAATAAAATTTAAAAGAAATTTTAAAAAAGTAATTATGATTTCTGTTTCGGATTGCTCAAGGATAGTTTCAATTTTTTAAAATTATAAAATTTAAAAGAAATTTTAAAAAACTAATTAGGATTTCTGCTTTTGATTCTTCAAGGATAGTCTAAATGTTTTAAAATTATAAAATTTAAAAGAAATTCTAAAAAACTAATAAGGATTTCTGTTTTGGATTGTTCAAGGATGGTTTCAATTTTTTAAAATTATAAAATTTAAAAGAAATTTTAAAAAAGTTATTAGGATTCCTGTTTTGCGTTCTTCAAGTATAGTTTAAATGTTTTAAAACAATACAATTTAAAACAAATTTTAAAAAAGTAATTAGGATTTCTGTTTTGAATTCTTCAAGGATAGTTTAAATGTTTAAAAGAATAAAATTTAAAACAAATTTAAAAAAAGTAATTATGATTTCTGTTTCGGATTCCTCAAGGATAGTTTAAATTTTTTAAAAGAATAAAATTTAAAAGAAGTTTTAAAAAACTAAATAGGATTTCTGCTTTTGATTCTTCAAGGATAGTTTAAATGTTTTAAAACAATACAATTTAAAACAAATTTGAAAAAAGTAATTAGGATTTCTGTTTTGAATTCTTCAAGGATAGTTTAAATGTTTAAAAGAATAAAATTTAAAACAAATTTAAAAAAAGTAATTATGATTTCTGTTTCGGATTCCTCAAGGATAGTTTAAATTTTTTAAAATTATAAAATTTAAAAGAAATTTTAAAAAACTAAATAGGATTTCTGCTTTTGATTCTTCAAGGATAGTTTAAATGTTTTAAAACAATACAATTTAAAACAAATTTGAAAAAAGTAATTAGGATTTCTGTTTTGAATTCTTCAAGGATAGTTTAAATGTTTAAAAGAATAAAATTTAAAACAAATTTAAAAAAAGTAATTATGATTTCTGTTTCGGATTCCTCAAGGATAGTTTAAATGTTTTAAAATTATAAAATTTAAAAGAAATTTTAAAAAACTAATTAGGATTTCTGCTTTTGATTCTTCAAGGATAGTTTAAATGTTTTTAAAAAATAAAATTTAAAAGAAATTTTAAAAAAGCAATTAGGATTTCTGTTTAGGATTCTTCAAGCATAGTTTAAATTGTTTAAAACATTAAAATTTAAAAGAAATTTTATAAAAATTATTAGGATTTCTGTTTTGGATTCTTCAAGCATAGTTTAAATGTTTTAAAACATTAAAATTTAAATGAAATTTTAAAAAAAGTAATTATGATTTCTGTTTTGGATTCCTAAGGGATAGTTTAAATGTTTTAAAATTATAAAATTTTAAATAAATTTTAAAAAAGCAATTAGGATTTCAGTTTAGGATTCTTCAAGCATAGTTTAAATGTTTTAAAACAATAAAATTTAAAAGAAATTTTAAAAAAGTAATTATGATTTCTGTTTCGGATTGCTCAAGGATAGTTTCAATTTTTTAAAATTATAAAATTTAAAAGAAATTTTAAAAAACTAATTAGGATTTCTGCTTTTGATTCTTCAAGGATAGTCTAAATGTTTTAAAATTATAAAATTTAAAAGAAATTCTAAAAAACTAATTAGGATTTCTGTTTTGGATTGTTCAAGGATGGTTTCAATTTTTTAAAAGTATAAAATTTAAAAGAAATTTTAAAAAAGTTATTAGGATTCCTGTTTTGGGTTCTTCAAGTATAGTTTAAATGTTTTAAAACAATACAATTTAAAACAAATTTTAAAAAAGTAATTAGGATTTCTGTTTTGAATTCTTCAAGGATAGTTTAAATGTTTAAAAGAATAAATTTTAAAACAAATTTAAAAAAAGTAATTATGATTTCTGTTTCGGATTCCTCAAGGATAGTTTAAATTTTTTAAAAGAATAAAATTTAAAAGAAATTTTAAAAAACTAAATAGGATTTCTGCTTTTGATTCTTCAAGGATAGTTTAAATGTTTTAAAACAATACAATTTAAAACAAATTTGAAAAAAGTAATTAGGATTTCTGTTTTGAATTCTTCAAGGATAGTTTAAATGTTTAAAAGAATAAAATTTAAAACAAATTTAAAAAAAGTAATTATGATTTCTGTTTCGGATTCCTCAAGGATAGTTTAAATTTTTTAAAATTATAAAATTTAAAAGAAATTTTAAAAAACTAAATAGGATTTCTGCTTTTGATTCCTCAAGGATAGTTTAAATGTTTTAAAATTATAAAATTTAAAAGAAATTTTAAAAAACTAATTAGGATTTCTGCTTTTGATTCTTCAAGGATAGTTTAAATGTTTTTAAAAAATAAAATTTAAAAGAAATTTTAAAAAAGCAATTAGGATTTCTGTTTAGGATTCTTCAAGCATAGTTTAAATGTTTTAAAACAATAAAATTTAAAAGAAATTTTATAAAAATTATTAGGATTTCTGTTTTGGATTCTTCAAGCATAGTTTAAATGTTTTAAAACATTAAAATTTAAATGAAATTTAAAAAAAGTAATTATGATTTCTGTTTTGGATTCCTAAGGGATAGTTTAAATGTTTTAAAATTATAAAATTTTAAATAAATTTTAAAAAAGCAATTAGGATTTCAGTTTAGGATTCTTCAAGCATAGTTTAAATGTTTTAAAATATTAAAATTTAAAAGAAATTTTAAAAAAGTAATTATGATTTCTGTTTCGGATTGCTCAAGGATAGTTTCAATTTTTTAAAATTATAAAATTTAAAAGAAATTTTAAAAAACTAATTAGGATTTCTGTTTTGGATTCTTCAAGCATAGTCTAAATGTTTTAAAATTATAAAATTAAAAGAAATTCTAAAAAACTAATTAGGATTTCTGTTTTGGATTGTTCAAGGATGGTTTCAATTTTTTAAAAGTATAAAATTTAAAAGAAATTTTATAAAAGTTATTAGGATTCCTGTTTTGGGTTCTTCAAGGATAGTTTAAATGTTTTAAAACAATAAAATTTAAAACAAATTTTAAAAAAGTAATTAGGATTTCTGTTTT
The DNA here is from genome assembly GCF_951802175.1 of Populus nigra. NCBI lineage: Eukaryota > Viridiplantae > Streptophyta > Magnoliopsida > Malpighiales > Salicaceae > Populus > Populus nigra. Next base: position 30,873,627 of record NC_084853.1, on the reverse strand, counting down.
GAATTCTTCAAGGATAGTTTAAATGTTTAAAAGAATAAAATTTAAAACAAATTTAAAAAAAGTAATTATGATTTCTGTTTCGGATTCCTCAAGGATAGTTTAAATGTTTTAAAAGAATAAAATTTAAAAGAAATTTAAAAAAAGTATTTATGATTTCTGTTTTGGATTCCTAAGGGATAGTTTAAATGTTTTAAAATTATAAAATTTTAAATAAATTTTAAAAAAGCAATTAGGATTTCTGTTTAGGATTCTTCAAGCATAGTTTAAATGTTTTAAAACAATAAAATTTAAAAGAAATTTTAAAAAAGTAATTATGATTTCTGTTTCGGATTGCTCAAGGATAGTTTAAATTTTTTAAAATTATAATATTTAAAAGAAATTTTAAAAAACTAAATAGGATTTCTGCTTTTGATTCTTCAAGGATAGTGTAAATGTTTTAAAATAATAAAATTTAAAAGAAATTTTAAAAAAGTTATTAGGATTTCTGTTTTGGATTCTTCAAGCATAGTTTAAATGTTTTAAAACATTAAAATTTAAATGAAATTTAAAAAAAGTAATTATGATTTCTGTTTTGGATTCCTAAGGGATAGTTTAAATGTTTTAAAATTATAAAACTTTAAATAAATTTTAAAAAAGCAATTAGGATTTCAGTTTAGGATTCTTCAAGCATAGTTTAAATGTTTTAAAACAATAAAATTTAAAAGAAATTTTAAAAAAGGAATTATGATTTCTGTTTCGGATTGCTCAAGGATAGTTTCAATTTTTTAAAATTATAAAATTTAAAAGAAATTTTAAAAAACTAATTAGGATTTCTGCTTTTGATTCTTCAAGGATAGTCTAAATGTTTTAAAATTATAAAATTTAAAAGAAATTCTAAAAAACTAATTAGGATTTCTGTTTTGGATTGTTCAAGGATGGTTTCAATTTTTTAAAAGTATAAAATTTAAAAGAAATTTTAAAAAAGTTATTAGGATTCCTGTTTTGGGTTCTTCAAGTATAGTTTAAATGTTTTAAAACAATACAATTTAAAACAAATTTTAAAAAAGTAATTAGGATTTCTGTTTTGAATTCTTCAAGGATAGTTTAAATGTTTAAAAGAATAAAATTTAAAACAAATTTAAAAAAAGTAATTATGATTTCTGTTTCGGATTCCTCAAGGATAGTTTAAATGTTTTAAAAGAATAAAATTTAAAAGAAATTTTAAAAAAGTTATTAGTATTTCTGTTTTGGATTCTTCAAGCATGGTTTAAATGTTTTAAAACATTAAAATTTAAATGAAATTTAAAAAAAGTAATTATGATTTCTGTTTTCGATTCCTAAAGGATACTTTAAATGTTTTAAAATTATAAAATTTTAAATAAATTTTAAAAAAGTTATTAGGATTTCTGTTTTGGATTCTTCAAGCATAGTTTAAATGTTTTAAAACAATAAAATTTAAAAGAAATTTTAAAAAAGTAATTATGATTTCTGTTTCGGATTGCTCAAGGATAGTTTCAATTTTTTAAAATTATAAAATTTAAAAGAAATTTTAAAAAACTAATTAGGATTTCTGCTTTTGATTCTTCAAGGATAGTCTAAATGTTTTAAAATTATAAAATTTAAAAGAAATTCTAAAAAACTAATAAGGATTTCTGTTTTGGATTGTTCAAGGATGGTTTCAATTTTTTAAAATTATAAAATTTAAAAGAAATTTTAAAAAAGTTATTAGGATTCCTGTTTTGCGTTCTTCAAGTATAGTTTAAATGTTTTAAAACAATACAATTTAAAACAAATTTTAAAAAAGTAATTAGGATTTCTGTTTTGAATTCTTCAAGGATAGTTTAAATGTTTAAAAGAATAAAATTTAAAACAAATTTAAAAAAAGTAATTATGATTTCTGTTTCGGATTCCTCAAGGATAGTTTAAATTTTTTAAAAGAATAAAATTTAAAAGAAATTTTAAAAAACTAAATAGGATTTCTGCTTTTGATTCTTCAAGGATAGTTTAAATGTTTTAAAACAATACAATTTAAAACAAATTTGAAAAAAGTAATTAGGATTTCTGTTTTGAATTCTTCAAGGATAGTTTAAATGTTTAAAAGAATAAAATTTAAAACAAATTTAAAAAAAGTAATTATGATTTCTGTTTCGGATTCCTCAAGGATAGTTTAAATTTTTTAAAATTATAAAATTTAAAAGAAATTTTAAAAAACTAAATAGGATTTCTGCTTTTGATTCTTCAAGGATAGTTTAAATGTTTTAAAACAATACAATTTAAAACAAATTTGAAAAAAGTAATTAGGATTTCTGTTTTGAATTCTTCAAGGATAGTTTAAATGTTTAAAAGAATAAAATTTAAAACAAATTTAAAAAAAGTAATTATGATTTCTGTTTCGGATTCCTCAAGGATAGTTTAAATGTTTTAAAAGAATAAAATTTAAAAGAAATTTTAAAAAAGTTATTAGTATTTCTGTTTTGGATTCTTCAAGCATGGTTTAAATGTTTTAAAACATTAAAATTTAAATGAAATTTAAAAAAAGTAATTATGATTTCTGTTTTCGATTCCTAAAGGATACTTTAAATGTTTTAAAATTATAAAATTTTAAATAAATTTTAAAAAAGTTATTAGGATTTCTGTTTTGGATTCTTCAAGCATAGTTTAAATGTTTTAAAACAATAAAATTTAAAAGAAATTTTAAAAAAGTAATTATGATTTCTGTTTCGGATTGCTCAAGGATAGTTTCAATTTTTTAAAATTATAAAATTTAAAAGAAATTTTAAAAAACTAATTAGGATTTCTGCTTTTGATTCTTCAAGGATAGTCTAAATGTTTTAAAATTATAAAATTTAAAAGAAATTCTAAAAAACTAATAAGGATTTCTGTTTTGGATTGTTCAAGGATGGTTTCAATTTTTTAAAATTATAAAATTTAAAAGAAATTTTAAAAAAGTTATTAGGATTCCTGTTTTGGGTTCTTCAAGTATAGTTTAAATGTTTTAAAACAATACAATTTAAAACAAATTTTAAAAAAGTAATTAGGATTTCTGTTTTGAATTCTTCAAGGATAGTTTAAATGTTTAAAAGAATAAAATTTAAAACAAATATAAAAAAAGTAATTATGATTTCTGTTTCGGATTCCTCAAGGATAGTTTAAATTTTTTAAAAGAATAAAATTTAAAAGAAATTTTAAAAAACTAAATAGGATTTCTGCTTTTGATTCTTCAAGGATAGTTTAAATGTTTTAAAACAATACAATTTAAAACAAATTTGAAAAAAGTAATTAGGATTTCTGTTTTGAATTCTTCAAGGATAGTTTAAATGTTTAAAAGAATAAAATTTAAAACAAATTTAAAAAAAGTAATTATGATTTCTGTTTCGGATTCCTCAAGGATAGTTTAAATTTTTTAAAATTATAAAATTTAAAAGAAATTTTAAAAAACTAAATAGGATTTCTGCTTTTGATTCTTCAAGGATAGTTTAAATGTTTTTAAAAAATAAAATTTAAAAGAAATTTTAAAAAACTAATTAGGATTTCTGTTTTGGATTGTTCAAGGATGGTTTCAATTTTTTAAAAGTATAAAATTTAAAAGAAATTTTAAAAAGGTAATTATGATTTCTGTTTCGGATTGCTCAAGGACAGTTTCAATTTTTTAAAATTATAAAATTTAAAAGAAATTTTAAAAAACTAATTAGGATTTCTGCTTTTGATTCTTCAAGGATAGTCTAAATGTTTTAAAATTATAAAATTTAAAAGAAATTCTAAAAAACTAATTAGGATTTCTGTTTTGGATTGTTCAAGTATGGTTTCAATTTTTTAAAAGTATAAAATTTAAAAGAAATTTTAAAAAAGTAATTATGATTTCTGTTTCGGATTCCTCAAGGATAGTTTAAATGTTTTAAAATTATAAAATTTAAAAGAAATTTTAAAAAACTAATTAGGATTTCTGCTTTTGATTCTTCAAGGATAGTTTAAATGTTTTTAAAAAATAAAATTTAAAAGAAATTTTAAAAAAGCAATTAGGATTTCTGTTTAGGATTCTTCAAGCATAGTTTAAATGTTTTAAAACAATAAAATTTAAAAGAAATTTAAAAAAAGTAATTATGATTTCTGTTTCGGATTGCTCAAGGATAGTTTAAATTTTATAAAATTATAAAATTTAAAAGAAATTTTAAAAAACTAAATAGGATTTCTGCTTTTGATTCTTCAAGGATAGTTTAAATGTTTTAAAATAATAAAATTTAAAAGAAATTTTAAAACAATTATTAGGATTTCTGTTTTGGATTCTTCAAGCATAGTTTAAATGTTTTAAAACATTAAAATTTAAATGAAATTTAAAAAAAGTAATTATGATTTCTGTTTTGGATTCCTAAGGGATAGTTTAAATGTTTTAAAACAATACAATTTAAAACAAATTTTAAAAAAGCAATTAGGATTTCTGTTTAGGATTCTTCAAGCATAGTTTAAATGTTTTAAAACAATAAAATTTAAAAGAAATTTTAAAAAAGTAATTATGATTTCTGTTTCGGATTGCTCAAGGATAGTTTCAATTTTTTAAAATTATAAAATTTAAAAGAAATTTTAAAAAACTAATAAGGATTTCTGCTTTTGATTCTTCAAGGATAGTTTAAATGTTTTAAAACAATACAATTTAAAACAAATTTGAAAAAAGTAATTAGGATTTCTGTTTTGAATTCATCAAGGATAGTTTAAATGTTTAAAAGAATAAAATTTAAAACAAATTAAAAAAAAATAATTATGATTTCTGTTTCGGATTCCTCAAGGATAGTTTAAATGTTTTAAAATTATAAAATTTAAAAGAAATTTTAAAAAACTAAATAGGATTTCTGCTTTTGATTCTTCAAGGATAGTTTAAATGTTTTTAAAAAATAAAATTTAAAAGAAATTTTAAAATAGCAATTAGGATTTCTGTTTAGGATTCTTCAAGCATAGTTTAAATGTTTTAAAACAATAAAATTTAAAAGAAATTTAAAAAAAGTAATTATGATTTCTGTTTCGGATTGCTCAAGGATAGTTTAAATTTTTTAAAATTATAAAATTTAAAAGAAATTTTAAAAAACTAAATAGGATTTCTGCTTTTGATTCTTCAAGGATAGTTTAAATGTTTTAAAAGAATAAAATTTAAAAGAAATTTTAAAAAAATTATTAGGATTTCTGTTTTGGATTCTTCAAGCATAGTTTAAATGTTTTAAAACATTAAAATTTAAATGAAATTTAAAAAAAGTAATTATGATTTCTGTTTTGGATTCCTAAGGGACAGTTTAAATGTTTTAAAACCATACAATTTAAAACAAATTTTAAAAAAGCAATTAGGATTTCGGTTTAGCATTCTTCAAGCATAGTTTAAATGTTTTAAAACAATACAATTTAAAACAAATTTGAAAAAAGTAATTAGGATTTCTGTTTTGAATTCTTCAAGGATAGTTTAAATGTTTAAAAGAATAAAATTTAAAACAAATTTAAAAAAAGTAATTATCATTTCTGTTTCGGATTCCTCAATGATAGTTTAAATGTTTTAAAATTATAAATTTTAAAAGAAATTTTAAAAAACTAATTAGGATTTCTGCTTTTGATTCTTCAAGGATAGTTTAAATGTTTTTAAAAAATAAAATTTAAAAGAAATTTTAAAAAAGTAATTATGATTTCTGTTTCGGATTGCTCAAGGATAGTTTAAATTTTTTAAAATTATAAAATTTAAAAGAAATTTTAAAAAACTAAATAGGATTTCTGCTTTTGATTCTTCAAGGACAGTTTAAATGTTTTAAAACAATACAATTTAAAACAAATTTGAAAAAAGTAATTAGGATTTCTGTTTTGAATTCTTCAAGGATAGTTTAAATGTTTAAAAGAATAAAATTTAAAACAAATTTAAAAAAAGTAATTATGATTTCTGTTTCGGATTCCTCAAGGATAGTTTAAATGTTTTAATATTATAAAATTTAAAAGAAATTTTAAAAAACTAATTAGGATTTCTGCTTTTGATTCTTCAAGGATAGTTTAAATGTTTTTAAAAAATAAAATTTAAAAGAAATTTTAAAAAAGCAATTAGGATTTCTGTTTAGGATTCTTCAAGTATAGTTTAAATGTTTTAAAACAATAAAATTTAAAAGAAATTTAAAAAAAGTAATTATGATTTCTGTTTCGGATTGCTCAAGGATAGTTTAAATTTTATAAAATTATAAAATTTAAAAGAAATTTTAAAAAAATAAATAGGATTTCTGCTTTTGATTCTTCAAGGATAGTTTAAATGTTTTAAAATAATAAAATTTATAACAAATTTTAAAAAAGTTATTAGGATTTCTGTTTTGGATTCTTCAAGCATAGTTTAAATGTTTTAAAACAT